>NC_062232.1:73973947-74304691 GCF_902686445.1 Sciurus carolinensis | reverse complement strand
AAAACATTAAAAATAAAAAATTCATACTATTCTAAATAAACATACCTATTCACTTTGTTATACCCTTTTAGAAGAGGAAAGATGCTCCTCCTTGAAAGATAATCTATACATAATGGTAACCAAGAACAAAGATGCTGCAACATGGATCTAAACTAATGAGTACAGCACACCATCAACTGGAAAACCTATTTAAAGTAGATTTAAGTTTATCTAATCTTACAAACAATTTTGGATTTAAAATAATGTTTTCTGGGGCTTTTGATATAAATTTGATGAATTAGGTAATTTCTAGGAAGTATTTTTAAAATTTTTTTTTAGTTGTAGATGAATACCTTTATTTTGTTTATTTATTTGTTATGTGGTGCTCAGGATCTAATAAAGTGTCTCACACATGCCAGGCAAGCGCTCTACCATGAGTCACAACCCCAGCCCAATTTCTAGGAAGGATTTTTAATGTATTTTGAAGAAAAATAAAATGCAATCTGGAGGGATATGATTCACTCAAATTTGATTATTAACTACTGAACAGTAACACACTGACTATGGTTAGGAAAGAATGAGTTATGTGAAATTATGATAAATCACATGCATGTCCAAAGAAGCATGGACATTAAATCAGCACTCAGCAGGAAGACTTAGGAATTATGCTTTGATTATCAAACTCCAATTTAATGAAATCACAATTTCTCAAAAGTCTGAAAACACTGAGCTACATATTTTAACATATAGCAAACCCTATCAATGGTAGTAAACTGATAAACATTTAGTAAATGCTGATTTTAACTTCTGACAAAGATATTTTTTCTCTGATCAAAATCCAGCTTGTGATTTGGCAAACCACCAAGAGGTAGAAGAAAAGCAATTAAAAGTAAAGTTAAGGAACCTAATAATAAGTGATTTACCTTTTACAGTATCATGACTCTAAGATCAAATGTTTACTCTAAACCATTAGATTATCAAGTTAATTGAACATTTTAATTTAAATTTATTTTTATTATCACTAGAATTATTTAGGATCATAGGATTGCTATTAATCCTATTAACTAGATAAATTATTTTTATTCAGGACTATGATAAAATATGCCACCTATTACTAAAAATTAAAGGCAAGTTCCATAATAAACATACTTGGAATTTGTTTAGTAATTCATTTAATCACAGTTTTTCATGAATAATGTCATATAAAATACACAAATGACATTGATATACATTTTACAAGTAAAATAGAAATCAGTTTCAAAGAGCCAATCTATGTAGACCATTTTTTTGGATCAAGTTTAAACTTATTTTGGGAAAATGGTTAGTTCTACTAGAACAATATATAGGCACTTCAAAAGACAATGTATATATAAGATATATAATATACAATATCTAAATCTGTGAGTGAAAAATTCAGGATTCCATGAAGAAAATCAAAACATATAAATAATTACCCTATTATTGGTGACATTATTCTTTGTAATGCTGACGAACAGTGGGAAACAAAATACAAATTTAATCATGTGATGATGGTATCAATTATTCTTAAAAATATGAACTGTTTTGTTATGAATATTTGTGAAGAATATGTCCATGCAGATAAAGTCACTATTCCTCCCCTACAGAAAGTGCTCAAAGCTCTTTTATCCACAACCTAATTCCTATTTTAGAAAGATGTTCAAGCCTTTATGAAGCTCATCCTCTCTTCAGGCTATACTCAAATGGCCTCCAGACAAATGACTATTTAGAGAGAATGTGTAGAAGAGAAACTCAATAACACATTTAATTTCTGAAAGCTTTCATTATTTAGAATCTTGGCCAGAATTACAATCCCTCCTACTTTTTGTGGGTCAATGCATGGAAGCAAATAACAGAAAGTCTTCATATATTTGAATAATGATGAAGGAAATAGAAATCTTATGTCCAGAACTAAAGGAATTCTTAATGCATTTAAATTTGGTTTTCCATGGAATTTTCTTGCCTGTTTTTCTGTAATGAATACTACATAATATGAACAATGCCAGGTCAGAAAAGGATTCACCCAGTATAAATTTGATGACAGCCTGTGTGCTACCATATAATTCTTCACAAGCTAATCTTTTGCCAGCCGAGCTGTCAGCCTGAGAGTTGTTCAGACAAATAAAACACAAGAGTGTAGCTTGAATTTGTACAAGTAATAGTTGTCTACATTGATGTCATGAAGAAGATGGCAGATATCTGGCTCAAGATAAATCAGAATTTCAGGAAGAAGAAGGAATGGAATGGAAAATGGTAAAGTAGGAACTAGTCTACAAATTTTAGGTTTTTAAATGATGTGATTATATATTCTCATTATCTTTATTTAATTATAATTTAAAATTGTCCTGTGTTGTAGGATAAATTACATGGTCATCTTCATTTCAAGCAATTCAAGTAGATAACACAAAATCAAATGAGGATAAAATAGTGGTAAAATGTATACACAAAGATTTATACAATGCACACAAATAATTCTTTAATCTACAAATTTGATCTGAACTCTGTAGGTCAAACCATTGGTTCACTGTCCCTGTTGAAAATCATTTGAAAAAGTAGCATTTAAGATAACAATAGATGTTGTCTAAGCAATCATCAAAATAAAGTTATCTTTTTATACAACTACTGACAACTGCAACTAGGAGAGCAAATTCAGTTTTTTATGAAAGAGCAATTGCTAACCATGTGGGAAAGTACAGAGTTTATGTAGTTGGTTATTTGTGAGGAAATGAACAATAAAAATCTCTCCATATTACACTGTAAACACAAAACACAAAAGCTATCATTGGTAAAGAAAAGTGTTCATAACTCATTGTGGCACTACAAATATGGGTGAATAAATAATCACTAAGATTTTGAAGCAATCCAAGTTTAAGAAAACAATATAGCACCTGCAGATGAAACAATTGTCAATAAACTGCATAGAAAACTATGGAGATACCTTGTAATAATTAATTCTCTATATTATATAAAAACATCTTTTGTTTACTTACATCTTTATAATTAAAACGTTATCCCTTAAGATGAAAAATGCTAAAATAATTGCTTTTTCAAGTCCCACAGTTGCTTGATAATAACAGGAGGTTATTTGGTAAAATGCTATTTTTACATTCTTCAACCCAAATCAGGACAGTCACTCTTTTGTGGGATATTAAAACATTATCTGTGGGAGAAGTTGAATTTTTGCCTCAAACTTTAATGGTCTAGACATATGGGAGGATAGACCTAGGTAAATTAGATTATTAATTATAAAACATCTACAAAACAATAGTAAAGAATTTTAAATTACTTAAGTTATCCATACTATAATTGTATTAGAATAGATAAATACAACTCCAGAAGTCTCATCTATTAGGCAAATAATTTTTAAAATAAGATTTCCAAGAGTTAAAGGTATTTAAAACTCAGTTGTATTGATCTGGGTATTTTACATACAGCAGTTTTCTGCATGAAAGTTTTTAGTTTAATAAAAATTCTTTCATTATACCAGTTAGGAATTTTATCTTAAACATCACTTGAAGGTCTAAAGTAAAACTTCAGTCACCTTGGTATACCAGCAAACTCATGTCAGAATTTCTGGAAAAAACAGATTTCAGAGAAATATTTAAAATCTTAAAATCTGGAGATGAAGCCCATACAGAAGCCAGCCAACGTTCCAACTAAGGACCACATAACCTATTGCCAGTGAGGACATTTTCACTTTTCCAAGGCCAGGATTACTTCTAGTTAAAGGTACATTCCCACTGGGCATGGTGTTGCACCTGTAATTTTGGAGACTTGGGTGGCTAAAACAGGAAGATCACAAAGTCGAGGACAGGCTCAGGAATTTAGCCAGACTCTGTCTCAAAAGACTGGGGATATAACTGTAGCTCTCAGTGGTAAAGCTCCCCTGAGTTCAATCCCCAGTTAAAAAAAATAAAATCTCATATCATTACTGTGGTTTTGGTAGTTGTTACTTTTTTTACATAGGGAGTTCCATACAGGATTTGCTATCTGGATAAACAATATGTTTGATGGGGACATGGCTGTGGTGGATAACTTAAGAATAAAATTCCTCATGATAAAATTAAAAGATTTAAATGCCTCTGAAAACACAAAATCTGTTAAATATGTAAATACTCAGAAAAAAAAGCAGTGTGAGATCTCTTAATAGAGAGTGAAATAATCTACATAGGGATCTTATAATCTTATTGTGTATTCAACTATCATAATGAGTCCTCATTTTATATTTATTTATTTATTGAAGATATTTAAATTTCTGGGAGTTAATTGAATATTCATTAGTTTATAACTAAACATGATTTTAATTTCCAGCTTTTTGATATCTAGGTGAACTCTCATATTAATTAATATAATCATTCAGTGACTTAAATAAAGCATTATGTACGATTCAAAATCTATGAAATTCTATACTTATTAACTTATTTATAATCCATCAAATAGTTTTTAGAATTTATGCATCCCTGGATTATGTAGAGAACCATTTTGTTCTGTTAACCATTTACTTTATTATTTTCATTACTGACAGCAAATACTTCCTTGTTAAATCGTCCTTAGGATTCAGGTTATTTATTCTTTTATGTTTCCCTGGCCAAACCATTTTAAATGGATGCTTCTAAGCAAATGCTTGTCTTCAGAGGCTATCTTGGCTCTCTCATAGACCAGGAAGAAATACTAATATATATGAAAGACTTATTCAAGCAATCTCCTGCTTGAAAATGATATATAAAACTTATTTAATTTAACATGATTAATGATAAATATGATATTTGAACACTTTTCTACAAAATCCACTGCAAAAAGACAATCATGATAGAAAAGGAATGAAAAACACAAAAGTTCTCAGCATGAAAAAAGAAAAGACAAGAGATGAAATTTGATTTTTTTAAAAAAAATGGCATATGAATGAGATGTAAATAAAGCAATTCCAGATGGTAGAAGCAGTATATGAGAAAGTACTCATATTAGCAGTATCACAGTCATATGGAGGACCAGGAGGAAGCAGAGAAAAATGAAGAGAAGGAGACATTTGATTCAAGACATAAGCTAAAGAAGGTAAATGGAAGACATTTTTTGAGTTGAACTAGGTCCAGAAGTAAATGTGGAGCCAGTGGCATTGATTGAGAAATAGAATAAATGCAGTCATATTCTTCTCTGTACACATCATAAAATATGTATCAAATACTAAGTTTAGGTTATAAAGTGAGCTTTTTTAAAGAGTAGAAACCATCAGGTCTTAGAAAAATTGGGGAAGACTATAATTCTAAGTTATACAGTAAAAAAAATAAGTATTGCTTATAGAACACTTTTCTTCAAGGCACTTAGGAAATTTTATGGATTTTACTTATTTCATCAATTTTATGCTTATTAATAATAATTTTTATTTTCTTCATTATATAGGAGGGAAACTGGAAACAAACATACCAAGTTTGAGAAATAAGATAATAGAGACTCATGTAATTACCACCACTAACTCAGGAATTACTGTTGCCATAAGACAGGTCTAAAAGAGATTTTGCAGATAAATGTTGGCAAAAATATCATTGCCATAACTGCAGACTCTGTAACTAAATAAAACGCCATAAATTACTGGAACATTCTTGGCGAGCATCTCCTAAAAGTAGACTTTTCTGTGAATATAAAGACTTAAAATAATCCCTTGTTCTTAATGGCTGCATTAATAATTCAAGATAAAAATGTTCTTTTAATATAATAAATGTTTTTTTTTCCTGCTTACTATCATTGGTGTAAAAACCTATTCACAATAATACCTATCTTTAAGTTCCTTAGGGAGAGTGACTATTTTTCAAACGTATTTTTATCCCTTAAGACTTTGTGTGTTAGGCACTCATTAGATTTTTGTTAAATGTTGACGATGGGAATCTAAAATGTTAGCTAGTAGTCAGTTCCCATTACAACTAAGACAAAATTTAATAGAACAGCTTTCTATTCTTTATAATTTTACTTCATTCTTTTGGAAAAATTATAATAATCTACTTCTATATATAAAATAAGCAAATGGGTGAGAAATATTCATCAAACTTTCTACGCAAGATCCTGGATTAAAAGAGATTTAGGGACAAACTACTGGGGCATGGTGATGCACACCTATAATCCCAGTGACTTTGGGGGGTTGAGACAGGATGATTGAAAGTTCAAGATCAGCCTCAGCAACTCAGTGAGGCCTTCAGTAAAAATTTAAAAAATGTATGGGTCAGGGTTTAAGAATCCCTGGGTTCATTACCTAGTGAGAAAAAAACAAGCTTAAATTTAGTAAGATAATCTGAAGCACTGAAGTACTTCATAATACTTAAGTTAAAAAAGCAAAGTTCACACTTTTCTAATAGTTCTTTTCCTGTTACATAAGCTCGTACTACTTTTCTTTACCTGTGTATGTAAAGATATATGCATGTAATAATTAAAATATAATAGCACTAAACATTCTTCCAATGTATTAGAAACTAAGCAACAAGTTTCTAAAGATTTTCTATCTAGAATTATCTCCTACATTTCACATCAAATGAAAAATGTATGAACAGCTATACTGCAACATTTTAATTGGTAGAATATGCGTCTGTGTGTATGTGTGTTTGTGTGCATTCTGTTTTGATGTAGTTAGTTCTCTAGTAATGAATGAATATGTAGCATTTTATGGACAAAACACTTTGTAATGTATTTGTAGAATGAGATTAGTGAATATATAATTTCTGCAAGAAAAAAATCACTTAGTAAAGAACATTTTTTAAACAGTTAAGAATATTGTGGTGTTTTGAACATCACTTGAGATTAAAGGTATTATCACCTCTGACATAAAAACTTTACCCATCTATCATTTTTTAAAATCTGAGATTGAAAGATCATATTTCAGTTCTCTAAGAGGGTGTTTCCATAGCACCTGATAAGATACTCTCATCATTGTTGTCAATAGAAAATTGCATAGACAGAAAAAGAACAATTTATGCCAAGCAAATCATACACATTGGACATTAATTATCTTAGATTATTAGCATCAACCAGAATCATGAAAAACTGCTAGATCTGAGTAACCAAATGCAATGTTATAATTAAAGAGTTCTATATCAATTAATTTTATCTTGTTTAAATATATTTTATCTTAGTTTTTAAGTTATTACCTTTGGCAGGCATAAAAGTAAGCCATGAAAAGATTATTATTTAGACTTATAAGCAGTGGAATAATGGACGAGTGAGTCTGCACCTAATAATAACAAAATTTAGCAGTGCTTTTTATAGTTTGTTGGTAATATTATGGTAAGGGGAACAATATAAAAAAAAGTCTGATGTGGAAATACATTTGTTCTTGAGAGTTTTGATTTACAAACTTACAAACTTATAAACTGATACTCTAGAATTGAGCAATATAAAGCATTCAGCACATATTATTTCATGTGGGATGATTAATAACAGGAATATTTAATATAAGGCATTAGTGAACTATGCATACTAACAAGGTCTCTGATAATACTAATGAAGTCAAAAGTTACTTAATCCTATTAGTGTTATGCTCTCCTTTTAATAAGACCTGACAGCATTAATAAAGATTCATTCATGAAAAGAATGAATATTATGCTGTTGGTTCTCCCCACTGGAGGTACACTTTGATAACCTCAGCTTTCAGGGACCTAATAGTCATTAGCATTTGATTGTCCTCTTTTTTGCTTTTCAGCATAGATCAAAAATGTTAATCTGCACATCACAGAGTTCAGAGAATATCAAATCAAGTAATCTTAAAGCTGAAAGCGTGAACTTCTAAGTGAAACTTCACTTTATAGTTGGAAAAAATGAGGAAATAATTGTACTCAAACTCTTCTGAGTTCCTTGGAGTCAAGTAAGCAATCTAACACAGTCATGGACATTGTTATACATTTGCCCATAATAGCATTAATGAATCTTTGCTCCTTTCTGATGGTACACACCATTTTGAACTATGGTTAAAATTTATCATTCTCTCAGAATAATAAAGTTCTTTTGCTGTTTATCTCCATGATATATCATTTGATGCCACATTCTCAGCAATTTGAATCAATATTAGTAAATCTAATGATAGAAGAAAATTTTCACAATTTAATTTTCTAACCCCAGATTTCAAAACAAATCTAACTCTAACTTTAGTTTTTTAAGTCCAAGTCTGACTTTTGTATAATGAGAAAGAATTTTAATTAAAATAGAAAAAATGGCCTGAAGGTCTTGACTAGGTAAAAGGACTATGCCAGATTAAGTTATTTTCTGAGGTTAATGTTAAAGATGAGGCTTGTTTATAGGATTGCAGAAACAGATTAGGGATTTGAGTGGGATCACTAATCTGGGGAAAACAAGTTGATCTTCATGCTCTGTCAGCACAATATGTCAGTCTTTGAAACATTCTCATACCTCTCTCAAAGGAGTGCACACTGTCACTGAGCCAGTGTAGGAATTTTACTTCTGATACCTGCCAAGGAAGATGGAAATCTCAAGCAGAAAATGAAGATGTATATAACATCATTACACAAACTAATTTCCCCTGAGTTCCAACCACAGGGATAAGTAGGTCTCTGTGGTTTATACACATATCTTGAGTCAGATTGGGTGCTTTAAGTACATTTATTTTAGTGAAAATGTTGGCTTCATGTCAATAAAACCTAGAATATGAAAAGTAGCCTTTAAAATAACAAGGCATTGGAATAATAAAAATTAAAATCAAATAGAGACAAAGGTACTGTAATTTCCTATTCCTGAATGACAGCTCCTTGAAATACTAATATTATGGTGTACTATGAATATGTGTATAAGTATGTGCACACTTACTGTGCATACACTCAAATGCATTTGCATATACACTTATGTGTGTCTGTATATATATATATATATACATATATATGGGAATACTTAGTGATATTTATGTAGATATCAATATTTACCAGAGTCCAAATTTAGGGGAAATTACATCAAATTATCATGGTAATTCTCATCTAATTGCAGCATGACTGTACTTGAAATCTTTGAAAAGGATACATCAGAACTGAATTTATTTAAAAACTACAAAATCAAGAATTCTTAGAGATGACTTTTTTCTTTATAAAATAACATGATATCCTTTAAAAGTCAAAATTAACCTTACGAAGATCAAACAAATTTTATTTTAATTTATTTTTCTTCTTATCAAATAGAATCAATTAGTATTAACTTCATTCTTTCATTGTGTACTTTCTATTATCTTTTAATTCTTTCACTCTCTTTCTCTTGTATCATGAATTGGCTATGATCCCTCTCTCAGGGCTATCTGTCTGTTAATCAAATATAGGAGCCAGCAACTGTATTCTGGTTTCATTTACATATCTTATGATCATAGGCAAAACATATTAATACTCTGAAACACATTTTCCAATTATTTTAAATGTGGAATAATAATACTTTTCCTGTTTATGATAAGGCATACCCAAATTAACAAAATATATACTATTAAAATATTTATATATTAATTAAAATTTTAGAAATTATCTGTTTTAAGTTTTTATGCTACATTATGTACATTTTTATTTTTAATAAATCTTTTCCACCACTAATTTTAATTTCAGTAAGTTAATATAAAATTGTCAATAGCAGAACCCTTTTATATCTATGAATTGACCTAATTTTTCCTAGAATATTTCTCTGCATTTTCCCTTTCTCTCCCTTTGCTATTTGAACTTTTCATATACATTTTATATTACCCTAGTTAGGATAAACTGTGATTTTGCTATTCTTGTCTATCCAACAAAAGTAGAGCAAATTAATATTAATTAAATTCTCATCCTATTTTTGAAGACAGAGGGTCTTTTAAAAGAAATTTTTATGGTTGGCCTACTTACTTTCAAATTGTAAAATTTACTAAAGTTTACAGATGAATCAAAACATATTTCTTTTTCTTTTCTTTTCTTTTTTTTTAACTCTCCTTTCCCCAGCATACATGCCACTTTCATGATAGGGCCTTTTTGCAAGTCAAAGTGCATTCTGTGAATGTAACCCATGTCATGGCCCTCTGCACACCTGGGGCTATGCTTTGTGTTCCATTCTCATTATTTTTAACAAGTACTCAGTACAGTATTTGTCTGTAAGGCCATGGAGATGCCCCAGTGTTTTTGGTATATCATATAATTACTTTAGGCTTATCACTTCTTCTAAAGCAGAAAGAAACTTTAGAGTATTCCTATTTCTATTTATCTTAAAAACCTCTACTGAGCCTGTCTTCTTGTCATTTGTTGACAAAGTAAGCCAAATAAAAACACTTTTAATAAAGCTGAAATTACATCAGCAGGTTGACTTGTAATATTTGAATTTATTTAGTAGCTTTCGAAAATAATCAGAATTTTCTTGAAAGTTCACTAATCTCTCCTGAGGGAGAAATAACAAAATTATTCCTTGCATGAACAATGCATTTTAAGAACACGTTTGTCATGATATCAGGTGGAGAGACCCTATTGCTAATAGTTGATTTCAATTTGCTAAGGTCCAATTTTGATTTTACCTACTAGTTATAATTTCAAAAGAAACTATTTTTGTTTAGGCTGTGTTGTTCAACATGCTAACCAGTAACTACTTGTGGCTATTGAAATTTAAACAAAATTAAATTAAAAATTCAATTCCTTAGTAGCACCACCAAATTTCAAGTATCAGTAGCCACACGTGCATAAGGTTATCATTTTGGATATCACAGATTATAAAACGTCCATCACAGAACAAAGTCTTATTGCTTTAGAGATATCCAGTCTGCTACACAATTTATAAATTAAGGTGATAAGCCTCACATTTATAGAGGTAGTCTAATGTTTTAAAGCATCTCCCAAAACATTTAATGCTGATATATCTACTCTATAATTAGTGCTTATTCTTCCCAATTTTGCCTGTGTAATAATGTCATCATTCACATATTTCCATTGAAGAAATTAAAAATCAGAAGTATTAAGCAGGAGGTGGCATATTTATTAAGAGTTTAGCACAAAATTGTATCTTTCAGACTTCTACATATACTTTCCATTTCACGAGATAAGGAGATGGACTGTAGGGTTCTGACCTATAGAAGCTTATTTATGGATATTCTAACCCTCTCTAATTTTACTTCATGTACTCAAACACATCTGTATTTTACTTGAATAATTCACTTAAGAGATATGTAGCCTTCAATTTCTAAATGTATTTGTTATGGTTTGGCTATTAAATGTCCCCCAAAGACTCATGTGTTGAAGGCTTGTTTGCCAATGCAGCAATGTTCAGAGGTCAGGCTTTCAGGAAATGATTGGATCATGAGGGTTGTAAACTCATCAGTGGATTTATCCATTTGATGATTTAATAATTTCAATGGACTATTTGGAGGTGATGGAAAGTGTAGGAGGTAGAACCCAATTGGAGGAAGTAGTTTTCTGGGAGCATACCCTGGGAGGGTATTTGCTGAGCAGATTTTCTTACACTGTTCTGCCACCTTGTTCTTTCTCACTTCAGGCCCAAAGCAATGAAGACCAAAGATGATGGAATGAAAGTTCTGAAATTATGAGCCAAAATAAATCCTTTCTCCTCTAAATTGTTTTTCTTGAGGAGGGGTATCTTAGCCACAATGACAAAAAGCTGATGAATACAGTACCTATAAACAAATATGTATCTTTATAATACATTGGCATAAGTTGATCAGTTTTCTCATAGTATACATATTCCAGGCTCCAAATCTTCAGATAATAAATATCAGAATATCATATCTATGTGTTCTATGAATACTTTTAGACATTATCCATGTGAATCATAGTCTAACAATGAATAATCGCAAAATATAAATTTTGAAAATCCTCATTTTATCAGTTTGAAATCTGTACACTTGTTCTTTTATATGTATTTTCCAAGAAAAATAAAGTATATCCTATTTCACATACCTAAATCTGAGTTTTCTACTATTCTTTATACTCTATTGATAATTTTTAAAATTTGCCTATTTACTTAGTAAATGTGGCCCTTCTGCACATACTTTGAAGGATAACACATATTCTATTAGCTTTCCCTTCCCCAGGCTGAAATCAAGTCAAAACTGAATTTTTTGTGCTAAATGGACAACTTACCTTTTTTTCAATTTTGTTTTAGTTGTAGATGGACACAATACCTTATTTTGTTTATTAATTTTATGTGGTGCTGAGGATCCAACCCAGTGCCTCACAGGTACAAGGCAAGCACTCTACCACTGAGCCACAACCCCAGTCCACAATTTACCTTTTGTAATAAATTAATACTGTGTGTTTTCAAAGAATTGAAACAAAATTAAAATATTCTAACAGCACACTAAAATTAATTTCACTTTAACCATTCAGAAGATACTTAAAGATCTTGCCTTAACTTGAAATCACATGAAAAATGTCTCATTAATCTATACATATTCAGAAATACTAGTGATAAAAACGTTTTATTCACCCCTCATATAGATTGACATCTTTTCAAATGACAAGACAGAGTTTCCTACCTAAATAACAAGAAAAAATAAAAAGGATAGTTTTGTGGATTCATTCTTAATGCTTTGATTTGCTCATTTTGGTCAAGTTTTTGGCAGAGTCATGACTATGCAGATTAAGATTAAGATATTGAGCAAGCAATTGATTTTAAGCATCAGAGTTTAGTTCCTTGTCTAACCTCTATAATTATTTAAGGACACACAAATGTTTGAAAATGATTATGTACAATGAAAGGTAATAAAACCCATGTAATTGCACAAACTGTGTTGATGAATTTTCTTGAGTATGCTTTGATTAAACTTTGAAAAACTGAGGTGATGGTTTACTCAGAATTTGAAGTACACTAAGATCCTTTTATCTTTTAAAAAGGAAATAACGTTTTCATCAAAAAGTGGTTTAAAAACGCACCTTAATTAGTTGGTAGTTTTGAACTCCATTTATTCCTATGTCAGGATCAATAGCCGCTGGGAGAGCATATCGAGAGTTTATAGCCGAATTCTCTGGAATCGAGATGTTGATAACTGTTGCTGGGAATAACGGTGCATTATCATTTATGTCTTCTATCAGAAAACGTATCTTAACCAGTCTAAATATTTCATCCGGCAAAACAGCAACCTCCACTTCGTAAAAGCAACGGGCATCCATCATGACACCAGCACATAATTTCTCACGATCAATGCGAGCACCAGTAGTGAAGATCTCACCAGTACCCTCTTCAATCCGAATCAGTGGCACATCCCCTGTCTTGTACACTAGCTTGAACTGCATAGGAGATGTTAAGGACTTGTCGGGAATGAGCGACAAATTGAGGTCTTTCAACAAGTCGCCTATCAGGACGTTTTCTGGCATTTCTTCTCGGACGGTGTAGTTTTTCTCCTGGGCGCCAGACTGAAACACGACGCATGCTAACAGGACCGCAAATATATACGTCCCGGACAACAAGTCCATACCAGGCACGATTGTGACGGTTCTCTGTATCAACCCACAGAAAACTGAAGAAGACAAAAGAAAGAGAGAGAGAGACAAAAGAAAGAAAGAAAGAGAGAGAGAGAGAGAGAGAGAGAGAGAGAGAGAGAGAGAGAAAGAGAGAGAGAGAGAGAGAGAGAGAGAGAGAGAGAGAGAGAGAGAGAGAGAAAGGCAGAAAGGAGGAGGAGAAAAAAAAAGAGGGAGAAAAAAATTAAGTTATTAAGCAATCATAAAAGTGCATGTTATTTGAAGACTTGGTTGTAAATTATAAATGATTAACTAAAATATTAGCACAATTGAAAGTGTTAAATAAGTTAATGACAAATTGTTTTCAATCAAATATGCATTTCACATTAAGAAGAAAGGTAAAAGAAGTAAGATAATTATAGTAATTAAGAGACATAATTTATTTGTAAAAGTGTCCACTATTGACAAAATACATAAAAGATACTTTAATTTACCAAAATAATTAAAGCTAAAAGTAACTGAAATATTTAATTCAATAGTTATTTAAAATAAAATGATATTTATTACCAATCACAAAAATATTATTTTATATTATAATACAGGTTTCAAATTCAATGTTTTTATTTGTAATATATATTTTATGCAATAGTCCATATTTTAAGACTTAGGCTCCAAAAGGTAAAACTTTATCTCCATAAAAGTAGTCAAAGAATCATGACATGAGAAGGACTCAGGAAATTTGAATTAAAGAAAAATCTTTTGGGAGAGAAGAGGGATTAATGTGATAAATGCCTAAACATGGGGAAAACTATATGTCAAGGGTTTTGGAGCTTTCTTTCTTTGGATGAGAAAACAAAAATAGATATAAATTACAGGCAGGCAACATTCTAATCAACATAAGCAGGTGCTTATTCAAGCATTCTGAGGGAAAAAAATATTTTTCAGGGGATAATGAATCCCTTACCATTGGAGGTACCAATGACATAGAGGCATGGGCATTTATGTTTAATTTTGCATTGAATCTAATTTAGGCATTAGGTCTACTTAGTTTAGATCTATAGATTTGTTACATGACATCCAACAACTCAATGGGGAAGTTGGATTGGATGACATCTTACTCTGACAATTTATGCTTCATTTTACAAAAGATAGTATATATGAAAGTGAAATTTCACATCTACAAACTGACAGGAATTGACCAACTATAAAGAATAGCTCAACTAGAGTTTAAAAATAAGAAAGGCATTGATTTGTATATTTGAAAATTGCCGAAAGACTAGCATCACATTCTTGCCACAAAAAATATGTCGGTGAGGTGTCAGATAAATTAATTAGCTTGATCAAATATTTCTAAAATTATTACATAGATAAAAAATTCATATTGCTGCCATAAATATACATAATTATTTGTCAAAATAAAAATGGATAGTTTTAAAATCATAAAAATAAGGCACTTAATATCATTTTGGCCAGTGCAAAGTGGGTCAAAAACAATATCTTTGGTTGATGTTTTTTAATCCCTTACCTATTGTTTTCAACTCACTGAAGTCTTACAAATTGTTTTAGTTCTTATTCTTATGGTCAAATTCAATAAAGAATTTTGACTTGGCATTGTGGTGTATGCCTGTGATCCCAGCATCTCAGGAGGCTGAGGCAGGAGGATCAGGAGTTCAAAGCCAGCCTCAGCAAAGGGAGGTACTAAGTGACTCAGTGAGACCCTGTCTCCAGGTAAAATATAAAATAGGGCTGTGGATGTTACTCAGTGGTCGATTATCCCTAAATTCAATCCCTAGTACCCTCCTTCAAAACAAGAATTTTGATTTTTTTATAATTTGCTAATTCTTTTCTTCATTTTCCTTTCTTAATTCTCAATTCATATTTTCAGTTTGATGGGCTTTGTATAATCTTAATTTGACATATTAGTATTTCTTCATCCCTAGCATCACAAAGAATTCTAACGTGCTTCCAGGTATTAGTGGTAGGAAACATTTGAACACAAAATGAAATTTGTGTCACACCACATTGAACCCAATCAGATGTTATATTTTTTATAATTAAGCAAAAAATAATAATGCTGCTGTTAAGACATTCAGAAGTTTAAAAAGATAGATGGAAAGATGATCCTTTGAGATTCAATTACAGAAAAGTATCAATGCATACAGACATCTAATTAATGAAGTTCTCAATATTTCTTGGTAATCAATAATATTAACAAAGTTTTAGTAATCTGTCTAAAAAAGGAGGACTTGTGATATATATAAAACTTGCTAATGATAATATGCTGTGATTATGCCAGACAATATATTATCTTTAATTGCCCAACTGCATAGATATACATCTATATTTTTAAAACATGCATATGGAAATTTTGAAAAACAGAAAAGGTGAAAAACAGAAATCCTTCTTTTTGCAAGCAGTAAAGAATAAATGAATATGTTGCAAAAATTGAGATAGTTTAGGTCATGAATGAAACCAAGAGATGAAGTACATGAACGTTAAACTTCTTATTTTATGGATTTTAGTTGCAGAATTTGAAAAATATGTATTATAGGTACATTGAGAATTATATACAACTACTTTCCTGTTGATTAAATGGTGTCATTTATAAAACATTTTAGGTGTAATAGTTAGAAATACTAATGCTGAAAACATTATCATAGTAAACAACAAGAAAAGACTGTAGTGTATTTTTAGCAACATTTGCTCAATGATGAGCATAGAGACTACATAATATAGAAACCTGCTCTCAAGACTTGGTCTCTTGTGAATTATTAGTTTTCTACTTTGTTATGAATGTGAAATTTTAAATATCTCATTGATACTATTAGTTCATATGCATACATGCATGCATATCTTATACACTATGAATCTAGGACATCTAAAATTTTGAATGACTATGTGTGTGATTTTATAAATACCATGCAAACATAAGGAAAAATAAAAATGAAATAGTGACAATTGGAATTGAAACTATCACCGTTACTCTACTCTTAGGTATTGCACATTATTACAACTGGCAGAAGAATACTACAGACCATTTTTAAAACATTGCATACATGTTGCAGTATTTACACAAGAAAAAGAATTAAGATAGTGACCTAATTCTAAGAAGTCCCCTTCTCCCAAATCACTCTAAATCTGTTCTACACTACCTTAAATACTATCATCAAATCAAACATTTAAAGATGTGTTTCATCACTTGAAATTATTACAGAGGTTTTCAGAATAAGGGGAAAAACATGGAAAAAATATAATTTTTAAAGCTTAAATGGATACACATATAACCAACCTAAAAGACATATTTACCCTCTAGTTAGTAATTACTTTCGGGTGAATTGAATTCATGAGGGCATATTCACTTATCCAACAAATATTTATTAATCAAATTCTATGCTAATCACTATTCTAGGCACTGAGAGATCATCAGTGAACAAAACAGATGAAATTCCTTCTATCTTAGAGCTTATATTTGATAATATAAATATTCTAGCATGTCTTTATGTCTGTATATAACTACTAAATAATGAATTCAATTCTGACTCTACTAGGATGTGAATATACATGTCTAAATAACTTCAACCTCCAGATTTCTATTCTACTCCTTATATTTACTACTTGAAATGTATTTTTATCTTTAACATTAAATGGGGTTTCCTTGAAGATGCTGAGTTTAATTCTTTAATGACCAGTACAGAAATTTAGCTAGAGAATATGGATATAGTCACTGCTTAGACTTATGGAAGCATTATAAATTTAACTCAGATATCCAGGGAAAATATACCTACACACATACTTTTTTTGACTTTAATTTTTCACTCTCTTACAATAAAATGATAAGTTTAGATTTCTTTCCCTTTCCTGCCCTTACAAACCATTCTTACTATAGACTATGCCTACTTTGTAAATGGATAGGGTAAGCACAATGAAAGCAAAGAAAGAGAATTAAAAACTTCTACAAGTTCCAGCAGAGCCTTTACTATTTCAGTGATGGCCCATTTTGGCAATACATAGTGATTAAGTAGGCAATAGTTGTTGTACTTAGAAGGACAGAATCTGGACAATCAGAAAAAACAAAAGCAGAAGTAAAATAAACACCTCAAAATTTAAAGATAATAAAATGGAAGTCATTTTATAATTTCTAACAAATTAATTAAAAAAAGTAATTAGGCAAGGAAAGTAGGTCTCTCATATATACAATTCTAGCAAGTTCAAGTCACAAATGTGATGTTGAAATGATTTGTCCTTATTGTTATTTTTGTTTGTTTTGTTTTCTGAGGTAGAGTTCTTAGATTGTTGCCTTGTCTAGTCTTGAAGTCCTGGGCTCAAGCAATTCTCCTGCCTCAGGCTCCCAAGTAGCTAAGACAACAGTCACATGCCAAGACAATTGATAATTCAAATGGTTTCTCAGAAGAATTCCAAGGCATGCCTTCCTTCATGTTCTTATTACGTTTTCCTTAGTTACAGTGCTGATTTCATTTGTGGCATATTAAAATTAATTCCATGTGAATGGCTAACGGTTCATAGGCTACAAAAACAAATTATTAAAATAGTACAAATATAAGTACTACATGAAAATAAGACAGCTATATGCAGTCCATTATCTTAACTCCTCTTGACTCCCATCAGTCTCATTAATGTCTCATGAAGAAAAACATACTCCATTCAACATCCCTAATATTTTATGTCACTTCTATATTGGTGTTCTCATGCACAAGCAAAACTTCTTTCACATCCTGGATAAACAATAAGATAGTTCTCACAGTGAAAGGAAGGAAACTAGGCCATTGCAAGAAATATAACAACATTGGGAGAAAGACAAACTGGAGCAATGCAATTCTTTCAAAGGGATTGGTCACAGAAAGCAGAATGGGGGCAGGTGCATTGGCTGCCCTATCTGACATGACTCTTTCCCATAGATTTTGAAACTTGAGATATCCAAATGAAAGATTCACTAATGTACTAAAATTATATAAATAGTATTTTCATTAAATATCATTCCACAAAGGGCTTATTCATTGTACTTCTTTCAATATGTATCTGATTTTCTAAACTTCTTTGAGAAGTGGATTCCATCATTGCTGCTTTTTTCTCTAAAATGTTCACTGTTGACTCATTCTAATACTTCACAACAGTTAGTGCAGTGTTCTCTACCAGGGATTCAAAATCTGTGAATAATCAGTGCTCAGACTGCACTTATTAGAATTTAGAAAGATTGTGTTTCATAGCAAAAATATAATGCTCCCCCATCATCATATATTCTTTTATAATATTGAGGCAAATTTAATCATGATTATATCCAATAATTATTTTATCTCTGTTGGTAAATAAGTACCAGATCATCCTAACACATAAATCCTAAATTCACCAAAGTTCAAAGGAGAATTTCCATTTGTTTTAGGATTTTAATTGCTCTAAATGATTCAAGTGAGTTATTTCACTTAAACCTTATTAACAACTATGCTATATACATGAGTATCTTCAGTTATTAATTTTTATCTTAAGTAAATAAACAGTCTATAAAACTATGAACAAGTCATTAATCTCATACTTTATATATCCTCTAGATGATCATGCTTTAAGAAGGTAAAAGTTACCTAGCTACACAATCCCCATGTGTAAAGGGAAAAAGCTTGTACAAGAAAAGAAATGAAACAGAAAGCAGTGGGCTTGGCTTCTATTATGTGGAGTAAAATGATGGAGGTAATAGGGGATCATAAAAATCAAAAATATTAAGGGGTACCGAGAAGTGTTATTTAATAATGGAAGGTTTAAGCATGGCCATTTTGGTTATTTCTTAACAAAATATGGTTTCTGGGAATATATATTCTTGGGATAAATTTGTGACATCACTGGGTATTTGTTGAACAGTTTATTTTGAGTTTCAGATACATAAGGATTAGTGATAGCTTTCATTAGTTGTTTTTTCCATTAATTATTAAAATAGTAGAGGTCTAAGCAGACAGAATAAGTGGCATTATGTTTATCACATTAATGTTTAAGTTATCTATGAAGAAAAATCAATTGATATATTAATATTTATGGGTGTGGTGATACACACCTGTAATACCAGCAATTGGGGAGGCTGAGGCAAGAGGATCAGAAGTTTAAGGCCAGACTCAGCAACCTAGTGAGGCCCTAAACAACTTAGTGAGACCCTATCTCAAAATTAAAAAAATAAATAAATAAAAGGGCTGGAGATGTAGCTCAGTGGCTAAGAGCTTATGGGTTCAGTCTTCAGGATCAAAAAATTTTTAAAAAACTTGTTATTGTTGTTGACTGCTCAGTTCCCTACACTTATATACTAAATGCAATATTGGATCAAGGTATTTTATCAGATGATTCTCCTATTTCTATGTACATTTCAGTATGATTCAGTATACGAGTTTGTTTTTCTCAGCTGCTAATTTATCAAAATCATGGTGCAATAAAATCAATAATTAAAAGCAAATGACATATACCACCAGAATGGTGGAAATGGTGTTTGAAAACACAATTTTAGTAAATAGTCTGAGAAAACGAATTCAGGTAAAATATTAGTTATAGAAAATAATACAGTTGCAAGCAATCAGGAGAAGGATTTTGTCCTTAATACCTGTGTTTATTCACTCAGGAAGACAATTAAGCACTTCCTGGTAAAATGACTTTGGAGTGACATAATCCACAATGAGAAGCTATTCATCATAGAGAACTAAGTGAAAATGACATACTGCCTTTCTAAAACCTATCTTGTTGCTTGGTTTATTAACCATCTAATAACAGGTTCCTCAAGCTATAGGATCAGCAGTATGGCTTAGTTATTATTCTTTCATGTATACTTTAATACTATTTCTGTGATTTTTGTTTTGTTTCCCTTGAAAACCAAAAACAAACTAGAAAAATGTTAAAATAACATTAATTAATAAATAATTAGAAAAACATTTGAACTATAAATGGTACATACACGTAGATCATGTTTGAAACTTCAGTTATGATACATTTAAGGAAAAAAAAACAATGACGCATAATCATCTTTAATAATGGAATCAGAACTTTTAAGTTAAATTGAATACTAATTCTTGATTTTTTTTAGTCATAAGATAAATTCATATATAGGATTTATACTGGTTTGCACAAAGGTATAAGATCTATAACAGATACCAGTCAAATGCATTTACAAATTGCTCACACAAAGACGAGTCTTTCTATAATTTTTCCTTTATTATTCCTCTAAGTTAATACTTAAGAAAATGTTTTGTTGATTTTGCTATTTTTTTCAAATCTATAGTGAGTTATTATTTCACTTTTGTCTTAATAGATTTTAATTTCTTACATAAATGCAACACTAATCATTCAAACATCAATTCGCGTATTTAATTGCTAAATTTGAAAAAGTCTAATTTTAGAGATCTGTTGGGTCCTGCTTAAATATTATTAATATATTTGAAAGTGTACAAATATTAGCAGTAAAAGCTGGATGTTTTTAAGAGAATTCTATTAACCAGTAAAAACCTACATAATACTTGAAGAGTCACCTCTTGAAAAATAAAAATTTGAGTTTAAAATTCTTCCTATTTCTGAATTGACATAATTTCATAGATTCATATTTTATACTGAAATTCTCCACTCTGAAAGCAAATTAATTATTTTAAGTACATACCAAAAATTAGTAAACCATTATATTTAATTTAGTAGTGTATGTGCACTGTGCTAAATATATAAGTGCTTAAGAAATGTTTCCTTGAGGTTTTGATCTCCAAGTCTTTTGTTCTGAACTCTTCACTGCCCCCAGTCAGAATATATTACTACAAGGACTAGCAAAGATTCCAAGAAACAAAAGGAATTGTTTACAAAAACTTGGAGAGTTCATTATTTTATGAATTCTCTTTTATTCAAAGATCTCAATTTTTCTAGTATATTTTATGCACTATTTTTACCTGCAGTTATTTTCATTACAAATTATGTTAAACTTTCCTTGGGAAAACAGTTTCCTAAATATCACTAAACAAAATATTTGAATCAATTATGTAGTCCTGCACCTTTTCAAAGTATTTATAGTTTCCTCTTATTTAAACTTCTTGATTTCCTTTTATCATGTTTACCACTTTCGATAACCACAAACCATGTTCAGATTTATTAAAACAGTTAAAAATGATTCCTTTTATCCTAAGTTTCACTCCTTATATCTATGCTTTCTTACAAGTATAAAGGACACTTCTCTGTAAGTGGTAATATTCTATCAAATTGAAAGAAGTGTTATATGTCACTGATACTTTATTTTCCTTTCTAAAAGAAGCAATATGTTAACCTCAAATTGTCTTTAGGTAGGGTCAAATGAGAAATCAAGAATATACAAGTTCTGCTGCTACAGAGCTGGATACAGTACTGCTCTTTGCTTTTGGATTAGTAAACAATAATCAAACTGTAATCATGGCATATACATGAGATACTTTGTTTTCATTTTAAAAATAATAATCTTAATGATCTTTGTGTTTCCCTGTGAATCTATGCCTTGGGCATTCACAGACATACCACTTTAAGGAAAACTGGCAATAGAAATGCCATCTTTAAAAAAAAATTGAAATGCAAGTTGTGTGGTAAGGGTTATTCTCATAGTAAGTCGGTCACATAATGCAGTATTTTCACTGTGTTCTTTTTTTTTATTCTAAACAAATGGGGTACAGCTTGTTTCTCTGTTCGTACATGAAGTAGAGGCATACCATTTGTGTAATCATACATTTACATAGGGTAATGGTGTTTGATTCACTGTGTTCAACATGAAAGTTCGCAAAATTATTGAAATGTAACCGTCTCAAAATTTGATTTCACATTGATTTTGAAAAAAAGAATAAAAAGAAAGAATGAAATTAACATTCTTGTTAGTAGGTACTACAGGCTTAAAATATTTGTGAGACTTTTATCTCCCAAAGTATTTTTGGTTTTTAGAAATATGACATACACTGTAATTGTATCAATTTCAAATAGAGTATGAAATAGGTGAAAAATTGTTGTTGTCCCATTCCAGTTAAATTATGATTTCTATATAGCTGATAAACATATTATCCTACATATTCTTATTATTACAAGAAATATTAGAAATACTAAAGGATTTGATTCTATTTTCCTTTTCAGGGATATTCAACTTCCAAATCAGAGTAAACTATCACAACAAGAACTATTTCACTCTTCTATAACTGGCACTCACTCTAGAAAATTGTAATCATTTGTGGCATTAATTCTTTCTATAAACTCAAAACCTTGGAAAATAAAGTCCAAAGTGCAGGTATTAATATTATAAACAACACGTGAACAAAATTTAGGAGCAAAGATGATTGTTCTCTATAAGAAAGGTCTATTTTTCACCTTATAGTCAGTTCAATAAAAATGAACAAAATTCCTCTTCATTTTAAATTAGAAATTGTATTACTTGACATCCTCTGAAAGAAAAAAAAATGCACCATTTTATAGGTATAATTAAACCGTGTCTTAAAATAGAATTATTTTTATAAAACATATTATATTTCCAATAAAATCTATGATAGATGCTATATAAATAAATGTACTGCATCTTAGGTGTTAACATTACAAAAGCAACATACCAATACGACTATCCACTAGTTTTTAGTATATTGGGTAGGGTCAATAGAAGTATGAGTACTCACCATGTTCTTCTCATCTATCATCATAATCCTTACATGGATAGAATGAAAAATATGATGCATGATAGAAAATATTAATTCTTTTAAAACTTCAGACAGGAAAGTAAAGAATATAGTGAAATATCCTAACAGACAGCCATTAGGACAATTTTGCCACTATCTTGTTCTATGTAATTTCAGAAAGGCATGCATACTCTAAATAAGTACCTATGATTCAGAACCATGCAAGGTAAGCCATGTTTTTTAGCATATTTAATTAGCACTTCACTTTTAATCCTTCTATTTGTCCCCTGGTCCATATTGCCTCTTCCCTCTCTGAATAAGCAGCCAGAGCACTAATATACATTGGCTGCTACAGTTTACAAATTTCCTCATATTTCTGTTTTTTTGCACTTATCCTTCATCTCCAAGGTCTTGATGGTACTGCATATAGTCTTAATGAATGCTGATGATTTGTTATTTTTATTTTATCATATATATACATATATATGTATATGTGTGTATGTGTTTTCTAAGGAAATAATAGTTAATGAAGAAAAAGGCTCTGAAGTTTAAATAACTTTGACAAACTAGTTAAATCTTTAAGCACTGAAATGGAAATAGAATCCTTCAGTTTTCCTCTCCATGCTTCTAATTATTTTATCCTTAAAAATTAACATTAGAAAAAGGAAAATATATTTTGTGAATCATATATTTTGTGAATCAACTATTTTCCATCTAATTTTCTATTATTATTTGTAAAAATATGAGCAAATAGAGGTAATGATTGAAAGATATTATATTCTAACATTTACTAATATTTGAAGTTTTACATGGTAATTTCCAAAATTTATTATCTCATTACATATAAATGGTAAATTTTATGAGCATTTTGTACACTAGGGATTTTTTTTTGCTTTTTACATATCCACTGTATAATGTTTCTATCATTGTTTTTAATTTACAGTTACTTATTTCTTTCTCATGCCCCATGTCTACATGTCAAAGTATACTGTCTCTTATGGGGAATGATTTTACCCAATATTACTTTCTAACTAGTAGTTGAGTCCATAGGGTACAACCAGATAGAGAAAATAGGGCTTTTATTTCTGCATTGTATGTCACATTAATGAGAAAATATTAAATGTGTATATTGTCATTATCAGACATGTAAATAAAATAGTTGATAGTTAAATTTACCATGCTTACAAAACTAAGCTATTTCATAGAACCATTATTTCAATATACTTGGGTTTGATAATCTAGTTTTTAAAATAAGTGAAAATTTCTCCTCATTCAGAATGAAATAAAGAACTCCATAAAGATTCATTTTTGGAAATGTCTTAATGACCAATATTAATGACTTCTGAGAAATCATTCATTTAAAGATTCACATACATTGTTGCAAGACTATTCATTTAAAACTGTTGCTAAAGGTATTTGTCATGAAAATTGAGACAATATTTATTTCTAGTACTCAAAAATTAGTCATAAAATATTATTATACATAAATATAGACCACTCTGTGAAGATGAATTTTTTTTAATTAAGACTGTAGAATGGGTTATAGAGCAAGATTGCCTAATTTTAAATCCAAGATATACAAGTTATTCATTGTGTGATTTTATGTAAGCTATTTAAATTCCTTGTGACTGTTTAAAACATGGATAATAACAATATCTATCTCATATTGTTACTATGAAGACTAGGTGAATTAATATATGTAAAGCACTTAGAATAGCTCCTGGAACATAAATACATGTTATAATTTGAGTTGCAATTATTATTAAAATATGAAATAAAATAAACAAAATGTTTGTATATCAGTACTCACAAAAATAATTCTAATCCCATGGGGAAATTTATTGGACTTGAATTTTAGTAATAACTGTGCTCTTAAGAAGTTATGACTTGGGCTGGGGTTGTAGCTCAGTGGTACAGCGATTGCCTAGCATGCATGAGGCACTGGGTTCAGTTTATGCACCACATAACAAATAAATAAACAAACAAATAAATAAATATATTTTTTTAAAAAAGAAGTTCTGACTTGCTGGGAGCAGTGGCCCATGCCTGTAATCCCAGGAGCTTGGTCAGTAGAGGAGGGAGAATTGCAAGTTCAAAGGCAGCCTCAGCAACTTATTGAGGCCCTAAACAACTCAACAAGACCTTGTCTCTAAATAAAATATGAGTTCTGAGTATGTGGCTCAGTTGTTTAAGCATCCTTGGGTTCAATCCCTGGTATCAAAAAAAAAAAAAAAAAAAAAAGACTTTGACAAAGTAATTTAATCCTTGTATGACTCATCACCTCCCTCAAGGTGAGTAGTAGGTTTGGGGTTCGTTTCTACTTTTCTTTCTTGTTTCAGCATTCCATAATTGAAATAAACTTCAATCATAAATCTGTAATCATTTGTGTAACAGATTTCATTTGAGTAATGCTACAGTTGTAAAAGTTTTACATCACAGTTCTCCATGTAAAGTCAGACTATCTGGTTCTCAACTGCATATTTCATATAATTTTAATTGATTTTAAATTATGCTTATAGGGCTTAGAGACTATGTGCTTTGTTTTGGGGGAAATAGTGATATTAAGGCTGTTTCCAGCTTGGCAACAAAAAAAATTATCTCATGTAATTTAAAATGAAAACCTTTTTTTAAAAGGGTACTTCAAAAAAGGTACAGAAGTTCAATGGAGTAGATAAAGGGGAATGAAGGAAAGAGAGGGGGGTTGGAAAAAGAAAAGATGGTGGAATGAATCTGACACAAATTCCCTATATACTTATACCATAGTGAATCTCTCCATGGTGTACATCCACAAGAAATTAATTAAAAAAAATAACTCTGGGTAAATGGTAGTAAGATCAATAGAATAGGGGAAGTAGAGTAGGGGAGTAAGAACAGTAGAATAGGAGAAGGAAAGGCTCTGGGGACTGAATTAGAACAAGATATATTCCATGCTTTTGTAATTCAGTCAAAATGGATTCTTTTGTGATGTATAATAAAAATAGGTGTATTTTAGTGATTATTTTCCATTTTCAAGGTATTTTTCACAGTAGTTTTCTAATAAAATTTCCACTTACATTTACTTTCATTTAGATATTATTATGATTGACTTTCAAATGCTTGTATTGACCAACATGTCATTTTGATGAAATAGGAAACATATCGACTCATTTAAAGAATTTAATTGAAAATTTTAAAGAACAAGGCAAAAAAGGAGTTATTTTAATAGCATAATTATATTACTTCTAGAATCTCTGTAATCCATCACTGTGTTGAAAATTTTAGAGCAAACAAATATCACAAAATAAACTGATTTTTGAAATAGTATTTGCAACTAAAATATGTAAGCTATGTCTTCAATATTTTGTACTGAAAATAATAAAAATTCAGCTTCTCTAAAGTTGATCACTTTAAAATAAAATATATAATTAAAACCTGTTATAGTTGACACTACAACATTGCACCTTTAAAAATTTCCACTAAGTACATCTGCTAATTTTCAAGAGGAACTGTTAAAGTGAGTCAGATTTGACATAAGGACAGTTTTGTAGCCTCCTTTTTATTTCAGAATAAAAGTTTTTAAAACAAGCATGTACAGATATATTATCTGTCCAGACAGCATATTTTATGGATTACTTTTAAAAAAAACATTTTTAGTTGTAAATAGACACAATACCTTTATTTTATTTATTTACTTATTTATTTATTTATTTATTTATTTATTTATTTATTTATTTATTTATATGTGGTGCTGAGGATCGTACCTAGTGCCTGTCATGTGCTAGGCATGTGCTCTACCACTGACCTACAACCCTAGTCCAGGATTAATTTTACTTTTTTAAAGTATTGAAATATAAATAAAATTACTTTGGAAAACATCATATGTAATAACCAACAATTTAAAACAAAAATCTGTATTTGTTACCTATGGAAATGTATAGAACCTAAACTCTAAGGTCTAGCATTTGAGGTCCTAATTAGGAACTTCCAACAAATGCCTTTCTCTTAATTCTTTACATATGACCTCTCCTCCTCAGTCAAGTCATTGCCTATTCTATAGTCACTATTTTTTTCACATATTCCCTGGTAATCCAATTTCATCATTTGCTTCAGAGCAATTTAAAATTAATTTCCTCTAAAAGACTTTCAGAGATTAACATCACATGGAAATATTGGAATAAACATAAGAGGTAAGGGTAATGTTAAATGTAAATGTATAAGGGACTATAGTTAAAATAAGACATTCATAATGAAGGCAGTTAGCAACATTTTGGAGCAGTTTTTTTAGACTTCAGTTTGAAAGCAAAATCTCATTAATAGTTACTATGCATCATGTGCATTCATGTGCAACATTCTCTTACTCATTTATTCTTTCATTTTCCCCCGAAAAAGTACACAGAACATCATTTTGACTGAATTCACTATGTATTTGTGTACAAAATAAATTACCTTGGTTTTATTTGACTTTGCTCTATTAACAATAAGCCAATACTGTGAAAACAGGTACTGTTCCTTCTAATATTTTGTAATTCCCCTTGATTATCTCTAGTTCTCTTTCAAGGGAACATGGTACAAATATCAATTCTGTAAAATGCTATGTGTATATTATGAATTCATAAAGAAAAAATAAATCAACCTTCCAACAACTGAGCTACAAACTCTTTCAATAATGGCAGTTTGTAAGTTTGAACTGTTTCTAATTATAGTAATAAAGTGATTAATTTTGCTACAACTACTTGTAGGGATCTTGAATAATTTAGGAAGGACTTGATACACGAGGGTAAACTGGTAGGAACAGAGGACATGGAAGGAACTTATGGAGGAAAGCATGAGGGTTCTGAGAAGGGGGAAGGGATGACTTAGAGGCAAAGAATGATTCTGAGCAATGGGAGGGACTAAGAGAAAAAAATAAGTATTTATGAAATACAGACAAATCAAGGAGTGATAGAAATTTCAGTGAGAGTAATTCAGGTTACAAAGATGGAAAGCTTAAGAATTGTATAGATACTTTAAAGAATTATAGACTCTCAAAAACAAAGGAGGTATTGGGGGAAACTAATGGAAATGAGCATGACTTCAAGGAATGGAAGACCTGAGAACTAAAATAAATTGGGAGAGGGTGGGGAGATTTGCTGGATCTGGTAGGTTCTGTGTACTGGGAATGTGGATTTGAGTGCCTGGAGAGAATAATGGAATTAAGAGGTGAGTAATAAAGTGAATAATGGAAAAAAATGGCATACAAAGTAAAAGATGGTTATTTAAGTCTTTTCTTTCTTAAATAAAATTTGAAATGCCTGAGAAATTTAACACTGAATAAAACTATTAAAATGTTTCTTCTTTCAGCAATGCCAGGGACAGTCATAGATTCTCTTCTTTTTTTCTGCCACAGAGATGGGTGAAACTGAGAATAGTTATTTGTATCAAAGAAATTAAATATATTATTTGAAAATATACTGTATTATATCAGGAGTATTGGAACAAGGTTAAGGGAGTGCACTTGAAGGTACATTAATCACTAAGTCTACAAATGTGCATGATTGGGGGAAGAATTAAAATCTCCATGGGAGAGGTACTAAACATTATTTTCAAATTTCATTCAAATAAATAAAATTTTGAATATCTTTCATTCATTTATATATGTAGATTTATGGGAGATATACTAATAACTTATTTAACCATTCTCCTGTCAGAAAAATAAAGTCCATATTTTTATTCATTAGAACACTCTCATTTGTTAGCTTGGAGTATATTTATTGAGCACATTCTATACATCAACCATTGGAAATGGGGAGGAACAGCCCCTCTACTCTGGGTGCTAATAGTCCACAGAAGTATTTTTTTTCTAAAATACGCATTTCCCTAATTTACCAGTATATGAATGACTAATGGTTCTAATCATAGCTTAGCATGACCCAGAAAGACTTTATATCTTCCTTATTTACAATTAGTAGGATTCTTGTGTCATATCTTATCTCATAATTAATTCTTTAGAAGTTGACAATCCATTCATGATAGATGCAGTAATCCAGGCCAAAAGAGATTTATCATAATTTGTGGATTTCTGTTGTTGTTTTGCACCTCCCCAGATGATATCAACCAGCACATTGGAACACAGACTTCCCTTTCTTCTCATCCAGTCTCACTATTAACATTTTAAGCTTGAAGCAAATCTTATAAGAAAAAGAAAAGTTCAACCACAAAAAAATGGGAGTTTAGATAAAGTTAGTACTCCTGAAAATACCCATAAGAAAGCAAACTTATATGATGTTTAACATATATAAAACTCACCTTGAAATATCTGAATTAAAACCCACTTTCGTACAGTCGTCATAGTGCTCTGCAATCAGCTGTGGGTGGAGGATAAAAAGAGGGAGGAGAAAGAAAAAGGTCTTTGCCTCCAGCACAATGTAATCAGATGTAACTTAAATAAAATAGATCCACTGAAAAGAAAGGGCTTCAATAACCCAAATGTTGCACTAGATAGGAGGTTCCATGGTGGTACCTCCAAGGTCATTTCAGTTTCAGGGATGCAATGATTCTATATTCCCTGATGGATAAGATGAAGTGCCATTAGCAGTAAATCATCCAAGATTCTATAATGTAAGTACAAAATATTTCATGAATTTAAACTGGACTGAAATATCTTCTATCATTACTAGTCTGCTAAGGAAAGCTTAAATAAAAATGTCATATTCACTAATTGGATTTTATCCTTTGGATAATGATAAAATTTCTAAAAACCTAATACACAGAATTGTGAATTTGCAGTAGTTTTGTGAAGCACTAAAAAACAGATTCAAGGTACTATAAATACAGAATAGGTAGATCCATCCTAGCCTCATTGGCTAATGATATTTATTTTCTGACTCTGAGGAAAATGGTCATGCTTCCCTTGAATAATAATCACATATTATGTCACTAAAAGTTATTCATTACCAACTTATCAATTTCAAATTTCCTTTGTTATGGAAATGATCTTAATTATAATTTTTCTTGATATCAGTTCACACTATCTCAGAGGGGAATTTCTAATTCTTTAAGGAGGATAGCAAAACATTGTCTCACCCAAGCTTGTCAGCTTCTTCACAAGATTACAAAGTTGAGAGCAGTTGAGGCAAGACCTCTCTGGCATGTGATCTGTGGAATCCTTATTCACAAAAGGATTTTCCTGTGATAGGTCAAACACTTTGAGTTGGATTTCAAGAAACTACAAATCTAAATTCAACATGCAAATAACACATGACAGAGGTCTATCATTTAATGGTAGGATCCTCCAATTTTCTGTAATGACTATAAATAAAAAAGTTACATATTTTTACATATTTTTAGATCTGGAATAAGGGGAAACAGGGAACATAAAGATTGAGTTTTTGTTTTTGGTACCAGGGATTGAACCCTGGAGCAACTAACCTCTGAACCACATTATTTTGAAACAGGTTCTCCCTAAGTTGCTTAGAACCTTGCTAAGTTGCTGAGACTGGCTTTGACTTCACAATCCTCCTGCCTCAGTCTCTTGAGCTGCTGTGATTACAGTAGTGCATCACTGCTTCTGGTTAAGACTGTGTTTTTTTAATATGATATCATGACCTCTTTTGGATTAAAAAAAAAATCCACTATACCTTTGGAGGTAGGTTATGCAGGAAAGGTATTTTTGGAATCTAACAAGGAAATGTTTTTAATCTTTGAAAATCCAGGCTATACTTTTGAATTCTTAATTATAATTAAGCCAGATTTGTTAAAGCATTTAATGAATATCTATATATAAATTATGACAGTTTTCTGCTTGTTTAAATATATATTGTGTTTTATATTAGTGTTCTGCAACAAATGATAGGTTTATTTTTTTTAAAAAGACAAGAACAGTGCTGATATAAATGTTCCTCTTTGAGGTAATAAGTGTTTTTGTTGTAAATGCCTATACATTATGCTTTCTAATATGGGAAATGTAGTCCTATATCTTATATTTTTAGATCATGACCTTCTTAGATGTATATAGAAGCATCTGTTTCTCATCCATTACTCCATCAAAAATTTCTAGAGCAGTGGTAACCAATAGAACTTTCTTCAGTGATAGAAATATTCTGTATCTGCATAGTTCATCCTAATTAACCACTTGAAATGTGGCTAGTGCAACTGAGGAAGTGAATTTTATTTAATTTTAATTAATTCAAAGTTAGATAGCCCCATGTAACTAAAGCTAACATATTGGACAGTGCCATTCAGAGATTCCCTCATACTCTGAACTGAATTTGAACTATGCATGAATTTATTCAAGGAAAATGTGTTTGGTTAGGACATTTAATCATTTCTCATTCAGCTACTCTTCCATCCATTAATCCAGTTGTTTCATAATTTTTGAGTATGCTCTATGTGTAAAGCACTGTGTTAAGTTTATGTTGTGAGGAAAAAGACGCAATTTGTATAAGATAAATAATAAAATGATAAAATTTCTTATAAACATTAATGGAATAAATAAGCATTCATGTTCAATTTATGAAATTTGTAATTGAATTAAAACATATAACATGTATCTATTAGCTCTATGTATCCAGAGATGAAGGTGCAATGAGGAAAATAACATTAACTGATAAAAGGACTAGCTTTCATTAAAGGCACGGATATAACCTTGACTAAGGTAAGTAAGGATTATAAACAGGCTAAGTTTCAATAGAAAGAGAAAAATGATATGAGAGAATCTAAGAATAAGAATATTTTGGGATGATGGTATTAGAAACAGGCTTGTAGAGCAATTAGACATTAAAATGTTATTGATAAGTAGCTGAAAGGTATAGGAAGATGGATTAGAAGGGAAAGAGATTCCAAGATAGAAAAATCTGAATTTCATTCTGGAATGTGAGCATAAGTAAGAGGGAACAGTCCAGTGCTTCTTAAGACTAAGTGACTAAAGAGGTTGGTGCAAAAACAATAAGATAAAGTCAGGAGGAAGACATGTTTTATAAGAAAATGTGGAGAATAAGGAAGATAATATATTTTAACCTGAGATCTTTATAAATATTATTTGACTATAAAAGTTTTTATAATAAAGTTTAAGTGAAAATTAGTTAAAATTTATCCACCAAACTCTATAAATATATATTAATTTAATTATAACTTCACTGAAGATAAGTATAATCAATGTGGATGTAGCATATGCTTAAAGAGTCCTCTATTCAAGTATGTGCACTAATTGTCTCTATGTAACCATTGATCTTGGCCTCCATACTTAAAAAGATTAAACATTAGGGTAGCCACAGTAAGTGTAGGTACAAAAACAAACATGAATCTTATCTTAATTATTGTTTAGTTTCTTAATGGACATGGTAAGATAAACCAAGTTTATTATTTTTTTCATTCCCTACGAGAGTGCCATAAGTACTTCACCCACTGTGACATTTTATATCAATCTAAAAGCAAGGATCAAAACATTTTGGGGAAGTCAGGAACATTATAATGTGATATGGAAAATTAATCAAATGCCATAAACAGAATCTTAATGATATACCAATCCCAGATCTATAACACATATTTTTTTACTTTATTTATTAATGTATGAATATAGGGACAATTGAAGAATTTCTTCATAGTTTGAGTAAATGAGTTTAAAAAATTAGATATTTAATACAAAATACATTCTCAGCTTTAATATATGTCAAAGTGTGAGAGATAGGCAGTGTTAGATCTTTGGTCTTTAATAATAGTCCTAGAACATGCCAAAGTGATTTTCCTATGTAAATTTCAACTGTGGATTTCAGAAGCTAATAAGTGAGTATTACATCTTTTGAGGAAATTATAAATTTCACATATTTAATTAACGAGGTTGCATTTTTCCATTAATGTTCATACTAAAGAATTATAAAGTTAAAAATTTGTAGCCCTTAGTCAGGCATGGTGGCACATGTTTAAAATTCCAGCCAATCAGGAAGCTGAGGCAGGAAGATCACAATTTGAGGCCAGTCTGGGCAATTTAGTGAGATGCTGTCTCAAAATAAAAATAAAAAAGGACAGGATCTATAGCCCAGTGGTAGAGTACCCTTGTATCTGATCCCCATTCCAAAAGAAAAAAAGAAACAAGGAAGAAATATTTTCAGCCCACGAATTTAATATTGTGAACATGTCAGAACTGGCACTTTCTTACTTATGGCCTCTGCCTATCTTGGTAAGTCTTCCTCCTGGAATGATATGCGAGGGAAAAGTGGTTGTGCATGTATGGTTGGCTGATGCATAGATTCTTAAATTCTGGAATTTCTAAGCCCTAGTAAAAAAAATCTCTTCATGCTTCACCATTCAATGAAATGTTGGGGAGTGAATTAAAATACTATTTTCTGATATTCTCTCTTTCGCACACAATAATTTTATTAAGAACCTAAATGATAAATATCTGAGAACTGAATGATTTTTTGGGGGGAGGGGGTGGTTTCCAGAGGTTGAACTCAGGGGTACTCAACAACTGAGCCACATCCTCAGCCCTATTTTATATTTCATTTAGAGACAGGGTGTCACTGAATTGCTTAGCACCTGGATTTTGCTGAGGCTGGCTTTGTAATTTTGACCCTCCTGCCTCAGCCTCCCAAGTCGCTGGGATTACAGGCATGTGCCACCACACCCAGCAGTACTGAATGATTTTTATCTTTATACATATGTTTAGTTCTTGATAAAGAAACAGGCCAATACAACTAATTCACTCCAAACTAAATGTTGAATATATACCTATTAGAATACCTTTAATCAGTAATTGACTCAAGGCACATTTAGAATATGTGTATTTAATGGTAGTTGCTCTGAAATTCAATATGCAGTTGCACAACACAGTCTGAATAGCAGCCAAAATATAACTAACTATGTTGACCTCCTCTCAGAAATTAGATTCCTTCTTGATAAGCCCTCTTATAATAAAGCTGAGATGGCCAATATTTAATGCTTTAGATTCTTTCTTTATAACCCTGCTAGCTGGTTGACTTACTAGAAATTTATATAACTGCAAAATGAAGTGAAATCACTTGCTTAAGCACATTTTATCATAGCAACACTGAATATTGGATAAAATACCAAACTTCAGGTACAACATTATTACAATGAATTACTTGTCAAGAGTGTGTCTAATATTTACTGCAATACATGTGATTAGAAAATAGAAAGGGATGATGCAAGCTTTCAGTGTATGAAAAAATAGACTGTAATAATATTAAAAGATGTCTGAAAGTTTAACTCAAAGAAATATGCTACATTTGTAAGTCATTTTCTTCTATTTGATTAAAATATTTTCACCAAACCAGATCATTAAATTATTCAATTTCTGTTCAAAAGACTCTGAGAATTTACTAAATATTATTTGTGTTAAAATATATGAGGAGATTTTTAAAAGATTAATCATAAGAATTTCTAAGTGTAAGAAAAAGTACTACTAATGATTTTATGGTTAAGAAAAAACTCAAACCAACTGCAAAATCAAGAGATTAAAAGATCTGTCTTAAGATTTTGCTGATAGTACAGTATCAAGTCAGAGACTGATGACTGAGGAGAGAGGACACTAACAAATCAGCTAAAGGAAACATACCATTCTTCAAAAGTCTCCATAGAAAACCATCTTCATTGGTTGATTCAAGCTCATGAAATTAATTTATCAAATCGAGTTGCTGTCTCCGTGTTCACCTTTACATAAACAAAGGTTGTGGAGACATTTCTGCTAAAATTTAAACTTTTTGAACTATTTATCTTGCCTCTCCTTAGAATGCATAGGTGTAGAAGAGAACATCCTTGGTGTTATTGATAGTATAAAACATGAATGAAATATTGTGTATTCTCTGCTCTTGGATATGATTCACAACAGTATAGAAATAGTTGATTAGGGAAAATCACAAAGTATAGAAAAATAACTAACAAGTTAGTTCCTTTCTTGTAGTTATAACTCAGCAGTGGAATCTTTGCCTAGCATACAGAGTTCTGGCTTCCCAGGTGAAAGAAGCCAACACCACCAAAGAAATAAAAACAAATAAATAAATAAAAGTTTCCAAATATTATTCTTTATTCTGCACTCAGTAAGTGTGATCAAGTATCAAAATCTACATGGCCCATTCTCTCTTAATCAGTTCAGGTCTAAGTCAGTTCAGATAAACTCAATTGCATCTTACATAGGTAAATTAAATTTCCATAGAGAAATAAACTTTGCAGAGAGGTTAAAATTCCCATAACGTGGGTGCATTGTCAGTTGAAAAGTATTAGGAAAAGAAATTCCCAGCCAAATGCTGTGGTGCACACCTATAATCCCAGTAACTCTGAAACAAGAGGATTCCAAGTTCAAGGCCAGCCTCCAAAGTTAGGAACTAAATAAGTTAACCAGAGTCTATATCAAGAAAAAAAAAATAAAAAGGACAGGGATGTAGCTCAGTGGTAAAGCACCCCTGGCTTTAATCCTCAGTACCAAGATATTCTATCAGATGAGAGGTAACCGAATATTATCATCTTAAGAAAAGTTTCCTTTATAGTTGTAGATTTCTGAGAACTATAATTTTTAAACACGTGTACTATGTAGATTATGACAAAACACTTAGAATTTAAGATATCTAAAAGAATTGTCACAACCTCAAAAAGTTGAGAAACATTAAATGCCCATTCTCTCTTTTCACAAAAACAACATTCTCTAGTGGAAATCAAACCCTTTTAGTAGTTGTGTTTTAGCACACACAAGCCATTTCTTTACTTTCATTCTCTTTATTTTTCTAGCAAGTTTTAATTTTGGTATAGCGCAAAACAGAATAAAAGGGTATTTCCTCCCAATTTTCAAAAATTAGTAAATCCTTAGAACTCATTATAAGTAGATAAAAATATTCATCCACACCTCATTATAAAGATAGGCAATTTAAATCAAATTTGAACAATATCCTTTCTTTTTCACTCTCACTTTTACAGTCCTATTGATCTCCCAACTTTATAGTTCTTTAAATTATTCACATATGATACACTAAATTATTCAAGAAAAAATTCCTAGGCACTTCACTTATTCAATGTCACTTTCATATTAACACATCTTATTTTCTGCTTCTTTTGGGGAGTAAACATTCCATTTAGCTGTCTTATGTCATATTTATCTTGACCACTTATTTTAGTGTGAATCTAATCAAAGAACATGTAATCAATAAACATCATGATAAATGTTTCCATTCTAATAGTAGTACCTTAAAATATTACAGATATCTAGCTGATTCATTACTACAAATACTGACTTAAAAATACAAGCATATCCATATGCTTACATAAATAGTCGCATATATACACATGTATAATATGTGCAACATGCAATATTCAGATGGTTTAAAGAATAGTAGAAGATTTGATGAAAAAATAACATTTTTTGGAGAAACCAGGTTCTTGGTCTCAAAAATTCAGCTTCTATGTGTTTCTTTTCCTTGGGGAACAAAAGTTTTGCAAAATAAGTATGACACTTAAATATGTTGCAGTAAGCATTTTAAAACAGAGTGAAAAGAAATAGAAGTGGTGGAAAGAAATTTAAACCTATTATCCTTTGAATTCAAAAAATCCTTCCTTATAATAAAGTTTGACATTTTTACAGTTTTTAAATATATCACCAAGGGAAAATGCAACCTCTCAAAATAATGACAGAAAATGATTTTAACAATCTTTTTGTCATTTCAGTTATCAAAAGTATAAATTTAGTATTTTTCTTAACTATTTTACTGTAGTCTACATCTACTAGCCTTCAAAACACTCAGAATTTTAAAAAGAAAATGCTTAATAAATAAAAGAAAATCATTTTTCTTGAATTTCTATTGAAGACTGAGCAGTTTCTCAGGAAAATTAGACTAAGTGGGATAAATTGATATGTCTTTGGTTTTTTGTCATGAGAAAATCTGAATACTTAAGTTACTTAAATATCTAGTGTTTCAAATGTAAAATGCTTGTAAATATGTAATTTAACAATAAATACACTTAAATTATATGTTTTGACCAGATACTGGCATAAAAAGAGGAAATTCACTACCATATATATCTGAGTAGTTGTTTGAGAATGATAAAGAAACATCTAGTTTAAAATAGAATTTACTCAGACAAGGCAATAAATATATTACTTTTGTAGTGCCTTTATAAACAATTTGTATATATATATATATATATATATATATATATATATATAAATAAGTTAAAATTTTAGCCTAATGAATTAATGAAATTTATAATTGGTCTTCAATTTCTTCTTACTTCCCTACCGTTTCATTACAAAACACAGAACAACTTTAAATATCACATTGCCATTTCATGTTTTGCAACATTCTTATAAAAATAAACTTCTATATCACCACAAATCTCAATTAAAATTTGTATATTTAAAACATATTCCTTTCTTTTTTTTTTTTTTTCGCAGTGCTGGGGTTGAACCCAGGGCCTTGTGCTTGACAGGTAAGCACTCTACAAACTGAGCTATATCCCCAGTCTAAAATATATTCTTAACCACAATTTTGATGATTTCTTGTAAAGAATCAAGATTAGCTGGGCAGGTAATCCCAGCTACTTGGGAGGCTGAGGCAAGAGTATCCTAAATTTGAGGCCAGCTTGAGAAATTTTAGCAACACCTTATCTCAAATAAAACTAAAACAGATTGGGTACATAGTTCAGAGGTAGAATGTTCCTGAGTTCTGCAAAACACATACATACATATATAAAAGACCAAAGATTACTTTTGCCAGTTCAAAAAGACATTTGCTAAAATGAGAGAATACATAAAATTATCATTACTTAAGTTGTCAAGAAAGATCATTCCTTATTTGAACTTACTACTATTGTCAGAAATGCCTCCGATTCAAGATGTATAAAATTTTTACTATTTAGCAAAAAGTAGACTTTACCAGTCATCACACTATCCATATGGAATTGAAAAAAATGTGAAAATGTGATAGTTACATTTGCACTACCTATTTACACATTTGCAAAGTCCTGCAAGTCATAATTTTATTAAAGTGAAAAAAAAAAGGTAGTAAAAGCCAGGTGCAGTGGTGCACAGTTATAATCCCAGCGGCTCAAGAGGCTGATGCAGGAAAACTGCAACTTCAAAGCCAGCCTCACCAATTTAGTGAGGCCGTAGGCAACTTGTGAGACTCTGTCTCTAAATAAAATACTAAAAAGGGCTGGGAATGTGGCTCAGTGGTTAAGTGCCCCTGAGTTCAATCCTGGTATCACAAACAAACAAACAAAACAAACAAACAAAAAAAAAAAAAACAGCAAAAAAACAAAAAAGGAAATAAAAATCCATGTTTTGCTGGGCGCAGTAGTGCATGCCTGTAACCCCAGCAGCTCGGAAGACTGAGGAATGAGTATCAGGAGTTCAAAGTCAGCTTCTGCAATTTAGTGAGGCCCTAAGCAACTCAGTTAGACCCTGTATCGAAATAAAATACAAATAGGCTGGGGATGTGGCTCAGTGGTCAAGTGCCCCTGAGTTCAATCCCCAGTACCAATTAAAAAAAAAAATTCATGTTTCTGTAAATTACTATCATCAAATATCATGGTGAATTCTGCAATTGAATTCATTTTAATTCCAAAGTATGTCAATTATTTAAATGATGGTACCCACCATTTACTGAGTTCTTATTATATACCAAGCACTGTGCTAAATGAATTTAATACAACAATCCTCTAACACATGTGCTGCTATTGTCACTTCCATTTACATATGTGGAAACTGAGACTATAAATGTTTAAGTAACTTGCTCAAGATCACAGAGCTATTAAAGTATACAGCTAGAACTTGAAAGCTGATATACCTGACTCCAAAGCTTAAGTTTTTACTTACTGCACAGATTCTATGCAACATAAAATATGTTTATGTGTTCACTTATATAAAAAAAAACTAGCAATGTTTTGGCATTAGAAAGGATATACTGCCTAGTGAAGAGTTGTTTTGCATGAAAATTTAACTTTAGGAAAAATAAGAAAGACATGTGATGGCAAGTAATTCTGATAGTTTAACTTTTTCTCAGGAATCAAATTTTCTAAATTTTTAAAATAATGGAATAAGTGATTACATGGAAGTCTCATTCCATGTGTATCTATCATCAATGCTGAAATGCAAACATATCTTCTGCAGAAAGGATTAAATACTATCTTTGATCCAAATGCATACCTACTTATTAGAAAAAAATGTCTAGTCATTCAATAAATAATTGAATTGGAAAATAAACTTACTAGATTCCACATCTCATTGAACTTGATGTTACATAACTGGGTAATTTGCACTAAAGACAGTTAATGGAACTATATTTCAATTTCTTTGGGAACTTATGTTAAAATTAGATCAGAAGTCCCAACTTTACAAATCTCACTTTCTCCAGAAATATGCATTATGCATAAAGACGTTTCCAGCACTAATTTTTACTTAAGCTTTATGTAATGGTTTTGACAAATTTGCATAGATGAGGAGGAATTCAGGAAATATCTCTACTGATAATTTACCATAATTTGGGGGTTATTTATAGTAAGAGTATAATTGTATTCTCTTTCAGTAAATCTTCTTGACTGTGACGTCTGATTATTAGGTTTAATCATATGAAACTGCTGATATTCAACAAATTTTGATATAAAAATAGCAACTTGATGTGGTCCAAATCTGTGTAGTATTTAGTCAGAATTTCTACCAATATTCATTCTCTATGTATATCACTACATTAATTAGAAAAGATTTATTTTGAATATCCAGGGAATACATAAATTAGATGTTAAGAAAACTTATTTCAAGCAGATAGAAATTACCAAAATACACCGGTCTTTATAATAATATAACTTTGAAGTGAGGAGAGCAACAGGATGCTTAATAAGCAAGGTGAAATTACTTATCTGAGAGCTGTTAAATAAGCAGTCAAAATAGAAGGTGTGGTGATGAGAAGCAGGAAATAAAAGAGAATCAAAAAAGCTATGCCTTAGTCGACCAAATTAATTGATCTAAACTATCTGTAAGTATACAAGCATAGGTAACTGTAAAGAAGAAATGACAAAGGCAATAAATACAAAGAAAAGCTGCAAAAGCATTCTTGTTTGATACATAAAGAAATCTCCTATGCTTCATTTGAATGATTTTCTGTGGAACACAGAATGCCAATAACAACTAGGATAGCCATGTTTCTCCATTTTTTCTAATGTATGCATACAGTTCCATGCATATTTCTGTCAGCAATGCAGTGTTATCATACAGAATGCTATAAATTTGGACAAGGTAAGTATCTGTCCCACTTGAAAGAAGAAAGAGGACCAGTTTTTTAAATTTCCTCAGTTAAGTGTTTTCCCAAGTGATCATTTTTAATGCATAAGTGTGTTTTCAGGTCAATCAGAATTTTATTGATTCATTTTAAGTTCTTTAACATTTTTTGGCCTCCCAGATATTTGCCTCTCCTTAGCCTCTTTTACTTATATAGCTGTCTAAGCATGACTGTTACACATGTAACAACTGAAGGACTGATGACAAATGCCATTCTTTTTGTGGAGAGGGGTACCAGGGATTGAACTCAGGGACACTAAACCACTGAACCACATCCCCAGCCCTATTTTGAATTTTATTTAGAGACGGGGTCTCACTGAGTTGTTTAGTGCCTCGCTGTTGCTGAGGCTGGCTTTGAACTCTCCATCTTCCTGTCTCAGCCTCTGGAGCCATTGGGATTATAGTGTAGTAATTACTAGTCATTATATATAAATAATTGTACTTTTTTTTTGGTACTGGGTCCTGAACTCAGGGGCACTTGACCACTGAGCCACATCCCCAACCCTATTTTGTATTTTATTTAGAGACAGGGTTTCATTGAGTTGCTTAGCACCTCACTTTTGCTGAGGCTGGCTTTGAATTCCATATCCTCCTGTCTCAGCCTACCAAGCTGCTGGGATTACAGGCATGCATCATCTCGCATGACAACAAATGTCATTCTTAATACAGTCTGAAAGTTTGATATTGAGTCAAGGATGAATCCATTTACACAATGAAGAATCTTTTTGCAAAACTACTTCTCTATATTTAATGTTACACATTATGTTATTATCTGTATAATTTTTAGCTTTCTCAATTTCAAATTTTTTTTAGTTTTCAAGTGCAAATTTACTTTGAATTTACTTTATATAGTTTTAAAGAATTTATCTAATTTCAAATGAAAGTTAAATGTGACTTTCAAGAAGTAAAGCTTTTTTTTATACTCAAAAAAACCATGCTTATTTATTTCCTTCCCCTTAAATATAATCAAGGGTAAATCTACTATTTCTATGCAAATGATTTTTAATCTGCTTATTTGAAGAAATTTCTATTCAGGCATAACATACCGTCCATCTTACTTTGTGTTAACAAATTAAAAATGAAGAAGCCCTCCTTTGGTCTCCAGAGACTCTTTTATATTGATTAATAAGAGTATAAAATAAATCCTTCCTTCTAAATTTATTTTAAATATTTATTTTAAATTATTCAGAGTTGAATAAGTAACACCCCTACTTATTAAGTCATTTTATTTCAGACCCAGATGAAATAATAAACATTTTTAGAACAGGCATTTCTACTTTTAATAAAAAGATAACTTCTAAATTTAAAGTATTCCTAAAATTAAATATAACATCATGTGCCTTAAGTTGAATGATGAACTGAATATATTTATTGTAGGATTAGTTTTAGATCTGTCTATTTTCAAGTCATTGACTGTACCAGAACAGGTGTTTTTTTTCAAAAGAAAGCAATTACTGCCTCATATTAGATGAAAAAAAAAAAGTGGGGTTACATAAACATTAAATTATACATAGCCATTTTAATTACAGCAAAATTATATATTTCATATCACCTTTTCCAAAGTGCTATTTGAAAAATATCTAAAATATCTATACACTCATGTTCAATTTATCAGTCAGTATTTGTGTATATATCAAATCCTTATTCTCTTATTGTGTATCTCAAAAGTGACTGAGAATCAGCAGGTGAGCAAATTCATATCATGGTGCAAACAGTAGCCTTAAAAGCCTAATCATGTAGTCCTAATCATAAATATTATTTTTGCTTTTAGAAAAAGAAATGCTTAAAAACAGGAAAAAAGGGTATTTTCAAATTGATTTTTTGACATAAATGTACATGTGTAGAACAGAAATAGAAAATAAAGTGACCTGTAGTAAAATATTTAAATCTACTATTTCTATGCAAATGATTTTTAATCTGCTTATTTGAAGAAATTTCTATTCAGGCATAACATACCGTCCATCTTACTTTGTGTTAACAAATTAAAAATGAAGAAGCCCTCCTTTGGTCTCCAGAGACTCTTTTATATTGATTAATAAGAGTATAAAATAAATCCTTCCTTCTAAATTTATTTTAAATATTTATTTTAAATTATTCAGAGTTGAATAAGTAACACCCCTACTTATTAAGTCATTTTATTTCAGACCCAGATGAAATAATAAACATTTTTAGAACAGGCATCTTTCAAGAACTCATTTTATGAAGAATGAGTGGTGAAAATTCAGTGGAGGAAAGGAAAAAAAAAGTATAATGAAAGGAAAAGGGAATGGAAAATGGAAGATAATGAAACCTGTTGCTTAAAATCTTCAGGGAGACATCAAGTCACTCTCCTTCCTATGTGAACTTGGCAACTTACTCTGGTCTTTTTACTCCCCTGACTTGGAAGGTGGTGGAGCTTACTAATAAGGGGTTAAAGTGCTATTAGTGTGGAGGCAATAAGAGATAGTTGTAAATGGTTATGTAGATGAGAACATAAAAGATCTAGTTTGTTTTCCTTTGATTAGTATATATGATGATTTTAAATTTCTATTTAGGAACATGTGTAATCATTATACTGCCACTCATCTATGTAAGAATACACAGGCATATGTATATACATAAGCCTCTCCATAAATAAAAATGCCTAAAATGTGGATAATATACATATTTTGTAACTACACAAATGAAGAAGCAAAAATATTTAGAAAAATAAACAACCTAATTATGTATTGTATCATCTGTGTTTATAAGAAGTTTTATGCAATGCCTAATTTTAAAAACTGATTCATGAACATATATCAGTGTTCAGTGTTTATGATAATTTTATGAGTATAAATATATAACATTTGAAGACTCACACCCTCTGAGTTCTAGTATTCTAACTAATACAATTTTTGGTGCTTTATCACTTATTTGCACAGCCTCACAGAAAATAGCTGAATGGTCATTATTTTTAATTCACAGCCAGGAAACTATTTGAATAGATCTTCAGAAATTCATAGTAAACCAAGTAAGGCCAGAAATCTCCATTCTCTTATAACTCTTTAAACAATCAGTTAAGTTATATCATTTTTCATACTACACAAAAATGTCAAATGTGTGACTCCCCAGATCTCACTTTTAGTAACCTTTTCAAACTTATTATGCCAGCATGATGTCTCAATAGAAATAGGATCTTTCATTTAAAAGAGCTACATAATTTTATGATTTATTATTAATAGAAGGATGCTAGAAATTTTAATTGTAGCTAATCCCTTTTAATGTAGAAGGACAAGAATGTAGATGAACTCTCCATTTGATTTTGTAGAATATTGTGCTAAAATTTTAATTTTAAATATCCACATATGTAAGATCTTTTTGAAAACATAATTCAAGAAAATACCACATATGGAGTACATAAAAAATAAGCTAATAAAAGTCTTTGGGGAAGAGTAGTGTTTGATTGAGTATTAACTGGTGACATGCAATAAGGAAATACAATAAGTCGATATTGAATACTTATTTTTACATATCTGCTTTGGATATATACATAATATTCCTTATTATATATTGTATTATATATGTGTATACATACACACATATCCCAAAGGAAGAAATAATACATGGCTTAGTAAAATACTTTCCAACAAGAACTTAGCTCTTACACCATTTCTGCTTTTTGATGTTAATATATAATAAGAGCAAGAAGACAGTCTAAGTCCTACAAAATATATTTTGTGCTAGAAAAATTAGAATACTCAAGTAACAAAGTAGTACTGCATACTTGCAAGAGAAATACAATTTTAAGCTCTTGCATAAGCCTAATTTGAAGGATATTTGCATATCACAGATTTTTAAAACTGTGTATTTGTACCTATATTTCATAAAAGTGATTGTAGTGATTGTATATTTTCAAGATTTTAAAATATGATAGGAGAGAAAGCATAATATTTACCTACTAGAATTAGTGCACTTAAGCAAAATTCTCCCATGCTAAGTTGCCTTATACTTATCAAACAAAAGCATTAGTGTCCATCTATGTTTTATATTTGTACTTCATTTGCATTTTTATTGCTTGATAATTGCGTTATTTATTAAGAATATAAGTACAAGAGAAGATATTTAAACTTTTGACTGATCTTTGATCAATATTTGAGTCTCACTATATTCCATCCTGGCTGATAAACCCTAAGGATATGATTAATGAATAAGGAATTCCTGCATTTTATTTGTTTTAATCAGAAATATAGACTGTTGTTTGGAAAATAAGGCTAATGTCCACATAAAAATAAAACTAGCAGTTAATTTGAAAGAGAATCGGTTAAAATAATTGATTGATTCAACTAGATGTGGTACTATGCAGATGGATTGTAAATTAAGCTCATTTCTCTTTGTGGTTTAGGAGAATGTTAGTTATTTAGTTATTTAATGCTGAGAGGCATTTTATCCTTCCAGTATTTATCAGAGTATTATGAATCTGGATCTCTGAACAAAAACTAGAATTGAAAGCTATTATTTTAACTTGACATTGTCCAAATGAATCCATTAAAAGCCCTAGATAAACCTTGTCAAATTTCTAATACAAATGAAATAAAAAATGCAATAACCTTTGATGAGAAAGATCAGAAGGCAGCTCTAATTTTAACTTGCTTAAACTGATTATGTAAACTACTATAAAAATAGAATTATCAAAGGAGAAAGTCTAGGTTTTAAATTAGACACTTAACGTGTGTGTTCATATTTTCCAAACTGTTACTGAATTGTGAATGACAGGTGATTTTTTAGAAAAACTTTCTTCTGCAATTAAGATGTCCAGAAGAAAGGAAAACTCAATATTCAGTGTAACTACTGTAGTTTTTGTTTGTTTGTTTGTTTCCCCAGTGCATGGTCTTCTATTGCCTTAATACAGTTATATGCAGCTGAGAAATGAATATAACAGAAAACATTTGTCTAAAGAGAAATAAAATGTGCATGTGCATAGTCATTATTAATATAGTTAAATTGTAATTCAAAAATGTTGACAAAAATAAATTTATATTTTTCATTCTGGTTAAAAAAAGAGACTATGAAGACAAAAATATATGAACTTGATTCCAGAGATGGTCATTTACTATCTTCATACCTCTAGGCAAATCTCAATTTCCATATTGATAATATGAAAATAATTAGAATATCTCCTACATGCAAGGGCAGAGATATAGACATATAAGATATAATAACTAAATAAAAGAGTAAGATCATGATTAGTTTGAACTGGACCAACTTAAATATATATAAATAGTGATTATCAAGTGTGCAAAGCACGGTTTTTGGTAGTCATTACTTCTTTAACCATAAATTTTGGCTACATAACTCTGGGTTTTTTGGTTTATGATAACTTGATAGTTTTGAGAATTAACTTATCAAGGAAATTACTACTTGAAAAACACATAAAATAAATGCTGTTGATAATTTTTGTTCCCTTTTAGTCCTTTAACAGTTTCCAACTTTACCTGTCTGCAGTAACTTTTGAGAAATTCTTCCCAATTAATCTTTTTCACCATATAGCTACAATTTCAAAATTTATCTCAAACAAATCTCAAGCCAAAATTTCAAAACACTCATTTTATTTAAATGAGAAAAAATACACCAAGAAATTTTATATGGACATTAAGATAAAGACATTCAAATCAATTCTTAATTCACTCTTAAAATTTACACTATGGAGAAGGAAGGTATATTTCTGGTAGAGAGGGAAGGAGGAAAGGGAAAGGAAAGGAAAAGACGGGGGAGAATTTATAAATCAATACATGTGCCAGATAAAATGCTTTCTGGTCCAAATGGAAATCTTTTAAATTTTGAGAAAGAAAAGATATAATCTCAGCTACATAAAATTAATTTTCAATCAAACAATAACTAGTAGGGTAAAATATAACTAAGTTTGTTGGATTTTACATTTAACCAAAAGTTGTTAATTTTAAAAACAGCATGACCTTTAAAGGTGTGTTTGCTGAGCAAAAGTTTGCAACTCTTTCCCATCAATCTATTAAAAGCCTAATGTGTTAGACATTTTTAGCAGGAGAGCAAACACCTTTAGAATAAACATGGAAAATATTTAATTTTCTTTAAATAAGCAAAATGTAACTTCCATAATTTGGATGGTTAGTAGATTTATGGCACATTAAAGCTTTACAATAAAGTATTTTGAGGTCCTAAGTCACAGAGACATGCATTGAAGTTCAGACAACTATAAAATTATCAGTATTCAAAACAAATTTCTAGGATTAAAGACATATTTTGCAATAGAGCAATTTCAGTACATTTTCAATTGTAATTCCAAACCTAGTTAAGGATATAGATCTAACATTCAAGATGGGAAATGCTATAAAATATGTATTATCACTTATATAACTTAGATTTTATTGAGAAAATTAATGAGTATGTATTTTTAAGTCTTTAGTGTGTACAAAATGAGTCTCCATTTTGCTACTAATGCATTTTTATTAGGTATTTACTATTCAAATCTACAAAATAATTTGTAGCACTTGTAACATTTCAGGCTACATAATCATTAAACATTTAATTTTTAAAAAATTTTGTACCCCTTTCCTGTAGTAATATAGGTGACAGCATTTATAATAACAGCAAAAGGTCAGGGAGACCTAAATTCTATTCCAAATGGAGATGAAGCAGCTTTTGTGACCTTGGGCACAAAAATGAATGGAATATTCTGGAAAACAATACTCCTTAAATAGGAGTAACTGATCTTAATTTACACTTAAATAGCATTTGCATTTTAGTAAGTTACTTCAGAAAGTGCCTGAGTTATGCACAAACACAAAAAAGCCTAACATTCCAAGTTTTAAAACCAACCAAATTTAGAGATTCTAAGAAATTACATGATTAGGAACATGCATTTCAATGAAATAGTACCTAGTTTCTCCATATGAAGTGAATAATAATGAGAACAGAAAGAAAAGCCTAGCAGCAAACAAATTAAATATATTTTCATGGAAAATTGCTAGTTGTAAATTACTTCAGTATACTATAATTCAGCCAAGTCTGAATATCTTATCAAAATTTGCATCTTTTTCTACAGAGCAATGTTAACCCTTTATCTTGATTCCCTACCTAAGAAGCATCTCATTTCTTTTACTCCACTTTTTAAAAAATTTAAATCACTAAATAATTTCCAGGATAAATTATAAATAAGCAGTAACCCAAATTCTATGACCTAGTGAAAAGTTCAAGGAATTTGAAGTTACTCCTAACTAAGTTGGTGACAGAGGTAAATAATTTAGCTAATCTGGACAAACCTGATCCTTAGTTTGGTAAAAGGGAAATAGGATAAAGAACGAGGATTAAGTATGGCTACCCTACTTAACTCTCAAGTTAGTTTAACCTGTTAAGAATTAGCTCACAAATAAATTCCAATGGCTTTGTAGAAGAACAGAAGTTTTAAGAAAACTTTATGAAAAGTTAGGACTTGTCTTTTATATTCAGTAGCCCTTTTGATGAATTTGTGTCATCATTTATACTTTTAAATCTTCTAATTTTCTCAGGAGATTCATTAGAAAAACTAAACAAGGTTTGCTCCTCTGACAACAAAAGATATTTTTGCAATACCTTCTAATAATCTAGTTCTTCCAAGGGAAAACTAAGTGTGAACTCCCAGTGGGTAAAACTATTCACCCCATGTGGCTAACTACTATTATTACAAAAATCTATATTATGAAAATGCTTAAATATATTTCGGATAAAAGGAGAAAGCTGAAACCTCCCAAATTTGGCAATGGTTGCAAACATTGCCAAGTCAGGTACAATAATATATCTTAATTTTTTATTTAACACTTTATACACAAATCCATAGTAATGATAGATTTTCTTTTTTCTCCCACATGCTCTCCCTCCAGGCCTATTCTCTCAAATATTTTTACCTTCGCAGGGAAGAAAACTCTTAGGAGCTTGTCTCTAGTTTCTGTGTCTGTTTTAAATTAGAACTAAATCTTATTTTTCTCCATACTAGGACTCATATCTTGTTTAATTTGATCAGAGCCTTATTTTCTATTCCACTATGAACATTGTAATGTTATATATTTATGTTATCACATGTTTTAAGTCTCCAAGGGTGGGTATGTAACCCTAATTGTGCCTAATAAAATGAAATGAGTGCTCACTAAAACTTTCAAATACAAATTCAAAACTCTTAAATGATTAAATATAATACACTGTTAATTTTTTCCTTGATATATAACCTTAATTACATTTGTACCTAAAAATTAGTGCATACATTGGTTGATGAAATGAACATTATTCTGGGGATCATAAGATTGAGTTTTGTGTATGACACTTAAAAGGTATATGGCCTTAAAAAATAGTTGTCTGTTTCATTTCTCATGTGTCACAAGGTGTAAAGTTTGCAATACCTGTTTGATAAGATTGTTATGAGATCAAATCTGCAAAACCCTAAAATGCAAGGGAAACAATTTTATAATGATAAAGTAATCAATTATTCACATAGTTAAAACCAGATAGTGGTACTGTCATTCCTTGTTATTGTGTGGTGCTCTTTCAAGTATGGTAGTCCCCCCTTATCTGTGATTTGGCTTTCCATAGTTTGTTATCAATGGTCAACTGAAGTAAAAACAATCAAGTTAAAAATTTCAAAAATAGATAACTCATAAATTTTAAATTACATTTATTACAGTATATTTTATAATTTTTATTATTATTATTAACCTCTTATTGTGCCTAATTTATAAATTAAACTTTATCATAGGTATGTACATACAGGAAAAAATATAATACACCTCTCTACATACAGGGTTTGGTTCTATGCATAATTTCAAGTGTCTTTGGATAAGAGAAGTCTACTGTATTTTTTTTTAGATTTAATAGCAAGTTCATAAGAAAAAAAATTTTTTTAGTTTATCTGTTTGAAAACTGTAGTTTCAGTTAGCACTGAAGCATGTTCTCTCATGATCTCATTGTTATCACTGGAGTTGTGTTTAAAGAAGTTATAAAGTCTAACAATATTTTAAAGGAAATATTAAATATTATATTTTCAGAGTGTATTGCATTTCTTTAAAGCATGTTGCTTACTTGAGTTTTCAATCCTTATTCTGCAAACTGATTTTAATGTGGAATTTTAATTTTTCCTGATTAATAAATTAAATTAAGTTCCTTAGTAATGCAACTACAGATTTTTTGCAATCCTATCATATTATTAGCAATTTTAATTACTTTTATATTTGATTTACATTACATGGTATCATCTTCTGGCTAATTTTTCTCAACTTTCACTACTTTTTCTTTAAAATCTATATTAAAATTATGTGATTTATAATGAAAATTTCATCAAGTTATCAGTATTTTCTTCTAATTAAAATATCATACCACTAATTTATATTCATATTGAAACTGAAGCAGGAAAATGGAGAAGTGACTCAATGTTACATAACTGAATTGGATTACTCTAAATGATAGCATTTTATTTAATATATTTAACATTTCTAATATTTGCTAGATTAGTCCAAGAAATTGTTTCATATTTTTCTAGTTATAACTGAGAAAATCTGATTTTTTACATTTCATTCAATTTGATAAGTTTTAAAATTTTAATGCCATTGTAAATTAGTTGTTTCTCAGTATAGTTTAAATATGAATAATGTGATATGTTTATAGAAATAAAATTTCTACCTTTTGTAGATTGGGTTTCTTTATTTTGTGAAGATAGAGTTGAAGATAGTTTGTTATTTTTTATGTTTCTTTTGTTTCCCATATTTCTTTTCTTTGTTGTATATTTTTTGGGGAAAAAAAGCTATGTGGTATTTTGGTTGTTATACAGTCCTCAGGCACATTAAGTAAAGTTAAGAGTAATGAAATCCAAGGCAATTTTGGCAGACACCCAAGTTCATTTAGCGCTTTAAAAAAGCATTGTAATCCAGTTGGCTCTGTAGTTCACTGGGATCCTTATGTTGCCACTAAACAAGCTCTGCTGTTGCTATTAAATTATCAGAGCTTATAAAAGACATTCAATTTTGTTGGGAAGGTGGTGGCTTCTGAATTCTGATGCCACAATTAAGACATGAATATCATTTTTGAAGTGACAACTATTTCAGATTTCCCTAACCCTGCCAAAACTACAATGTGCCTCCTAAAAAACAGTTTAAACATTCACACTTGACTCATTTCAATAGCTGCATTTAATGTTTTAATTTGAGACTGGTTCCACTCAGAGATGAGTTGCACTTAAAGAAATGGAACTATGGAAGTTGTCCTACACTGGTTATGAATGAATGATTCACTTACATTAAGGAGCTATTCTTGCAATATTCTAATATAAGAACCTAGTTGTGATGAAAGGAATAAGCATAATCTCTATTTACCTTTTCCTCCTGCTTTTAAGAGTTTCTTTGGGCAGATAGTGAATACAAAATAATAACCTTTTTTCTTGACTGCTGCTTTTATTGCTGTTGCCCTGCAAAATGTGAGACAATAATAAAAATTTTTTTCAAATTAGGGCAATGAAAACTCAGTTGCCTATTTTATTCTGAATCTGAATGATTAACTGAAATATTAACATTCAATATTTTACAAATTAGGATCTTCAAAGGACTGCTCTATTCTAAAACGGTTGAGCTTTTTGCCATCTTTGAGATTATATATATATATATATATATATGTATATATATATATATTAAACTATTGACACTGTGTGGCCAGTGTTTTTCATTTTCTAAACAGTATAAATGTATTCATATAGAGCCTTTGAAATAAAGGTAACAATAAATGGGAAAGTAACTGGTTTTATTCAGAACTACAACTTCAACTGATGTAGTTATGCTAAAGGTTAAAATCATTTTTAACATCCAAATGCAAACAATTATATATATATTTTACTTTTTAAAATTTAATCACTGGCAAAATATCTAAATTGAAATTTTTATGTTATTATTGGTTTATTTTACCTTTGTCATGATTCTTTACCAGATTATGAATTGGCTCATTTCTGCTAAATGTAGTCTGAGGGGCAGTAATATCTACATGCTCAGAGATTGTTAGAAATACAGAATTTCAGGCCTTACTTAGAAGCTACAAAATCAGAATCTGTATTTTAACAATATTTCTAGAGGATTTCTTTGCACACTAAAGTTTTAGAAGAGCAGGAATAGACTGTAACTTCCTAAAAAATGGAGTTTATCACATCATTAGCTGTGATGGTAATTGATTGTGTGTTGGCTCTATTTCTGAATTCTTTTGATTCTATTATAGATACTAAGCTATATATTTTTTATCATTATCCTTATTTTCACACATTTCTTTATTCCTGTATGCTATTCTGAGGCATTCACAAAGTGTGGTGTTCAACAGATTCATATTCCCTCTTCCAAATTATCAGGCTTTGCATTCATTCACATTATAAAAAGGTCAGCATATATTGTAACTGCCTTATCTCATGGACATTAAAACTAAGGTCATGGACTAAGAAAAGTTGCAGACAAGGAGAGCTGTAAAAACTAGGAAGCCCAAAGGCTAAAAGTTCAGTGTTAAGCTAAGCAAATTCCTTTCTGTTTTAAAGAGAAAGACAATGGAGATCTTACCTCAGGACCACAAAGCCAAGGCAGATTGTATGCAAAGGTTTCGTCCTGTGTGTGTGTGTGTGTGTGTGTGTGTGTGTGTGTGTGTGTTATTACTTATTTTTAATTTTCGTTTTAAAAAGTAAGGCATTTATATGTTATGGAAGATTTTTGATTCTAGCACATTAGCAAACAACCATCAAATAAAACTTAATGCATTCTAAACCTATAATATTAGAAATGAAAGAGAAAACCCAGTCTATGTGGTTTCAAAAAGGTTGCATGTTTCACTCTAAACTGAAATCCAGACCCTGTCACCTAACACTCTGGCAGTTCTCTTTCTTCTCCATTTGACTTCCTCTTTCCTCCCCCTTCTCTTCTTTCTTAAATTAAATCACTGTGCAGTGTAAGGTTATTAAGGAAAGAAAGAAAGCTTTGCTTTACATATATTGTCTGCCTACCTCGCTTGATCCATACTCCCTAACACACACACACACAAACACACACACACAAGCACACACATACACACACCACATTAGCATAGGGAACAAGATCATGTAGTAAACAGATTAAGGTTTAGGAAATTCACTCACAATATTCACTAAGTTATATTTAAACATTCAGGAAAATGTAGATGTAAATCCATAAGGTAAATATGCACTTATAAAAATAACACCATCCTTCCAGGAATGTGTATTTCTAGCCATCTTTAGTAAATGGGCTTTTCCAGTCATTTTTTAAACTTAAATTATTTATACCATTTAATGCATTGATAATTTAGTTTATCCATTTGGACTCCAAGTCAAAACCTCATTTAGTATATTTCATAACCTAATATGCACCACCCAGGGGCTTTTAAAAATCTCAATTTGAAACAAAGTACATAAAACAGTATATTCTAAATCTGAATCTGAGTGTGAAATTGCCCAGTTTAATAAAGTCAAACAAACAATTCTTCGATAAAGTTAACTTGCTGAAAAGATATAACTATTCTTACATTTTAGCAAAACATAATTAAAAAGTCATACATGATACCAACTTTGAATTTCTAAACATATTGGAAAATAGGAGCACGTATGCATAGGAAGCAAATCAATCTGTACTTAATACTTTAGGTATTGGACACCATTCATTACATATCTCTGAGCTTTAGTTTTGTTTTTATCTGTAAACTAAAGGGTTTAGAATCAATGATCTTTCTGGTCCCTTCCACTTTCAGAATCAATTAACCATAGACTGCATCACACTTCGGTGTATTATATTGTATAGAGTGATGCACAATAAATATGTGTTGAATTCAATTTAATGTGACTATGTATTACTGTTTTATTGTTGTTTCTTGTTTCTGCCCTATTGGAATGTAAACTTCACAAAGAAGTTACTTTCTTAAATTTCTTTAAGGTCCATCCTTCACAATCCTGTCCAACCCCCACATCTGAAGTATTGCAATGCTGGAAAAGCTGTAGATTTTAGTTATCAATGTTTAATGAATCAATGCAGTGAAGTTGGTAATACCTGCAAAGCCAAAGGATGAGGAAAAAAGGCATGATGTACTGTGGTTTGTAAATTATCACAAGATCCCTCTCCTGTCCTGGAAAGAGCCTTGAAATAATCTACAACTCTTTCATTTCACTTTTGGTGAAACTAGTTCAGGGAGATGAAATTATTTGTCCAAGGCCACTGTCTAGATACAATGAAATATAAATCGTAAAATGTCTAATGTTCAAACAAATTAAATAAGCACTTTGCTCTCACTTACCATGCCCCCAAACAGGTGAAAAACAGTTTATAATCCTGAAGACAACGAACAATGATTTACATATTGGAAGTTTAATATCCCTTTGGTTGATATGATACAAATCTACATATAATTGGTTACCAAAATCATGTTGTCTCAAAGATAATATGTCAGAATAAAAACGTTATTTAAAAATACTGGCAAATATCTCCTAAAATAAATCATATGTAAAAATATAGATGTTTTAAAAATATAAATTAGGACATACTACTAAATATTTGCTACATTAAGTTAGCTCAAACGTTATGAAGTGGCATTAGGATGGGTTACAATTTGAATTAATCCTATTAAAAAATGAAGGGAACAGATGAGTGTGTATATTGCTAACACTTCAATAGTCCTACTATTTCATTATATACTTTTTATAGGATTAGTCCACAAAGACATCTAAGAGAAGAATATAATGAAAATAATCAGTTGACAAACTTATTTCAATATTCTTAATTATACACATCTTTGAGACCTAGTTTTTAATCCAGGATGCATTTTGTTTCTTTTTACATTCAGAACTTTGATAAAGTATACTCAATGAAACAAGAGAGGATGTTGGGAAAAACCCTGACTTGGAGATTGAAGACCAGCAAAATTCTTAAGGCTTCCCCTCTTTCCTAACTGCATAGCTTTAGCTGATTTCACCCACATGACTTACAGTCTTTCCACTGGTAAAAGAGGTATAACCATACATTTATTTTTTCTATTCAAAGTTTTTGTGAGACTACAATAATATAATTACTTCCTAAATGACATAAAATATAGAATACTGTACATATTGAAGGTGTTAACTAGGAGAATGAATCAAAAAAAAGTGTGGCAGAAAAAAATGTAAAATTTTCATTATATACAATGATAGTAACTGAATATAAAATCATCTCAAATCTCAATTTCCATTCTAATCACTTAAATACATTAAAAAGAAATGAATTTTCCATTTTGTTTAATTAAAATCCATCAGCAAATTAATTTCATTATTGCCATGCTAAAAGAAATGTTACATGATTTAAATAGTTTTAACAGAGAAAAATTCTCTTCAGGGATTTTTTTCTCTTCATTCTTTTTTCTTTGCTTTTTTGTTTGCTTGTTTACATGAATCACAGCAGTTAAGATGAGCAGATTAGGTGGATGAAATCATTCCTTAAGATTTGGGCTGGAAATGACTGTAACCATTATCGTTCTTACTTTCAAAAGGCATTATACTGATCTGATGTTTAACACATTAGAGACAATTAAAAGAGCAGTTTAAATCTTTGAACAGTTGAGGATTTTTAGAGTGTAAAAGGTAATAGAAACATTTATGATTTCTGGCAAGTCACTCTTCCAATTCAAAGTCATAACTGTAAAAGACTCTTTTTTCCCATTCTTTTACTGTTTGATAATGAAACTGCAGACTTTATACAGATATAACTGAATCTCAAAAGATACCTCTCACCCTAAAATAACTTTCTCTATTGATAAACCTATGCTTTATAATTAATGTTCCACAGGGCACAAATCTTGCAGGACCATGGCACATAGGTCAATTGATGTTTTCTTTTAACAAAAGATGACCGCATTTTAGGGACGATGCCTTCATTAACTTTTATTGAAAAAGAACACCATTTTCAAACAGGATCAGATTAATTTAAACATTGCAAATCAGTCTAGAATATTAAGGCATCTTACCTAGTTTTCTTCATTCTGGATACTGAAAGATCAATAAAGTCTTCAGACAATAGAATTCTGCTCAGACAATGATATGTAATTTGGAATGTTATAATATAAAGGCAACCAATTAAATATTTTATTGTTTCCGATAATTAAAACTCACATCTTTGATGAAAAAAGGTTCATTGTTTTTATATAGTATTCTTTCTTTCCTCCTCAATTCCCAATGATGTTGAGTCAACCTCACTGAATGTGGAGAAAAGGACAATATGAGAATTGCCTCTTTTTTTCACACACACACACACACACACACACGCAAGAACTTTCTAAGAATGTAATTTTAAAAAAGCAAGCGTTCCTTTGCCTCTGAAGACATGGTAATTTTGTATGTTGGTATGAACACATTGACAAAGGCCTTAAAATCCTTTGTGATACAGATGGAAGAATTTTCAGTGGAGGGGCAACCTCTCAAAATATTTCAATTTATGTCATAATGGCAATTCCACTAAGCAAAAAGGAGAAAGGATTAAAAATAAGAATGCTTGTTTACAGAAAATATGAACAGAATGACCCATGGGAAGAGGACACACCAGAAAGGATGGAATGCAGAGAAAGAGTGTCAGGAGTGTGGGGTGAGAAATCAGAAAAAATTGAAATACTCCCTAGAGTACAGTTAAAAACAAAGGAAAATAGACATTCACAGGCATAACAAAAAAATATGACAGATCAGAGGAATTCTACTACATATCTTGTTTGAAATAAAAACAGCAAAAGACAGCAAATCTTCTTGGTGAAGAAAATTTGACAAATCTGTTTTATTTGTTTAAAGTTTCTCTGAGATCACTAGAGTCCAAATTGGCTAAAGGGGAGGAGGTTATATAAGGGGGATAGGAATGAAAAAATTAGTGGGGTCATTTATACAGGGAAGAATGGGTGAGGCAGGACTGAGGAAAGGAAAAACAAGCAAAATAGATGGAGCTTTTTGCTCATGTCTAGAGGAGGAAATATCCAAGTTCTAAAATTGTGGTAGAGAGAAAGCTGAAGAGAGTAAGGTACAGAGATGAAGCAAGAATATGTGTGCAAAATGGTGATGGGGGGATAAGTATGCTCCAAAGTGGATGAAGGAGTGTAAGTGTCTAGTACACATGTTTATTGTTTTGATGAAATAGGAGAAATATGGAAAAGGCTGGATCAGGAAAGTATAAGTAAAATGATTGAATTAGACAGATGATGCTAGCTAAAAAAAAAATTCATCCCCAAAGTAGCATTTCTTCCTTTCTTAGTTCACTGATTTGCTTTAGGCCCTGAGCATTTGTCCTGTTTTCTGGCTGTTATAGTTCCTTCTTAACGTGGTGGTCTCTCTATTCCAATACATCAGTTTATGCAATTATTTATTAAAACAATATTTCTATTGTGTGTCACCTACTGTGGAACTGTCTTACTTTGTTTTGTTGCTGCTATAACATATCTGATTGAAAATTCTGTAAAGGTGGTCTGTATCTATAAAGAAGATACTCTAATTCCAAAGCAAATCATGAAGCCCCTTTTCAGGACACACAGACCAGTCCTTAGTCTGTGTACAGCATAACCTTCCAAGTGTACTTCCTGGGTAGCCACTAACTATAATGGCTATGTTTTAAAGACAGAGCAACAGATTTTATGAACCTCTTCTAAACCTCTTAGCAAAAATTAATTCTTCCTTCCATTGCACTGAACCAGAACATTTATCACATTCTATCCTGGCTCCTAGAATCTCCTGGATCAAAGAGACCCAGGCCCGGTTATTTTTACAACCTCTTTTGTATTCCTGGAGACTAGCACATTGTCTGGCACAGTAGTAGGTGACTAATTAATGTTTGTAGATTCCTTGGTGAATAAACAAAGGATGACACCTTCTTTAAAATATGTGAAGCAAGATTATTGGAGAGAATTGGCTTTCAAATTTTCATCCCCTGAATAATTTCCTTTCCTACTAATAGAAAACGCTGCCACCATACCTATTTTGTCAATGTAATTCAAAGCCCTTGGTTTATATAAAGTCTCCTTGTTGGTGTGCTTCCCCCAAGAATCTTATAAATCCTGGTTTGAAGGCTGTTGTGAGCTGCTAGAGAGAGAAAAGAGAGAAAAGAAGAGTTTTATGCTTTCTAAATCCCTTACCAGATTTCTTCCTGCCACTAGCAGTCTGATAGCTCCCTATCAGGAATTTCTATCTTGCAAAAAACAAACAAACAAACAAAATAAAAGTTTTGAATACCAAGAGAAGGAATAATGTGAAATCTGCAATCCCTTCTTCCAGGGCTTCCAGCTGCCAATACCCAACAGTACTTGGGAGTTCATCAGAATAGCATTCTGGTGATAAAAGCGGGGGAGAGGGGTGTTCCTTTAGACCCTTAGCAAATCACTGAACTCTAGAAAATAAATGTGTCTTTATGCTTGGTCTGAATTTATTTCCTATTCCTGTATTTCAAACGCACAGCAACTTTAATTTTGCTGCCAGTGATATATCATGCAAGGAAAGCCTTCTGTCAAAGGGGAGAGAAAAACAAGGGGCGGGGAGCACCTACATATACAGAAAGGAGGAATTTTTAGCTCCTGCTCCCTTTCCCCCCACATCTCCCACCACCTGCCTCCAAACCAAAACCCAATAGCTAAGCACTTTGTTGTGAGTCTCCTCGAATTTATTTTCCTTAGGAAAGTAACTCAGCTCTAGGAGCCAGCTGCCCCAACACGCCCTGCCTCCATCCTCTGCCTCTGGCCCTGTGCAACCTTCTCCAACTGCTTTCTATGGCCCTTCTCTCAGAGCTCTATAAAGAATGAATTGCCCTGCCCGTAATCAGGGAAAACGGATTAGCTTAAAAATCGGGAAAGTGGGGACAGGGGTTTACTCCTTCAAAAGATGGGGGCAAACTCAGTAGGGAAGCTGCAGCAGGCTTCCGTCTTGTAAACCTATTCCGGAATCTTCCCAATTTGACGCGCCTGTCTCTAGAAGTGACAGAGCAGTCTTACAAGAAAGAGCACGGTGGCCTCTCCTCTGCAGCAGCAACAGGGACTGGAGCCTCTCTCTCTCTCCTCAACTTCCAATTCCAGGTTCCTTCTTTCAGTTAAGGGAACTTCCCACCCGGCCTACGCCTTCGATCGTTGCCCTCGCCACCGCACCATTTTTTTTTTTTTTTTTTTTTGGTGGGGGGAAGACGAACCTCCCCTCCTTCTACGGAGCTTCCTCTGTGGAAGACGAAGAGATTGCCGCGCGATTTTAAACAAGCTATGGTCTTCATATCTGTCTTCCTTTCCACCCGGGGGCAAAGAAAACAGCGGAAAATTAGCACTGGTAACTATTATTATTGCATCTGAGAAATTTGCCCTCTAAAATGCCGCTAAATGAATAGACTCATTGTAAATAGTGAAGGTGCGAGTTGAAGGGGAGAAACAGGAACGCTGGGGGCAAGGAGGAAAAAGGGTGGGGGAAGACCCCGATCTGGGTGTGATCCCGGGGTTCGAAATCCGCTGTAGCCCGCAGCGGCGGCCCCCATTCCCAGCACCTCAGCGCATCTCTGGGGAGTCAGGGAGCTGGAGGGAGGGGCCGTAAGCAGTAGCGCGGGAAGGAACCAAAGGGAAGGGAGGGCGGCTGCGCGCTGGGAGCGCGCGGGGCAGGGTTTCTCGCGCGCCGGGACTCGCCACTCAGCCTCCTCTCTGCCCGCCAAGACTCTCTGCAGCTGACATCATTGCCAGAAGGAGGGGCTGCCGGAGCGAAAGCGACTGGAGAATAGGGTTCTAGGGCCTCACTCGCGGAGGCGCTCCAGCGCTGCTTGGCAAGCTCTGCGCCCTGGCAGCAGCGGCGGGAATGGGATCACAGAGCTGCGCGCGGCAGTTCTTAATTTAGCAGAGGGAAGAAAGGTATCGTTAGACCTTAGCGCGTCCATCTCTTGGTTCTTTCGTCAAAACCGCCCTCACACAGTCCACGCTGTCTCCGATGAACCAGACAAAGACAAGAAAGGGGTAAACGTACACATACTATTACTTCGACTTGCTTTCAAATGCGCATTCCCCAACACACACACACACACACACACACACACACACACGAAAGAATTACCCAGAGGCTTCGATTTCCCGCCTTGATTTTGAGAATTTGTTTCAAACACAATTAAAAGTGGAATTCCATTTAGTCTTTACCAAGTTGCGAAGATGCCTGCAAGTAACCTCCCCTCCCCCATTTTTTGAGTCACACCTGTTTTACTTTTTATGGAGGAGAAGGAAGATGGTCGCTTTAAGTTACAAAGCGCTGCCACCTTCTCGGTTATTGTGCTCAGCATTTGCAATTCTTCTCCGCACACTCCTCAGGTTGTTTGCTGGTCACAGCGCTAGGACTATACACGCGGCTCCTCTGCATTGCTCTTTCCCCATCTTTTTGTCCTCTTTCCCGTCTGCTCTGATTTTCAATCACTTTTTTTTTTCCACACAAGTATCCTTTGTACAGAAACAGCTCCTAGGCTAGGTTTAAATCCATCCTATTATTGATGTTTCCACGCAAGGAAGGGCACTTTTTTGGTTAATGTTTGCTGCTGTTTAGGTTTACTTTTATTTATTTATTTTTCTTTTGTCTTAGCCGCTCTTCTCTCTTGGCTATGCTTTGTGGGTGTGTGCCGCAGTGGCGCAAGTTTGTATTCCCAGGCCTCAAGATAACATTTTGGAAGGGCACTCCGCTCACAGAGATGAGGGACAGCCCGCAGGCGCGCGCTCACATACGCACTTCACATGCACACCTCAGCGCCCCGCACCCCAAGCCTCAAAGGCGTCCAAAAGAGCGGATCCTGGAATATGTCATTCTGAAAGCAAAGGGGCCTTCTTCAGTTAAGCTCAAAAAGTCCTTCCTTGGAGGAGGCAAAGAAGTGGCTTCTGCTATTTGGTCTGGGATAGTGACCATCCCTGGGAGGCGAAATTTGCGACCAAGCACTCACATGTAAGTAGTGCCTTCAACCCAGGGCGGATTGTCACTCTGCTTTTTTAAAGTCTCTAAAGAAATATGCTCTTATCCAGGTACCTGCTTTTTAAGTCACCTTTCCCTATGACGCTTTTAAGCGGCATTTCTTTTCGTGAAAAGGAGACGTTTTATGGCTACACGCTTTAGGAAAACCCTTTGTGAAGAGAGGAACAGTTTTTCGGGTCTCTTAGAAAACGTCATGTTTATGGATAGGTGGGAGTTTTTTGGCTAAGGGATTACAAGTCATTTCTTTAGAGAAAGAGGAAAACCTTTGTGGTTCAGCGACACTCTTAGAAGTCATTTTTTTTGTTAATGGAAAAAGGGACGCCGTTTTTCAGTGACGCGAATATAAGAAGTTGCCTTAGAAATAAAAGGCAGAAATTTCCACACCTACCATCTCTATATCCAGCAGGTGTGGCTGAACACAGCCTTGCAAGTAGGGCGGGAAGAAAGGACCAAGAGGTGAGCACCAGAAGAAATGGTTAGAGGAATCCTATGCACACAGTGGTGCGCAGAGTTCTTTAGCTCTGCGCCCAGGGTCGCATACCCAAGGGTTAGAGCCAGTGTGTAAGGGACCCAGACCCAAGCCCCCAGATAAATGAGCGCAAAAAAGCCGGCCGGACGAAGTCCGAGGCTGATGCCAGGCTTCTGGCATTACCCCTCAGCTCGGACCGCTCCCCAGAAGTCTTTTCTAGGCACCTGCCCCAATCTTAGAGTTTCATTCAGCCACGCGGAAGCTGGCTGTATCTGTTAAAGTGAAAGACGTTTTTGCACAATGTCGGGAAATTAATGTGCGGACACTTTACTGACAAAAGTAAGAGTTTTCACAAAGTAACCAAACCAAGCGGTGGCGGTGCCAAAAAAGATTCTCTCTGAGCTTACCTCCCAGATTTGCTCATTCTCTTACCTCTAGGGAAGAGAAGGGGAAAAGGGGAAGCAAGGACACTAGTAAGCATCTTTGAAACCACCCTGTGCGCATAGTCTAGACCCCAGGCACAGGCAGCAGGCAAGCTCCGCGCACTAAGTGCGGGACATTTCATGCCTCCCCGGCCGCAGTCTGTTCTGGCACCCAGACCGCATACTTACCCAGTGAACGACGCCTTTTGAGTAGAATGAAGAGGGAAACGAAAGGGAGAAAAGGCTTCCGCCCGCTCCACGAAGACTGCGATTGCTGTAGCGGGCTCTACCGCCACAGCTCGCAGTCCGCGGAGCAGCTGGAGTAGTGGACGTTGTTTCTGAGGCTGTTTGGGCTGCCGGAGCTGCCTGGGCTGCCTCTGCCGCCTGTGCCGCTGCCACTGCCACTCAGTGCCCTCTGTTCGGCTCGCCTTCTGCTTTGCCGCGCGGGCCGCTGCGTGGTGCTCAGGCTCACGGATCCTCCCGCCCTGACAGTTCGCCGACTGCGAGGAGCCAGTGCCTAGCCAGCCCTTTTTATTGGCGAGGGGGTGGGACTACACAGAGGGGGAGAAGGGGGAAGGAAAGGGGGTGAGCGAGAGGAAGGAGTGGGGAGAAAAGTGAACCAGTGCCCCGGCCGCCTGCTGGGAGGGGATGGCGCAGCACCAACTGCCGGGTACCCCCCTCTGGCCCCCACTCCCAGCACCCCACATCCCCAGTCGCTCCGGAGGCAGCCCCTCCCGGCTGACGGAGAACCCGGGGAGATGGGCGGAGGCGAGATGGAGGTAAGCTTAGGAAGTTACTGCTCGCCGCCCAGGGAAGGAGGCAGAATGCGTGCTGGCTGCACACTCGAGTGCGGGACGAGCTGCTGGGGAAAATGCGCCGCTTTCGGGCAACCTGCTTTCCCAAGCAAAAAACGAGGACATTCATTGCTCTCCTCGATCCTCCGCTCATTTCTCTCTTAGTCATCCCTTTAAGTTTCACTCATTGACATTATCTTACAGAAGTTTGATTTTTCCTGTTTTGTGTGCTTTTCTCAAGATCCCGTTGCTCGCCCTGACTCCAGACAGAGAATAGGCAATCGGCCGCACTGTTTTCTCATACAAAGGATACTTAAGGCAGACTAGTGTAAGTAGGGACAGGAGCCAGGCAAAGCCGCAGTTTGAACCTAGAGGCTATTTCTGCATATATCATATTCAATTGTGAGCGGTGTCTGTACCTTGGTTGCCTTCCCAGATTCATTGTCTGGAGGTGATAAAGAGGGATTTGAGGGAGAGATCGGCGTTTGGTTACCCCAGAGAGCAAGCAAGAGTGAGCTTAAGCCGATATGTTCCCTGAGGGCGGCTTTGGGGGGGGATTTGGTTTCTTCGCTGCTGGGGACCAGGCATCATCATGGGTGGGGACAGCGCGTTTTCAACACAGGAAAGGATGCAAGAGAGGTAGGAACCCAGCCAAGAGCTTCAAGGCTGGTGCTTGCTGCGCACTCTCGCTGCCTAGTGGGCGACACCAGGACGGGCATCAGGATGCCAGGTTTCCCAAGACCATTAGAGCAACTAGGAACAATGTGGCTGGTTTGTGGATCAGATATGTGGTGAGTATCAAGAAGCAAGGGCTAATTCCCAGTCCCTGGCATGGGTTTAAAAATAAATAGCATAATATCAAAACCTCCCCAGCTTGTCTCCTCTGAGTGTAGCTTCACTGTCCGAGTCCTTAAATTGACCCAGAGGCCAGAGAACGATACAGGTGAATTCTCTAAATTACCCTCTCCAAAGGTGTGAGTTTTAGGGGAATAATTCACCTTCTGTGCTTAACCTGTAGAAAAACTTAATGTTTCTGGTACTTTGCTTTGATTTTCGAAAGGAGACTTTCCTGAAATAAAAGGAGAAAAAAGTAGACTGTTTTCAGCGCCAGGAGCACAGAATCCATTTTTTAAATTTATTGCCTACTGAATGGAATGGGAGATGGCATCTACATAGGGATAGAATATCAAGAAGGAAATATTTTGCTAATTATTATGAGTTGATTTTCTCTAACAGCTTTTTCACAGAAAGTTTTTTTTAAATAGAAGGGCAAATCTTTATGACTTCTTTGCCAACATGTTCCCCCTCCATCTTCTTAACTGCCTCCCTTCCAATTGCTGATATTTTTAAAGGCTAAAATCTTGGTTTAAATTTTCCTTACATCACTTTTTTTTCTTCTGCATTATTTTTCACACCTAAAGCCACTACAGGGAGAAACATCAGCACTGCAGTTATGTGCAGTCTGCATGAAAGAAAACACAAGCAAGTATATGCTGGCACAGGTCTAGGGAGACACTTTACCATTACATTTTATTCCCCTTTTAACTCTCCCTCTGTTATTCATAGTATCTAGTACATGCATTGTCTTCTTGGGAGCCAAGGAATGTCTGGGAGATGAAATTAGAAGCTGTCAAATGGTTACTTCTCTGACTCTTGGGGTTTGCATTACAGGATGAGACTCCATCATAGGGTATGGCAGAAACTCAATGAAAATAATAATAACTGACCTAGCCCAGCTTGCTAAAGCCATACCATGGGTACTTTCAGAGTTCTACTAATTATTCATAACACCCACATTAGGCCCCAATTAGTAGGTTTCTTAGAATTTCCATCTCAATCTAGGACAAGGGAAGAGAACTATTCTGTGGCTGTTCTGAAGAATTTGAAGTTATACTCATGACAGAATTATGAGGTTAATATCTTTATGTCTATTTTACATTTGCTGAAACTAGAGCTCATAGTAGTTGGGTAATTTGCACAAGATGGTGGAGCTAAAAAGTACAGACTCTGGATCTCTATTCAGGGTGTATAACCCCTAAATGCAGCTACAGGGGCACTTGATAATTCATTTGGATTCCTCTGTAGCATAGAGTATAACCCTTAGTATTAAGTGAATAGTACAGTAGAAAATGTTTTTTCTAGAATAGAAACATTACTTATGGACCAACAAGTCTCTACTAGTTGAACTGAGTAACCCGGAAAATCATTCAAGAATTCAGTGTGTTGAAAAGACTGACAGAATTACACATCTGAAAATAATGAAAAAAAAAAAAATCCCACTTTGTCTTTTCTTGTGTTCTGACTGATGGTGGCACCAATGAGCAATGGAATAGCCAAAAGCAAGAACACCTGGCAAAAACTCTTGGCATGCTAACTGTGAAAGGACTGATAAAGACTCTGCTCTGCCTGTAGAGAGAAGGACTTTCCTTTATTGAATACATTTATGCACCATCTGCATTACATAAATTGTCCTATTAATCCTGGAAACCATTTTATGAGGTAGATATTATTAGCTTCTCTTATTTATTTATTTATTTATTTATTTATTTATATTTTTAGCAATCAGGAAGCAGAGACTATGTAAAATGCTCAAAGTTTTATAGCTATAAAAAATAGAATTGGGAAATTCAAACTCATGTTATTTACAGTCCATTTTCCTGCCTCTCAGCATATGGTCATCCAATTGTGTGCTTACATGTTTTCAGGATATATTTTCCATCAAAAAATTGTAATTAAAGAAAAAATACTGTGAGAATCCATTTTTTGAGCTAATACATAATAATTATGATATTTATTGCATTTTGTTTTTTCAGTGTGCCAAATTCGGAATCTGCACCTTGATTCTGCTATGATCATAAAAGTGAAATTATGGTAATATATATCCCATAAACATGGAAATATTCCTACTCTCTTAGGAATAAGTTAGAAGAACATTATATGGTTATATAAGGATTAAAGAAGAGATTTTTACAAACTTCAGTGAGTAAGGAATGTTTTTAGGTTTGTAAAAATTGATTAAACTGAGAAATAATGTGTTAATCTGAAAATGGATTGATTTTGTCCTAGTAAAGGAAGACACAAAGAGCAAAGCATTGGCACTGTCTCTCTATGTACATTTCATCTCTATGGCAAAACCACTTTGATATGAGATCGATGAAGCCAATCAAACATTCCATTATTTCAATAGTCCCTACATCAAAATACCTCTTACCAAGCAATCTACATCTGATTGTGATTTACCTGCACAGAGAGAATGCATGGTTATGTGAATGGATGACAGATACATTTTTATCCATCATACAACATTGCATTAAACTAAATTTCATTTATTTTTGTGTTGTGCATAACAACTTGCACTGTATATTGTGCATAAATGTTATAATCAACAGATAATCATTGCTACTGGGAAAGTAGGTAAGATTGGATAAAATACTTTCAACATATTTTTCAGGTTTAATATTAAACTGTCAACAATAATTGTGATTAGTAGAGGCTATAGTACCCAATGTTTAATAAAAGGACTTTGCAACTCCAGTTTTGACACTTTCTAGGTGTGTGGCTACAGACAAATTAACCTCTAGCACTTTACTTTCTAATAAGATTACCACTAGACACATGTGGCTATTGAGCACATGGAATGTGGCTCATCCCCCCTGACACGTGCTGGGAGTCTTCTATTTTGAAGACAGCACATATACACACCTATGTAATATATCTCATTTATATTGCATATCAACTACAGGATGAAATAATATTTCCTGTAGGTTGTTAAATAAATATATTATTCAAATTAATTTCATCTTTTGAACATTTTAAAGTCTCTGCTGGAAAATTTTAAAGCTAACATATTTGGATGGTATTATATACTTTGGGGACAGAACTGTCCTAAAAAGCTTCAGTTTCTTCATCTAAAAATGAGGATAATGAACTGTTCACCTCAAAATATAAGATAATGCACCTAAAATACTTAGCACAATGACAAACATTCAGTTAAACAGTTGTCACTTTGCAAGACTTATGAAATAAACATGATATAGCATTAAAAGATAACATAAAATTGAACTGGGATAGGGACTACCTAACCCGAAAACCTTAGTTGAGAATTTATTTATCTTTATCTCAAGTGAAATCATCCTACTTCTCTAAGAGTAATAACAAACATACATGTGTGGTAGAAAGGGAAGGGATGATATTGGGACATACAAAAATGATAAAGTATATGCAAGAACTTTGAAAGTCAAAAGGACTTTTTCAATTCCAAGCATTTTTACTGTCAACATTAGTACAGGTGCTTTTATATTTAATTGGTGGAAATTTACAGTGTTGAGGCTCTCTTGTCACATTGAAAGTAAGCCTGAAACTGATACAGGTACAAAATGGCAAATAAATCTCTGCTGAAACTAAACATGTGGAGATGGGCGAAAGCTTGGTATTTACGTAGATCTATAACCGTCAGCAGTTTCAACAGCAGTTTTTTGTACTTAGCTGATGACCAATGCATAGCTTATCTGGAGACACTAGAGGGTGCTATTAGTGAAAGCTTAGAAAGATGAATAAAGTCTTCAACATCCTTCCCTCTTTCCAGTACTATGTATTAAAAGAATTTGAAAAGGGCATACCTGTGAAATGAAACTAACATGTCTACATTCCCTCCTGGACATGACTTGTAAGTTTTTTTTGGTGGTGGTTTTAGCCTTACAACATTACCAAAATAATAAAATATTAGACGTTTGCTATAGTGCTTGAGTGAATAATTGGGAAAAGTTTGAAATGGCTCTCTGCTCTGAGAAAAATTTTACCAAAAGCTCAAGAAGTGGAGATGAGAGAAAAAAGAACCCAGGAAAGGACTTTGCAAGGAGAAAATATTTTGATAGAAATTCCTGATTACTCCAGCAACTTCTGCAGTTACATAGTGGTGGGGCAATCATTTGGTAATCAAGTCCTATAAGATGCTTTCCCCTCTAGACATGAACATTTTCACACATGTAGCAGGCAGAAGCTGGATCAAAATTTCTTTCATAAGAATTTAGAAATTATGGCTTAACATTGTTAAAGCACTGGATTCTGATGAATGTAATTAAGTGAGTAAGGGTATATGGTGTTGTCCATAACTTTGCTATTTGTTAATAGAGACTGTTTCTCCTACTGTACTATCATTTTTCTACAGAGAAGTAGTTGCAGACTGTATCAGATAAGGCTATCCAAGTGTGTGTTACTTGCCTGCATTTTGATGGCAACACATGAGCAGTGGAAATAATTGTCTTTTAAGGAACAGAAAGATCAGAATGTTACTAACAGTTTCTATCCTTAGTTCCTTAAGGGCAGGCCTTGGCAAGAGTTTTCCAGATGTTGCATGGTGAGGTGAAAGGTTCCCAAAGATTTTGATTTTTGAAAAAAGCAGAATTCTTTTCTTGCTGTTTTTTAAACATTAAGAATGAATTTTTCCATTCTGCCAAAATTCCTATCTAGTCACCTCGTTAGGAAAAAGATATCAGGCAGGACTCTAAATTTAGAAACACAAACATGTATGAAAATAATTATGTATTTCCTAAACAATAAATAGAGATTGATGAAAATATAATTTTTTTTTCCAAGAACACTGGACTAATCCCACACTATTCTGAGCCTTCTTTACTTTTTAAACCTGTTTATTTCTGAGATGACTATGAGCTAAGTCGATTTAACTTTTGTATGGTTTGTGAAATCAGTTCTATTTTCTGATGTATGATAACAAACATACTGTATGTTTTACTGAAATGAAGGAAAACTAACTTTTTAAAACAATCATGGTTGTGATTTAGTCAGCAAAGTGTTTAATGGATGACTGTTATGAGATTTTTTCATTGATTGAACTACTGCCGATTAGACCTGCATTTCGATAATCAACATAGGATTTCTGTTTTTCATTTAAGAGTGAACAATTTTTATTTTCTCATCACCAAAACTTAGCTAAATGTCAGTTTCTGTCTTTGGGTAAAATATAAACAGGATTTTTCTTGATTGCCAAAATGCATCTGGTCTCAACAATTCCATTTAGATTTCCTTTCACATAAGGTCAAGAATACTGACCCATTTTACTTTCAAGTGAAAGGAAAAGATACTTTGAATTTTTAATTAATTGTTCTTTCTTGAGTAACTTCTAAATAAAGTGAAACCACAAATGCAGTTTGGCACACTATTGATCCAATTGTGGTTATCTTTTTTGACAGGCTAGATAGTGAACGGAAAGGGTTTGAAGCATAGAAGTTTCTCCTTTTAAGGAAAAAAAAATGTTACATAAAATAGACAATAAAAATAAAATATTGTATCTAGATTCTTTCTGCTGTGTATGTTATTATTACCCTCCATCTTTTATGGTCCTATTGCTAGAGCAAAGAATATTTCAAGCATCTCTACCTTTCCAGTTGATTTTTTTTTAATTCAATCTCTTTTTGGTGTTCAGTTGTTTTTGTGGAGAATCCAATAATCTGAGTTTTTCTATATGTCCAAACTTACTCTCTTAGTTTGCACAATTAGCCATCTACCTCAGTTATCTAAGAACACTCTAGTACTCACTGATATTATCAGTGCTCAGGTTCTGATACTTAGAACATTGGCACCCTGCTTAGTTTTCACCAATCCTTTTCCCATAGGCTCATTATCAGTGAAATATTATCTGCTTGGCTGAGGGTCATGTTCTGGAAAAGGACAACCTTCTTAGCACTGTCTTACAAATAAAAAAAAAATCATGACTTTAACTTTACATTTTATGCTTTACATTCTCGTACTACCTATTCTATGGAAGATGCAGGAGTGGATAGGCTATGTTGGTAAGCCTTTTGAAATTCATCACGAGTGATATGTTATTCAAAGAAGTTTATGATTTTCAACAGTGCAACTAAATTGTTTAACACCTGCACTTTTACTTCCATCAATTATAAATTATTCTCCAAAAAAACACATGCAGATATAACAGTCATTTTTAAAATATAGAATAAATGCCATAGAATGTGAAATTTGTTTTGTCATACAGTTGCTAAGTGACTAGGTTTCCAAAAGTCCTGTGAATTATTGAATTTACTCCTTTTTTTACAGAAATCACTTGGGGGAGAGCGTGAGTGAATTTCTGAAAAGAGTATACTATTTTAAAAGCCCATTTACAAGACAAGATGTGTGCTAGTTTGAAGAATATCTTAATTAGTAACAGACAATGAAGCCTGTATCTTCAAAGTTAGTTAACCACCTTAAGAATTACATTCTTATAATGAAAATAATGCAAGTGTTAGGATGTATTTGTCAGCTACTATTATGAATTAACATTTCATGAAGGATTAAGTGTTACTAAAGTCTTTACTAAATTAACTTTTATTTTTAAATTTGTGTCATCCTAATCTGTTCTTCTTCAAAAGTCTCTCTGGGTTAACCATTATTTAGAAAAATAATATAAATTAAAAATTTCTCTGAAATGTAGTGTCTGCTTGTTGAAATTTACAGATCCACTTGGGCCTGATATGGACTCTAGACCAGCAAAATTTTCAGATAAACAATACTTTGTTGTCGCATTAGGTTTTCTGTACCCAGAAGGTATAAATTATAGTCCAATAAAATCCTAATGAAGTTAACTTAGTTTAGTTTTCTATTCAACTACTAGTAAAGGAAGGGCCAGAGATGTAGCTCAGTGGCAAAACACTTTCATAGCAGGCTGGAGGCCCTGAGTTCAGTCCTCTGCACCACAAACAAACAAAAAGCACTTTCTGTCTCTAAGGCATATGTAGGGACCAGTAACCTGGGGTCTCATAGAAGGAAGAGAAGTAGAAGGAAGGTGGAACATTAAAAAAGAAAAAAAATATTGAAAATAAGGGACCTGAGGAAGGGAAGGCAGTAGTGATTCTTTCTTTCATTTTTTTTCTCTCTCTCATTTAAACTTTTCTTAAACTTTTCTTTCTTTCAACATCACTTCCATTAATTTTAAAATGAATTGGATTTCACTTTCTTTTATGTTTTCTACATGTATTCCAGTGGTGTAAAGTACTCCTCCAGAGAGCAGTAGGCAGAGAAACTAAAGTGATTGCAAAAACCAAAAGGAGTTGAACATACCATTTCCTTCCCAAAAGTTTCCATCCTGAAAAATTCTGGAAAGAAAAGAAAGATGTGAGCAGTTAGAAAATAGTGAAGATATACAAACTGGTATTCAAAAATCTATCCCAAAACCCCTAATTTCTTGCAACTCGCCAGACTCAACTTCAGGTAGTGAAGACTGAGTTATGACCAAGAGCTAGGGAGAAGGTAATGATGATGTGTGTGTTGTGGTCAAAGCGCTCTAGAGGGCAGCAGAGGAACAAATTGAAATTAGGTTGATTGGTACAGAGGTGAGAAACAGTTTTATTTAGGGGACCTCCTCTGTTTTTAATACGTAAATGTGTGTTTTGACTTTCCTGTAGAGGCATATGAAGAGTTTATCCAACCATGGAACTCTTTTGAAGTACTAGAGAAAATGCTGCTGCGAGGCAGTTGTACAAATAATATTGGCTCTTCAAACTTGGCAGCTCCATTATGGTGAGGTCAAATGTACTGCACATAGCTGTGTCATGCTCTTAACATTCATGTTACACTGAATGTGCTATTGTCCCAAACAGATCAGATTAAATTTCAAAACTGGGGATACAAAGAGCAATTTATTGGTATGAAAATGAAAGTGAATAAATTGAAGAAATTTGTACATTGTAATACAACAGGGAATTCCATTACAAGTATCATTGACATATTATTTATTTTGCATAGAAATTGTGATTATATAACAATTTCAACTTGATGAACTCCTTTTTTGAACTGTACTTTTATAGCTTGGCATGAAAGGAACGGGAACAGTTATGCTATATATTAATCGAAAGTCTATAAAGCCTGGATTCAATTTGTGACTCCATGGTATTCTAGCTGTAGAATATTTGGTAAGTTAGTTTTACTTTCAAAATTCCAATTTCAATAATGATGTAATGAGGAATAAAATTTCTTTGAGAATTGTTATGAAAAATGAACTTATAATGAACATAAAAAATGCTGATGGAGTTTCTGACATAAATATTTTAATGTAATTTAACATTCCCCAAACTGACTTCATTAGACATGTAAAGCAGTCATTAAGATTAGAAACAAGGGAGGAAGAAAGTAATACCTGTATACTTCAGTTACTTGTTAGTTCATTTATTCATTTATAAACAAATACTGAGGAACTACATATTTGAGGCATTTTCAAGGCATGTTAATTCCTTAAATAACCTTTCTATTTTATGATGTTATATACTGCTGAGAAAAATCCCATTAATTGACATAGGCAGGGATAAAGGATTGGTTACATCAATTAATTTGAAGAAAATTAAATATCTCTGCCCAGCCCCGTAATTTGAATCTCCCTTGAGAAATTATTGCATCCTTAAATACAATCCAAGATTAATATTAATAATTAATATTAATGATTTTTTTCTCCTTACTTAAAGGATATTGGTTCCAAAACCTCCAGTGGATGCTTGAAACCACATATAGTACCAAACCCCATATACAATGTGATTTTTCCTATACATACGTGCACACATACATAGCTATGCTAAAGCATAATTTACAAAATAGGCATGATAAGAGATTAACAAAAACAACTAATAGTAAAATGGAACATTTATAACAATATACTGTAATAAAAATTATATGTCCCTCTCTCAAAATATCTTAATGTATTTTCTGTGTTTTACTTAAAAGAAGCAATTTTTTATATTTTCTCTTTGGCATGTTCATATTACCAGCATTACTAATCTTCCTTCTTGGGGCCATTATTAACTAAAATAAGAGTTATTTGAACCCAAGTACTGTGATGCTGGAACAATAGATCTTGTAGATGATTGCTAGGTAAAGTAATGGGAAGGTAGTATAATAACATAGATATGCCAGACAAAGGGATAATTCTTGCCCTGGATAGGATGGAACTGAAGACTGCAAGATTTCATCACACTCCTCAGAACAACAGACAATTTAAAACATATGAATTGCTAGATTCTGAAATGTTCCCTTTCATATTTTCAGACCACATTGGCTACAGTTGACTGTAGGTAGTAGACCACAGTCAGTGAAACCATGGATAATGGAGGACTACTGTTTGTGTGTGTGTGTGTGTGTGTGTGTAGATGCGTAGATATAGAGATCTAAGGACATTTATTAGATGAAGATACAGATATATAGAAATATATATTTTGAAATAAAATTATCCCTATTTAGACCTTTTGAATAGCCACATATTGATAGAATGACTGATTCAGAAGTAGATTTAACATGAAGTCTATCACTTGCATTGACCTTTTCTGAGGCCTGATATTAAAAAATTAATTTTCATATGAAGAGGTCATCAAATGATGGGCAGCTAAAAATGTTGAGAAAAAAGGTTTTATAGAGACATGTCATGCAGTTTACTATCTAAAATACACTATTTATGCTATTTTCTTGACTTCTGTAACTTTTGTGATATTTGTCAGCTTTTATACATTCATTGCTTGTGATTTATTTTTATCAATAAATATGCTGTTTATACTAAATTCTATATAATGATTTTATTTTCTTTTGTTAAAGAGAGACAGACAATATCTATACACTTTAGGCTCCAAAAACCATGATTCACTATTTGTCTACATATATATATATATGTATATATATATACGTATATATATTTTACAATTCTTTTACTCTTAAAGGAAATATAAAAATCTTTCAAATCAAAGTAAAGTTATAAATTGGTACCCATTATGTGAGTTGGTTAATTTAGGCCTACCAAATAACTTCATTTTTAGTTCTAAAAAAATTTTAATAGTTTTGTATGCTGCTAGGATATGATTTTTAACCACATCAGAACCTAAATGGAAAATAAAACAAAACCTCCATACACTTGTGGGAGAGAGTTTAGTCCTTTAATTAAAGCACAGAAAGTATACAACATGTTACCATATGGAGCTCTGTAAACTACAAGTGGCCTTTATCAATTTCGAAATTATAGAATTTATTCAAGTTTTGCACTTTGCTCATAAGACATTTTTCTTCTCAGACAATCATATGTCATGTTTAAAGGATATATAAAATCCCTAAGAAATCAAATGAAATGGAATCTTGTATTGAACATAAAATAGAAAACTATCAAATCAATCTTCTGAGTTCTGTGATGACAATCCTCTCAGATTAGATTTTTTTCACTTCGAACTGTTAAGTATATTATATTTCACACAAAAGGAGCATTAGTCAAACTTCAAAACTTTTTTTCAGACCAGTTATCATTTTTGTTATTTTTAAATGACAGGAGATAGGAAGCAATTGCAAACGTTTACTGCATTCTAGTTGAAGTTCTGTGCTTTTATTTATAATCTTCCATGAGAATAAAATGGAATTATAACTTACAGATCAAATTAAAATGATTGGGATTTCTTTATGAAAATATGGAGTAACTAGAGAGTAATAATAACCTATTAATCTCATGCTTGCTTTTATATTTGTTGTAACACTGCATTTTGTATTTTATTTTATTTTATTTTCAGGGCCCAGGACCAAACTCAGGGCCTTCAGTGAGCTAGGCAAACACTCTGTCTTGGATCAAAATACCATAACCCAACCCTGCATTTTTATATTTAAAATAAAAGGTTCATACTTGTTTAAGGAAATGAACAACCTGAAATTTATTAGTTAAAATGAAGCATTTATTACTTAAAAGTTGGTCAAATCTTGAGACTTTTCCCCTTGGGAAAGTTCCTTTAAGAGGAATAAAGGTGTTTAGAGTTATAGAGGCATGGCTGAATATTTGTTGTTAACAATGATGGATAAATGTACTACCCACACATGCATATGATCCAACTTGCTCCCTTTTTTTAGCATTAGTGATAGGTTTACTTTATGATCAAATAATAGACATTTGTTAGAGTCTTGATTAATGGCAAAGGGCCTAGTGTGGGTGGAAACAAACTATTTTTTTCTCTACAGAATTAACTGGCCTATATGTGACTCAAATCCATGGCCTTGGACTCATTAGCACAATGCTCTAACTAATTAAACTAATGAATCTCAAAATAATGAAAAATTCCTTTTGAAAGGAGAAGATTCTTCTTTAACTTGGCTTGTTAAAAGTGATGCAGACTATTAAGCAAGAATGCCAAAAATGTACTAACACTTTCTGAAATCACAATGACAATAGAGAGAATGTCTTTTTATTCTCCCTGTGCTTGTTCATAAGTGCAGAGAATGTCATAAACTGGTATTCTGTAGTCTATTGACCAAGTGTTGATAGTAATAATAAGTGTAAAAGCTGATAGGAATAAATTAAAAAAATAAGAAAGACATCAGAAATGCAGTATATTGCTAAAATACTGTGTATGTATGTTCCCACAAACAATGAACACTTATGAAATCTTATGTATTTTCCCTTGTGAATCATTTGGTGCAGAATCAGAGACCAAATGAATATAAAACCACCAAATCTAGTATCAGGAGATCATCAAATCTAAATTGAGTAATTAATTTGTTTGGGTCATTGATCAATTTGGAGATCCAAATACCCACTGCAAGAAGATTGAAGCAGATCCAACATTTTGCTTATTAAGTTACCTTAAGGATTCATTTAGACAACTGTATAACCCTTTGCCAAGTACTTGTTAGCTACGTGATGCATTTAAATAAAGTAGTGTTTTCTGAAGCATGTCCCTTGGATTTGTAATTAATATTTGCTTTAAAGACCCTGAGATACATTCCAGCAAAGAAATATGTGTAACATTTTCTAACCCAGAATTTCTCAAAATTAATTGCCTGCAGAGTCTGTCTTTTTTCTTTTCTTTATATCAACGACATCTATTATTGTACTTTTGAACCACTTTGAGAGATGGTGACTTATAATGTGCTTGTATTCGTACTGAGATAGCATATAAAAATAAATGAAAATTACTTTTATATTGTAGAAGTATCACAAGAGAAATTGAGGCCCAATTATGTTTAGAATAACTTCCTTATGTCTATAAATCTTACATTTTTATATTTTGATATCTATAATTTAAAGTACTTAAAATGAAAGTACTTCAGCTATTTTTAAAGTTCTAGGCATTTGAACTAGAATATCTTTTTATAACTATAATGCACTAATAAAAACATCAAAAACAACAAAAACAAAAATTTGACAACTATAGTTTTGTTTTTTGTTGTTTGTTTGTTTGTTTTTCCCAATGCTGGAGATTAATCCCAGAGTTGTGCATGCTAGGCAACTACTCTACAACTGGACTACATCCCCAGGCCCCCTTCATTAGTATAAGCAAAGCAATACTAGTTACTTGGTCAAATTCTAGTTTTTGCCAACTTACATTTTGTCTAGTAAAACTCCCTTTTCTTTTACTTCCTGCCTTAAACCTTTATATTATGTTATTTACTTGCCAAGTGGTACTGCAGATGATTGATAACATTAAATGTTTTTTAAAGTGACTTTAGATGTGTAGGGGTGTTGTGGAAATCATGTTTAGCAAGAGCAAGCATCACTTGGAGGATTGGAGAACTCAGGTTTATTATGGAAACAGACCCAGATGAGCTAGTGCTCTGAAATTCTGGACCCTGATCTGAGTTACGCAGGGCTTTTATAGGAAATTTGATATCATTTCTTAGTCATTACAACATTGGTGGGTTCTTGGCTCATGTGACCATGGACCATGAGCGGTAATTCTTTTGATAAGCAGTTTACTGAAGCAGAACAAAGGCAGAGAAACATTTGCAAGTGATATCGGGAAGTGGCCTTTACCACAGGCAGCAGTTTCTTAAGATAACAGCAAACTTACACTACTAAGAGCTATAATTCAAATCTAGCATAGAAATGTTACAATTTAAATGAGAATTTAAACAGCACTCTTACAGAGACCAGTAATTAAGTAACACTCTTAAAAAGACCAAGGGTATAAAGTAATATTTCTCTCCTCATTCCCCCATTTTGATGCCTGTTTATATCATATAAGGCATCAACCTTATCAAGCTGGATATTTATGGTCTTCTTGTTCTGTTACCTGATAGGTAGGTCCACAAATCAAGACCATATGTAGTTTTATTACCTCTTGGCTTGACATAACAAACCAGGCAGTTTTAAATGAAAGGACTGAATATCAGACCTCGGAGTATCATAACAAGTGGTCCTGCCAAGGACAAGAACCAGGCATCATAATGCCAGTAGTTTCCCCAAAGTAACCAAGGAGTTTTCTTATTCTTTTCTGCACTCCAGTTTTATTGAGGATCCCAGAGAAGTTTCCAGAGAGTCCCGCACAGGTCCACCTCTTCACTTTTGACTGACAGCAGGGTGACATCAGACTTTCAAGTTCCCTCTGTCATGGCAACTCTAAGTCACTCTGGCCCATGCTGACTAGTTCTAATTGGATTCTTAACCATACATTCTTACAGATTTTATGGTTAGGAGGAATTATCCTTAACTCCCAAAGGTTAAACTGCTTCTTGGAAAATAAAGTATGTGGGGGATCAGGACAGTGGGACCATTTTATAGAATTGTTATCTTAACCTCATGTTCCCACCATCCTCATCTCTCCATTCTCTAACAGGGGAGGAATGCCTTTTCTTCTATGTTCTCAATATCAGGGTGTGGAGCCTTGTAAATCAACCTAACAAAAGACAGATTAAAAGGAGAAAGGGCATATAAACTTTATCGATGTTGATAGCTTTGTATGTATTAGGGCTTCGCAGGAAAGAAATGAAAGAAATAACAGAAAGGTGATTAGAACAAGGTGCTTATAGGCCATGTAAACAATGTATGTTAAATAGAAACTGGGGAGAAGAGACTACACAAAGGGAAAAGGCGTATGGGTTTCCAGGGGAGTAGATTGTTGGAAAGTGACCAAGAAATAAATGGAGGAACAGTAGATGAGTGTTGTTTATGCCAACTGATCTTGGTTCCATCTCTAGTGGTAACAGTCTTTCTCTTCATTCTGGTACAGGAGAGGAAGTTTCCTGTATAAGTGGAAATTTCCTGTATTAAAGGGAAATTATGCCCTGCTTCTTGTCAGATAGAGGGAGGGCAGACAGCTCCTCCTGTGTCTGCTATTTCTCAATTGTCTTTAGCTCAAAAAAACTTTATACAAAAGTAGCATATTAGGGAGTGGCACGTTCTGATCCCCTTCGGATGTGTTAGTGAAACTCATTTTACTAGGTCATAATTTCTTTTTCTTTTTCACTTTTTTTTGTACTGGGGATTGAATTCGGGGGCATTCAACCTCTGAGCCACATCCCCAGCCCTATTGTTTTTGTTGCTTTGTGCCTCACTGTTGTTGAGGCTGACTTTGAACTCTCCATCCTCCTGCCTCAGATTCCCAAGCCTCTAGGATTACAGGCGTGTACCATCATGCTTGACTAAGAGATTATTTTTAAGGACATGAAAGGGAACTAGTATATATTCCAATGTATGTAGTTCAGAAGATGGGGCCAGTAATTGCTCATAAACTAATTTCAATTATGAGATCATTGGCATGCTATGTGATTATGGTGTGGCATATCAATTTGTCCATTAACAGTCAAACATGGCTGCATATTTAAACCACTGTTTCTTTGGATTCAGGTTAAAAATAATTTGTATTATAGAAGATTGTTTTAGTCAGCTTTTTCACTGCTGTGACCAAAAGACCTGACCAGCACAATTGTAGGGAAGGAAAAAATTATTTAGAACTCACAGTGTCAAATGTCTAAATCCATACACTGCCGGCTCTGTTCCCTGGGGCTCCAAGTGAGACTGAACATCAAGGCAGAAGAATGTGGCAGAGGCAAGCAGCTCACATGATGATCAGAAAGTAGACAGACAGATTTCCTCTTGCTCAATACAAATACGTGCCCCCAAACCATGCCCCCAATAACCCATCTCCTCCAGCCACACTCCACCTGCCTTCAGTTACCACTCAGTTAATCTCATCAGGTGATTAATTCACTGATTGTGTTAAGGCTCTCATAAAACAATCATTTCTTCTCTAAACCTTATTGCATTGTCTCACACATGAGCTTTTGGGTGACACCTTACATCCAAATCACAACATTCTTCACCTGGTCCCAAAAAGTTCATGATCATCTCACAATGCAAAATATATTTTGTCCATTTCCAAGAGTTCCCATACTCTCAATAATTCCAAGATTGCCTAAAAGTTCAAGTCCAAAGTCTCCTCTGAGGTTGAGGACAAGTTCACATTGTGAGTTCCCATAAAAATCAAAAGCTATTTGTAAGTACCCAATATGTAAAGGTGCACAATAAATATTTCCATTTACAAAAATAAGGGCATAAAAAAAGAGATGGAAACAAAGCAAGACTGAAACCCAACTGGGTAAACAAGTCCTGCAGCTTGATGTCTGATTTCTGGAGCACATGGCATGGTGATGTTCTGTTCAAAGGACTTGTGTAGGGACCTTATTTGTTGCAGTCCACTGGCCTTTCTCTTGTCTTGTCTCTGCTCAATTTTTGTAGTTTTCCTCAGCAGATGTTCCATGGTACTGGCATTTCTTAATCTTGGGGGTCTCCACTGCAGCTTTGGTTTCCTCCTCATATCTCCATGCATGATCCTTTCAGGGGGTGCCTGAAGGGACTCTGACCCTGCTGTGCTTTGCTTGGCTTCCCAGGTCTTCCTTTGAAATCTTGGTGAAAGCCTTCATGATTGCCTAACTCCAGTATCCTGCATTCCTGCAGAACCAGCACCATGGGGTTGATGCCAAGGTCAGCTGCCATCTGGACCATAACCAATCTTCCAGAGGCCCTGGCTTCAGCAGCCTCTAAGTGCCTGGGTAATTGAGCATGTTGAAAAAACTTCCTAGGCCCCCTTGTGCAAGAAGGGAACCCCACTGGTCTTTTCTCAAGGGAAGTTTTACTTTTACTTCCTTGAGTCCGAAATGGATATGATCTTGCCAATTCCTGAGATGCCCTCAAACCATCTTTCGTATTCTTTCTAGGCAAAGTCTTTAGCAGCAGTATTGTCTTTAAAAACTGCAATTTCCTTAGCCCCACTTTTACTTCCATCTTTCAAGTCTTTCAGATCTTTCTGTTCTGCTTTCTGCTCCTGATTATCACAACAAATTTGGCCAAATGCCACCAGCAAAATTCATGCCACTGAATGCTATGCCACGTAGAAATTTCTTCCCCCAGATTAAGAAGTCCATCTTTCTTAAAATCAGCATCAAGAAAATCTCAGGACACCAGCAAAATGCAGACACTGGCAATGCGGATGACTTCTCAGCCAAAACATAACATAAATGGCCTCTAGTCCAATTACCAATAGTTTCCCCCTTCTCTGAAGAGTCTTGTCTTTGCTGTCCACAGTCCTATTGGCACTCTGGTCTTCTGAACTTCCACCAGAATTGGCCATTAAGCTCTGAATATAACAATCTAAAGCTATAATAATAAATCTATAATAATTTACAGATGCCATAAATTATTATAATAATTTGAGATGCTGGTAAGCATCTCAAAATTCCTCTCACCAATTTGAAAAAGGTCAAAAAGCTTCTGAACCAGATGGTGAGGTTAGTCACAGCAATGACCCCACTTTTCAGTACCAATTTATGGTTTAGTCACCTTTCTTGCTGCTGTTGCTAAAGGATCTGACCAAAACAACTGTGGAGGAGAAAATTTTTATTTGAGAGATCGTAGTTTCAGAGGTCTCAGACTATAGAGAGCTGGCTCCATTTCCAGGGGCTCCAGAAGGAAGCAGACAGATTTCCACTTGCCAAAAACAAAACCACACCCCAATGACCCATCTCCTCCAGTCACACCTCACCTGCCTTCAATTACCACTCAATTAATCCCATCAGGTGATTGATTCACTGATTGGATTAAAATTCTCATAACCCAATCATTTCTCCTCTAAACCTTCTTGCTTTGTCTTATATATGAACTTTTGGGGGATACCTCACATCTAAACCATAACAGAGATATTGAAAGTAAAACACTTATTTTTAGTATTTTTATTAAACTCTCCACAGGAAATAATATAATTAATAGATCAATGACATTGTAATTTCATTCTGTTAACCAAAGTCATTCTTGAAAAATAACAAAGGAATTTGTAGTATGAACTTTGCTATTGCTATTCACATTCTTGTTTAAACCCATCAGGTATATACTTTTCTAAAATTAACCTGACTCAGATATACATATAGTCTTTCAATTAGTTTTAGAATTATGTTTCTATTTGGATAGAATTATATCCCCATGTAACTGTAAATGGTAACTCCTGTTACAAATTTTGTCATGTTTAAACACAAATGCAGTTATTGTTCCAAGTGCAATTCTGAAACTGTGACATACATATGCTGGATCTCAAGAAAGTACTTATTCATTAATCACATACCTTGTTGGGATAGTGGCATTACTTTTTTTTTTATTTATGTATAACTAAATATTTTCAATATGCTTTTGAGGAGAGTACCCCACAACTATATAATTTCATGGTCATTAATTTGGTTTTTATAACTTGGAAAGAAATCAAATATTGTGTATTAAATGGGTAAGCCTAATGGGGTCTAGGGCTTTCTACCAACATCATTAGTGTATTAACTTTTCTTGGTATATGTTTATTGTGGAATTCATCAGTGGTGCTACACAAATTTCACAGTAAATTTTGGAACTGTTAATAACTTCTTGTGATGACAGCACTAGAAGTAGCCATTTTATAATGATGTTCTAAATGAAAAATTGATTTATCTGCTTTAATTGCTAACCATTGAAGTAGAAATAGTAAATACATTTATGACAACAAGCATCATTTTGTAATTGGGAAAACACTGTGGTCTTTTAAGTATGAAAATCAAAGGACAAATGAAAAAAGTTACTATGAGTGTGTTAAATTTACTATTTTTTTTCTTTTTGGTTTCGGGGGGTGGGTATTGAGGATTGAACTCAGTGGCGCTCAACCACTGAACCATAACCCCAGTTCTATTTTTTATTTTATTTTGAGACAGGGTCTTACTGAGTTGCTTAGTGTGTCATTGCTACTGAGGCTGGCTTTGAATTCGAGAATTCTCCTACTTCAGCCTCCTGAGCTGCTGGGATTACAGGTGTGCACCATAGCACCTGGCTTCTTTTTTTTTCTTAGAACACAAAATCTTTCTATATAAAAACCGGTAATTAACTTTCTTCAGTTGTTATGATTTTAAAAGGGTATTTGAAACTGGAAGACATATGAAGGATCATCTGGTCCACACATTTTCTCACTGTATTCCACAAAGGGCTAGGATGTCACATAGGTACCTTAGAAGCTAGGATATGAGGTAAAATGAGAAGATGGGTAGACAAAGCCCTGAATCATCTTCAAGTAAAATAGCTATCTTTTTTGCTGATACATATGTAAGGTTCTTCTTAATATTTTTTTTTTTATGAAGTCGGAGTTCCTACCAAAAACTACCTTAAGGAAATCACTTATCTAGACCATAATCTTCATTTTACATTTGAGAACACTGAGGCCTGGTGGACTTAGACAACATATTCATAAACATACCAATTTACTCAATAGCAAAGGAAATTGTTCATCAAAGAAACTTGCCAGGATATATTTAGAAACTTGCTAGGATATATTTAGAAACTTTCCAGGATATATTTATTATTTTTATACATGATTTTGAGCTTTTCAAAGCAATACCATGTCTATTATTTGATTTGATCCTCAGAAAATAATACTATTAAGTCGTCATTCATAGAAACTCTTAGCCCAGTTTTAGAGATAAGGAGATGAGGTTGAAAGGGACAAAGCCACCAGTTATACTACTTTACTGGTACACTCAGAATGATCATGCTGCTCTCTTGACTCCCAGAAGATTGTCCTAAACAATAACTTGTTCTATAAATAACTTCCTGAGAAAGTGCCATTTTACACAAATGTGGCATAAACACTTGTCAAAATACTTATCAACAATCAGTGAGGCTATCACCATAGAATCTCAACTCACTGAGCCTTTGAAAAAACACCTAGGCCTACATTCCCATTTTACTGAGAGTCAAGCTAAATAAAAGAGCTTATAATTAGAGCAGGGTTTGAATTAAAATCTTCATATTTTAAATTAAAAGTAGTGTTTTTCCTACCAAACTGCATTACATTTTAATTTGTAACATATGTTAAATAGTGAAAATACAAATTCCTGCCAGAGTTCTCTATGCTTTTAAATCAATTACCTTCTCTGTCTCTAGATGTTAAAGACCTTGCAGTAGTAGACTTAATAAACCTTCTGAGATAGGTGTGATGAACTTTCTTATGAATTGCAATGTCCCCAAAGAAGACTGAAATGTTCATTGTGTGAGGAGGAATTATACACATCTAACATTTGCACAGAAATTATAGTTTTCTTGGCCCATTATTGTGAGAGCTTATAAGTGAAGAAATACCCACTTTTCCATTCAGAAGATAGATACAATCCTCATGTTTCCTATGTAAAATTGAATTACCTAAAAGCTTAATTCCTTTGAAAGGTAAAATTCTTTTTAGTTCACAGAAAATTCAGACATAAAGAAACTTAAATATCTATTTTTTCTAAATCTCTACTAGATCAATTACAAGTTTTTTAAAAATTCTTCTGTGTGCACTCCATTTCTACTATTAATGTCACCTCAAATACGTTCTTAAATGTAGAGTTTTTTTCCACAAATACACAGGCAAACTGGGATGTGATCTACTATATCATAATTAATAATCTTAGTAGCACACTTATATTGTCTATAATTAACCCTTGTTCATATTGTGGTTGAGGGATATTTGGGGTTGTAAAAAATTATGGCAAAAAATATAAGCTACTCTCATGAGCTTATGGCTTTTCAGCTAGTTGAAAATGAAATAAGAAATTATTGAACAAAATCCATGCTTCTAGTGGTATATAATTAATTTTAATTATGCATAGAAATGTATTCAGGAGCAACAATTATATATAAATTATTATGAAGTACCCATTAAAAATCAAGTATAGCAAAAGAAATATTAGTGTTTAGAAGAAGATGAGATGTGTTACAAAGATAAGATCTATTCAATAAATAAGGTTGGATAGGGCAGGAAAGATTGTAATGAGAGAAAGAAGCCAAAGGGTAAGGCAAGAGCTCTTGACCCCTTAACGCTGTAGCTCAAGATTGCTGTGTATTCTTAGGCAACTGTTCACAGCACAAGGGATTATCAAGTGGGAATGTAAACCCAAGGCTTTCTCTTAAGGGAAGGACTATTGTAATAGCCACAATTTAAAAAATGTCCCCTTCTTCCCCTGAACCCTACCCAAGATTTCTAAACTCTGATTATTCAAAGACTGATCTAGATACTATCATAAAGATATTTTGCCAATGTGATTAATGTCCAAAGTCTGTTGACTATAAAATCTAGATATTATTTTGGTGCTCCTGACCTAATCACATGACTCCTATAAAAGCAGAGTTTTCTCCTGCTGGTTATAGAAGGGGAAATAAGAGTTCAGAAGAGTAAGGGCTTCAGCATACCTTTGAAGAAGAAATGCAAGTTACCATTAGGAACTGAAGCAACCTCCAAGTGATAACCAGTAACGGAGCAGGACCCTCAGTCCTATGTTCATAAAGAACTGGGTTCTACTAACTACCTAAATGAACTTGAAAGCAAATTCTTCCCCCAAACTTACAGCAAGGGAACCCAGACTTGCCAGTACCTTGACTTCAGCCTGATGACACCCTAAGTCCAGTTAAGTCTACTTGGACTTCTGACCTATAGAACTGTGAGATGATAGAGGAGCCTCCACATTTATGACAATTTGTTATGATAGTAATAGAAAACTGGTAGGTTTTTTTTTTAATCACATAAATAATCCTTATGCCCTAGTGGTAGTTCTTTCTATGGCTTTATGGCAAAGCTCCTCAGACTATCAGAAGAAAATCTTAGAGGTAACCAATAGTATTTTCCCCTTGTATTCTCACTTAAAGTAAATTTACTTTCAGAGGCAGTTTGACAATTGTTAGTGTAATTACTGATCTAAAAATCTCAATCAAAAGTAGAGGGATTTTTGTTCTCATCTCATTTTTCCTTTTAAATTTACTTCCTGCTTCACCTTTAATCTCTTCCACAGAACATCATTAAGGAAGTCTTCATAACGAACCTGTTAATGAGGCTAATGCTTCCATAAACAGATATTAGGGAAAGATTTATAATTGTGGATGTCACTAAGTAATTCTTAGAAAGCATCCTGCTTATTAGGAAGAGGTGAGTGATAATTCATTAGGGCTTTGGTTGGGTAAAACCAAACAAAGCCAGAGGGAGTAAGATTTGACACCTGACCTTGTCAGCTAAAAACCCAAGTCTTATAGCTAGATAGTCTCTGAAATAAGGGAAGGTAGAATTCTTATGACACATCACCTCTTTAGTGCATTTATAGGCTATGCTTTTTTGTTTTTGTTTTTCACAAAGTGACATAGTATTTCAATGTGTAGGAAGAAAATTGGAGAAGAGTTCAAGTTAACTCCCAAGTTCCAGTTATCTTTCAGTATTTTTTTGATGCAAAAATAAAATTAAATGAAACCAAATAAAAAAGAAATTGTGTAATGCCAAGTACTTTAAAAATGTTTTAAAAATTTATTTATTTTTGTGGTGCTGGGGACTGAACCCAGGGTCACATACATGTTAGGCAAATACTCTACTATTGAGTTACATCTCCAGCCCCAATGCTAAATATTATAAGCAGACTTTGCTTTCTTGATGTGAATTATTGTATTTATATTTTGTCAGATTTAGAGATTTCAGATTTCCTGACAAAATGCCACTATAATATAAACTCCTGAAATATGAACTCCTGAAATATGAATTCTCATAGCTGGCAACACGTTTAACTTATGAATATATCTTAAAAGCTTCCATGTATTTGTTTACTGTTTTATGGTGAAATAGTGCACATGCCTAGGCATAGTTCACTAACATTTAGTTTTTAATTTACTCTGAGGAAAAAAAAAATCTCTGCTACCTAATGTTATAATCTCTAATGAAATGGATGAAAATGAAAGCATCAAATATGCTATGACTAGATGAAAATAAATTTATTATACATAAACTGTTGTTATGGCAAAAGCAATAGTAGTCCTGGTGTGTAGTAATTACTAGTCACTATAAATAAATAATAGTACTTTTTTTTTTTTTTGGTACTGGGTGCCAAACTCTGGGCACTTGACCACCAAACCACATCCCCAGCCTTATTTTCTATTTTATTTAGAGACTGGGTCTCACTGAGTTGCTTAGTGCCTCGCTGTTGCTGAGCTGGCTTTGAACTTGTGATCCTCCTGTCTCAGTCTCCAGAACCACTGGGATTACAGGTGTGTGCCACTGCACCTGGCAATAGTACATCTAATCAGAGGGATGATGGCACAACAATATTTTACTCAAGCTGGATGGACTCTGGCAGCATTTAAAAAAACATATATACTCAGGCAGGTAAAGTGCTTACCCTGAAACTTTTTCCATTCATGAATTTTTGTTTAGACATCACTTCTTATTCCTAGGATTCTTATTCCTTGGATTGTTCTCTGAATCAGTCTCATTTATCTAATTTGTGGGCCACCATTTCCTTTCATCTAAACTATTTCTTAGAAATGGAAAATACAGCAATATGTAAGATAACATGCTTTATCTCTTTAATGAGCACTCTCAAAAGAAATGTGATTCTGGATTATGTTTGCTTTGGTCTATAAATATTGATTATTAATATGACATGTTGAAAAATGATAGTGATTCCTCTTTGTCTCTATGAACAGAAAATGAAAAATTCTGAAATCATATCCTCTTATGTTTAGATATACCACTGTGGGGCAGTCACAACAGCTAAAATAAACTGATTTAAACAAGTTGTTTGTGGCTTTCAAATAAAACTGTACAAAAAACTGTACACATTTGAATTTAGAGACAATCTACATATAATCTTTTTATTCTGAGATCTTTAAAACTGTATAGCTCATTTTGCTAACAGACTTTTAAGAGTTTGGTTTATTTTTAACCTTTGGTTTATTTTTTGCTTATGCTTACCATTTTTTCTTTCTAAAATTGCCCTTTAGTTACAACTGAGCTGAAATATCAAAGTAATTATTTGTCATTATTTTAAAACTGAAATGCTGAATTGGGAAATGTCAGATAGTGAATCGAATCCAATCTACATGTTCCAAGTGCTGCATTTACTTTCTTTTGCATCATTTAAGAAAGAAGCCTAGATGCTAATAAAGATTTAATTATTCTCATCAAGTTGGTCATAGATTTAGTCTAAAAGAAATTTGTAACACTCTTTATTACAACAGTGTTTATGTCCAAGAAATATTCCCAAGAGTATAACTGATAGGACTTTTATAATGAATGCATATTTTGAATGGGATTTTCCATATAATCACAATGTCAACTTCAGGAATAAGTAGTTAACTCTACACACAGGTAGAGAAGAAAATTAGAAAATTACAAAGCTGGTAAGAGTAAGGGAAGATTGATAGATAATACAGAGTGTATTTGTAGGAAATTGGGAGAAAGACTTAAGAACTGACAACCAGCAAGAAAAACATAAGCTGTTAGCTCTTGAGTCATCACAGTATTTAAGACTCTGGGACAAAGTGTAGAGGAAAACCCAGTAATCAGGGCATCAAGTCAGTGTTGGATTCCACCTATCTAAAGATGAGTTTGATCTTAATAATTTTCTTAATAGGGAAATTGCTAAGCCAACTGGTAGAGGGCAACAATTGAATCAGAGGAGAGAAAAAGAAAACTTTTAAAGGTATGGGATAAAGAAGGGACTAACTTTCAGGGTCAATGCATACAGATAGGGGTTTCTAAGAGCTATTGTTATTTAGGCTGGATAATTTCCTGTGGAGGACGCCCTAGGGCAGGATAGGATATTTAGCAACATCTCTGGCCTCTACTCTACCAGATGCCAGTAGCACTCCCTTCTTCGCAGTTTTAACTGTGGAAAATATCTCCAGACATTGGAAAATGTTCCCTGAGGAGCAAAATTGCCTTAGATTGAGAACCACCTTTTTAGAATATAGTAAAGAATTAGTCTTCTGTAGAGTCAAGCCTGACCACATGGATGGCTAGAATTTGAAGTGGAAAGAAAAGGGCAGTTTCTGACCAATAAAAAAAGAATTTCAGTGAAAATACTTGAAAATTGTCTAATGTTTATCCTTGAATAGATATTGACACAAATTTTAGTTATAGCAATGATTAACTAGGCTTTACTACAATATACAATTGTTTGGTAAGATATTCATTATAAGGTCAAAGGTAGAGGTAGAATTACCAGTTAATTTGATTGGTACAATAAATCAATATCAGTCTATCAAGACACAAGCAACAACATAAAGTAGACTAATGTTTATTGACTATAAAGTGTGTTACTATAGAAAAATGTGCAATATTTCATAATTGTTCATAAAAATTAAAATTTTTCTGGGGGCAGTTAGGATGTAATCATAAAATTTAAATAATAATATGAAATTTGAAAGGTAAAACATAATTGATTCTTTACAAAATTAATGGTAATTCATAATTCAAATTACGAGTTAGAATCGTAAAAGAAGTGGCTAGATTTTGGAGGGATTTGGTTCCAGATGGCACAGATTCATTGAAAAGTGTTGCGTATAAGAATGATTTGATGAAACTACTTTTCAGTAGATTAATTTAATAGTGATTAGCATAATTAATTTGTAGTAGAGTGAAGCTTCAGAAAGAAAGCCTTGTTAGAGCATTATTGTAGGGATCTGGTAGAGAGAAAAAAGGATATGTGCTGTATGAATGAATGGACATCAAAAGGAGATAACTAATCAAAGACACAATTACGAAAAATTTGTAAGACTTGGGAGGTCATAAAATAAAGAAATTGACTGAGACTTAGTTCAAGTATCTAATTAATGATAATACCATTAATAAAATTGGAAAACTCTAGGAAGGGGAGTCGGATTGGAGGGAACTGCTGGCATTTGTATTCAATTAATATAGAGAAAACTAATAATCCCCATAGGTTCTTAGTTGTAATGAACTCCTATTACAGAAGGCAGACTAACAAGAGAAAAACAAAAGTTTACTACTAGGCATACTTCATATACACCTGAGAGATGCTTAGGACAAGAGTACCTCTCAAATGGGTGACTTTGAATCTCAGTTTATAGAACTTTTCAGAAAGAACAGTAACATTTTTAAATAAAAAGAAAAGAGACTTTGAGTCTCTACAGGGACACTTGGGGACAGGCAGATAACTTCTTAACCTAGATTTACCTGGTATCACCAGGATGATAAGTATCCAAAGATGTCTTCAGTGATTTACCTTTCTTTTTTCTCTTGGGAGAAGAGGTCAGGGGAGAAAGATTACATTTATCTTTGTAAATCTGTGTTCTGCTTTTAGGCAAAGAGCTTTCCTGCTGGTGGCAATCCCAGAAGCAGTAATCCTATGCCAGTAATCCCAGCAGTTTACAGGCTGAAGCAGAAGGGTCCTAAATTGAAAGTCAGACTCTGCAACTCAGCAAGACTCTGAACAACTGGTGAGACTCTGTCTCAAATAAAAAATAAAAAAAGGGTTGGGGGATGAAGCTCAGTGGTTAGGCACACCTGGGTTTAATCCCTGGTACAAAAAAAAAAAAAAGCTTTTTCTCAGTAATTCTTCATATTTTGCAGAGGAGTATTCTGGCCTCCCACTGTTGAGTACAAGAGGAAAACAAGTCTTTTTTTTTTTCTTTTAATAACAACATTTTCTGAAATGTTTGTTTAAGACTTTTGTTATTGGGTAACATGTATTTTTTTTGTAGGGGGAATTGAACCCAGGGATGCCTTACCATTGAATCACATACTGGAGTTTCAACCCACGGGCACTCAACCACTGAGCCACGTCCCCAGCCCTTTTTTTGTATTTTATTTAGAGACAGGGTCTCCCTATGTTGCTTAGAGCCTTGCTAAGTTGCTGAGGCTGGCTTTGAACTCATAATCCTCCTGCCTCAGCCTGCTGAGCTGCTGAGATTATAGGCCTGAACCACCATGCCTGGTGAAAGCAAGTCATTTTATGTTGTTGTTTCTAATATAACATTGAATATATTAGTCTGGAGCTTGGAAGAATTTCCAGAAAGCATGGAAACATAGAGTTGGAAAACATTCATGCACTTTCTATATGCCAGGAACTGTTCAAAGTGCTTCATATATATAGCTAATTAAAACTTTTTAATACTCATGTCTTTAAATAATTTATTGTTCCTATTCTGCATATGAGAAAGGTGAGGAACCAGAGTGTTAAGACTTTTGTCCAAGGTCTCATAGTAAGATGAAATCTGTGAAGAAAAATATGATAAAAAAGAGCAGAAGAACTGGAGAATATTTACAGATGTACCATCATAGTGTTGATGTAGAAGAAGAGTCAAGAAAGGCTTGACCATATGATGGGAGACAAACTAAGATAGTGCAGTATCATGTAAAATAAATGAATATCAAGACTAATTGTGGGAAAATCTTATCTGTTTCCTAAAATAAACAGGAGTCAAAATATGACCTCTAAATTTTTCCTTTGTGGTAAAATAACCACATAAAAAAATGAAGGCATTATTTACATTCCAAAGAACTATATTCTTTGTTTGCAGTCCAATAATTGAATAAATGTGTGCTGTATTTATTTATCCTTGACTTTAGGGTGGACAAATAAATAGAATACTCTAGGAACCAGGAAATGGATTCTGGGTATGAATGGAAATAAGGACTTCTAGAAATTATTATGGAATAAACCAGATTCTTCCAATACCAAAATTATGGCAATGCCTGTTTACACAAAAATAGTAATTTATAATTTACTAATTTCAATGCCAAAGTTTTAAAGGAGTGATGCAGAATTCAAAGACAATATAATTTACAAAAATCATTTATTTATTGTAAAATAGGGTGGCATGCTTGAATTACTAACTCTCAAATAATTTAAAAAATTAGGCAACAACATTTTCTGAAATGTTTTTTAAGACTTTTGTTATTGGGTAACATGTACTTTTTTTGTAGGGGGAATTGAACTCAGGGATGCCTTACCATTGAACCACATCCCCAGCCCTTCTTATTTTTTAAATTTTATTTCTACACAGAGTCTCAGTTGCTGAAGATGGCTTTGAACCTGTGATCCTCCTGCCTCGGCCTTCTGAGTCACTGGGAATACAGGCATTCACCATCACAGGCAGGCTTGGAGGAGTAATTTTAAGAAGTGTGTCTTAAGCTTGAACATGCACACAAATCATCTATGATGAGGATCTTGTTAAAATGCAGATTCTGTTTTTATGTGCCTGAGGTAAATTGGGAAATTCTGCATTTCTTACAAATTCCCAGTTGATGCTAATGTTGTTGGCCCACAAAGTACACTTGGGATAGCTAAGGACTTCAATTCACTGTTTTTTAATTACTTTATCCACAAAATGAAGGGTATTTTTAAAATAAATCTGTGGCTTCTTTTAGCCATAGCTTTTTGCTACTCTACTTCATCTGAAGTAGTACCTTTTTACATTATTTTTATTTTCATTTGGTTTGGTGTAAGAAAATATTCTTTTCAAAATTTTATTGATTTTTAAATTTTGTTCCCTGTTTAATTAAATACTATGATAGCTTAAAGGAGGAACTTATTTTTTTCCTTTCTAACCAGATAGAGAAACCTGGAAGAAAGTGCTTTCTGAATAAAGCATTTAGCTTTTTGCTCTAAGAAAGTTGGCAAAAAAGCAACTATCAATCCAAATAATAATTTCCCATATGGTCTGAAAAGGAAAAAAAGCAGAATTTGGAAGGTGAGTGGCTACCCAAACTTGACTACCAGAAGAAGAGGTAAGTCAGATTCTTTATAGCCAATGCACAAATACATGCTAAATTTTATTCCTATACAAATCTAGATCCAGAGAAATCAAACTCCAATATTGATGCACTTTTCAGTATCCACTATTGTGAATTTTCTGTGTGATAGCAGGAAATTGACTCTACACATCCAGTATACACTCAATTTGTTTTATGCAAAGTCTTTTTCCTGTTCATACTCATTTTCCATTCTGAATTGTATTGCCATTCTTGAATTGCAGCTGATTTCCAGTTCCCAAATAAAAGATTTGGTTTTGATTCTTTGAAATATTATATCCTTGTCCCAGGTGTAGTTTTTACATTATCTTGATTAAGATTCCAGACACACTGAAATGCACTTTGCTACTTATTACTATTTTTTATTTGGGAAGCACGTAATCCAGTTACAGATGCAATCTGTGTTTTCTAGCAGTCCTACAAAAACCTCTTTTCATTCACTATAGCTTTAGTTACTGTAACCTAAATCCTTTCTTTTAGATATGTATTTGTAACTCCTGTCAACACCAGTGTGTGCCACAAATATGTTGATAATTGAAGATCCTGGTTAAATGCTTTTCTATTCATCATGTCTCAACTTTAATGGGAGGCTTGTGATCACAAAAGGAATAATCTATATGTAAAATTTCCAAAATGTCATTAGAATTCTTATGATTCATAACTCTGTTATCTGCCAAAAGGACTAAGTTTCATTTTGTTTTAGAAAACTGTTGCTTATTAATTTATCATTGTATTTTTTCAAAATACATGGCAGTCATAACTCTAAGAAGTTGCACATAGTTTAAAAAAAACACAACAAAACAAAACAACATAGATACACATTTGTCTCCTAAAACATTGAGTGTTAAAAATAGTTCTTGGTTGGTCTTTGTATGTGTGTGTGTGGGTGTTGTAGGTGAGGGAGATATAATCATAAGTATTTGGGTACATGGGTACATGATAACAGTAAAGAATTAAAGACATTTTATATTTTACATAGTTTTATTTTTCCTTTAGTTATTCCTCCCTTAATAGTTGGGACAAGAAGGAATGCTAAAACAGAGAAAGTGGAAATCAGATGGGAAGAGAGCTCCACAAAGAGTGAAGGTCTACGACAGGAATTAAGTTTGTCTTAAGGGACAAGAAAGAGTACATCTTCAGTCAAGTCTAGTTTGTGGGATTCCTTGCTCTGTTTCTGCCCATGGATATGGTACATTGACAGGAAAGAGATTTTGTGGAATAAATGTCCTCCCTATTATTAGTTGGCTTATTCATTTTAAAATATGTGCATTATAATAATGTTGGGTAGTTCAAAACTATTGCTTTCATATCCTTCTAAACAAGGGCTATGGAAATCCTGTAGTAATAAGCATGGTTTGTCAGTTTATGTAAACACATCTGTGACATCTCCCTGCTTTGGATAAATGACAGCAGGCTATTTGTCAGAACCTTTTTCACATTTGAATTTTCATATTACAATTTTCATATTACCTGACAGGAACCTGTCCTTGTCACTGATTTATTTATTTTTATTTTCTCTTCTTTTCTTCCTTCCTTCCTTCCTTTCTATATTCTTTCTTGTTATTATTGATCTTGTTTATATGTGTTCTTCCTGATTGCATTGGCTCACCTAACTGGACAGCTGGAATATGTTAGAGAGCAGATCGTTCAGAGAAACAAAATTGTCCCTTTCATAAAATTTCCAGGAGTGACTGGAAGATCTCTAAGGTCCATTTCATTTAAAAAGGCCTGGATTCTACATTTAGTATAATCCTTCCTTTATTTGAATTTATTTCCTCTCTGAAAACAGCTTAATAAATTGGTTATTTTTTTCTATGAATGCCTTGTGACTATTGAGACCACAGAAAATTTTTGGAAAATGTGTAATAAAGAAATTATATTAATTAAACATTTTTCATAATACATATTTTTTGAACTGCTTAGGTCTATTAACTAAGAATTCCTATTTATGGTTTCCATTCCCAATATATGCTAGAATACAAGTTCCCTAATAACATTATCTGGAAAATTTTTTATAAGGATATGGCCTTGCTGGTTATAAGACCTGTATATTAGAAAAGAGAGAAGTTTTATATTTCAGTGAATAATATAAGTCAATGTTAATGGAATTTTATTTTGTTAAAAATCTATCCCATTTGTTTACAATAAAGAATAAATAAATAAATAAAGCACATAAATGTGACATCTTTTTTAGATTCATGTTTTGCCATGGTAATATTTTAGTGCATTCACTTCAGTCTTTCTAGAGCTAAAAATAAATGCTTAGTAAATTTGATGCTTCCTGTGTTTTCACAATGACTGGCTTCTTTGTGCTTACCAACATTCTTTAAAATCATATTTTCCTGTAAGAATCTCTAAAAACAGATACTTTTTTCCTTTTTTTTTTTTTTTTTAAATAACGTCTACTTCAGTCAGGAGGTAAGCTAGCTGTTCTTGTTTAGTTATTCTGGTGAAATTCAACATTTATAACTATTTTACACAATGCCTATAAAGGAAAGATCAAATCTTATAGGATGACCTCCTGGGGAGGTTTTTATCCTAACCTCATTAGCAACCAACATCCAGGAAAATAGTTTACCAGATGTATGGTTTATAATTGCTTGGATAGCTCTTTCTCCCTGCACATGCTTTATGACCCTTACTTCACACCCTATGTAGACAAAGATTTTGTGGTTTCAGATAGCAATCACGCCTCCCTATCACTGGTGCCAGTGATTCTTTGTACCTGAGTTGTGTAGTATAATCTCTTATTACTGACAGTAGAGTTATAGCATATCAGCTCTTAGAAATCTTCTCTTAATAATTGCCATGTATTATTCAATTAGAACTGCTTCATAATTAATACTCTGTGAACACACTATCTACTGTTATCACAATGGTAATTTCCTCTACAGAATGGCATAGTATAGATATTCTCAGAGGAGTTTTTATCCAATGCTGTTATGTTTAGAGACAAGATCCTCCTTACTAGTCAAATCTGTGATGTGGGATAAATAATGCTCATGTTTTAATCTTATATGTCCCACCAACAGAATAAATTAAGCTAATATTTATTCATTTTATCAACCAGGGTGGGTGAGTTATTAGAAAATAATTAGACTGTATTTTGTGGCTGGTTATTGACTTTACAGAATCAGGCATTTAGAGTTATAGAAAGCTCACATGTTCATTATGCACTTTTTACAGATGTGAAAACTGAGGTACAGTGAAAGTTAAGTCTCCCAGTTAGTTAGAGATGGGAGCCGGATCATCTGAGCCTGAGTCAAGATTTTTCAACATGAAACTCTTTTTAAGTTTTTATCATCAAGGTATCCTAAGGGGCTGTGGCGATGAAGCATGATAACATGTGTGGGACACTGGGTTCGATCCTAAGCTCCACATAAAAATAAATAAATAAAATAAAGATAAAAAAGTACAATAGCATTATAGAAAAGTATCCTAAAACTTACAGAACTATACTGGGTCATTAAATATTGTACATTTGCATTATAAAACCCTATGAAAATATTCTAGTGATCAAAGGGCATCTTTGAAATTTATTACCCTGGTATCCTTTGGTGGGCTTAAACTGGGCACAATTTCATACCATCAGATTGACAATGTAAAATAAAACTGGAAAGTAATATCGTTAATTTTTTTTAATTATTGGACCCTAGTGCAAAACGGGGTCACCTTGTGTGTACTAATTCTTTGAATACAATTGATTCACTAAGGAAAATTGATAGCATTGCCTTTTATTAGTTAAGCAATATCGAATTCCCAGGAGGAAAGAGATCTTCTTTGTTCCTGCCTTCTACTGAAATCTGAGCAATGTGGGGATTATTATTGCTTGTTATGCTTATATCATTCAGTTGTTGAATAATTGTTTTGAGATTAAATGCATTAACATATAGATATGAATTAGAATGTCTGAGGAATGCTATTCTTTATCGGTATTATGTATTTATGTTTTTTTATTTTTTATTTTTATTGTAAACAAATGGGATACATGTTGTTTCTCTGTTTCTACATGGTGTAACGGCATACCATTTGTGTAATCATAAATTTACATAGGGTAATGTTGTTTGATTCATTCTGTTATTTTTTCCCTTCCCCCTACCCCTCCCAACCCTCTTTTCCCTCTATACAGTCCTTACTTCCTCCATTCTTGACCCCCTCCCTAACCCTAACTCTAACCCTAACACTAACCCCTCCCACCCCCCGTTATGTGTCATCATCCACTTATTAGCGATATCATTCGTCCTTTGGTTTTTTTGAGATTGGCTTATCTCACTTAGCATGATATTCTCCAATTTCATCCATTTGCCTGCAAATGTCATAATTTTATCATTCTTTATGACTGAGTAATATTCCATGGTATGTATATATACCACAGTTTCTTTATCCATTCATCAGTTGAAGGACATCTAGGTTGGTTCCACAATCTGGCTATTGTGAATTGAGCAGCTATGAACATTGATGTGGCTGTATCTCTGTAGTATGCTGATTTTAAGTCCTTTGGGTATAGGCCAAGGAGTGGGATAGCTGGGTCAAATGGTGGTTCCATTCCAAGTTTTCTAAGGAGTCTCCACACTGCTTTCCAGAGTGGCTGCACTAATTTGCAGCTCCACCAGCAATGTATGAGTGTACCTTTCTCCCCACATCCTCGCCAACACCTATTGTTGCTTGTATTCTTGATAATCGCCATTCTAATTGGGGTAAGATAGAATCTTAGGGTGGTTTTCATTTGCATTTCTCTTATTACTAGAGATGTTGAACACTTTTCCATATGTTTGTTGATTGCTTGTAGATCTTCTTCTGTGAAGTGTCTATTTGTCGATTGGATTATTTGCATTCTTGGTGTAGAGTTTTTTTAGTTCTTTATAGATTCTGGAGATTAGTGCTCTATCTGAAGTATGATTGGCAAAGATTTTCTCCCACTCTGTAGGCTCTTTCTTCGCATTGCTGATAGTTTCCTTTGCTGAGAGAAAGCTTTTTAGTTTGAATCTATCACAGTTATTGATTCTTGCTTTTATTTCTTGTGCTATGGGAGTCCTGTTTAGGAAGTCTGGTCCTAAGCCGACATGTTGAAGATCTGGACCTACTTTTTCTTCTATACTCTGTAGGGTCTCTGGTCTGATTCCGAGGTCCTTAATCCATTTTGAGTTTAGTTTCGTGCATGGTGAGAGATATGGGTTTAGTTTCTTTCTGTTGCATATGGATTTCCAATTCTCCCAGCACCATTTGTTGAAGAGTCTATCTTTTCTCCATTGAATATTTTTGGCCCCTTTGTCTAGTATGAGAAAATTGTATTTATTTGGGTTTGTGTCCATCTCCTCTATCCTGTACCATTGATCTACCCTTCTATTTTGGTACCTATACCATGCCATTTTTGTTACTATTACTTTGTAGTAGAGTTGAAGATCTGGTATTGCCATACCCCCTGCTTCACTCTTTCTCCTAAGGATTGCTTTTGCTATTCTGGGTTTCTTATTCTTCCAGATGAATTTCATAATTGCTTGCTCTATTTCTGTAAGGTACGTCATTGGGATTTTAATTGGAATTGCATTGAATCTTCATAGAACTTTTGGTAGTATGGCCATTTTGACAATATTAATTCTTCCTATTCAAGAATATGGGAGATCTTTCCATCGTCTAAGGTTTTCTTTAATTTCTTTCTTTAGTGTTCTGTAGTTCTCATTGTAGACATCTTTCACCTCTTTTGTGAAATTTATTCCCATGTATTTTATTTTCTTCGAGGCTATTGTGAATGGGGTAGTTTTCCTAATTATTCTTTCCAAAGATTCATCACTTATGTATAAAAATGCATTAGATTTATGTGCATTGATCTTATATCCAGCTACTTTACTGAATTCACTTATGAGTTCTAAAAGTTTTCTGGTGGAATTTCCTGGTTCCTCTAAGTATATGATCATATCATCAGCAAATAGGGATAGTTTGAGTTCTTTTCCTATTCGTATCCCTTTAATTTCTTTGGTCTGTCTAATTGCTCTGGCTAGAGTTTCAAGGATGATATTGAATGGAAGTGGTGAAAGAGGGCATCCCTGCCTTGTTTCAGTTTTTAGGGGGAATGCTTTCAGTTTTTCAACATTTAGAATGATAATAACCATGGGCTTAGCATAGATGGCCTTTACAATGTTAAGAAATGTTCCCACTATCCCTATTTTTTCTAGTGTTTTGAGCATGAAGGGGTGCTGTATTTTATCAAATGCTTTTTCTGCATCTATTGAAATAATCATGTGATTCTTGACTTTAAGTCTCTTGATATGGTGAATTACATTTATTGATCTCCTGATGTTGAACCAACCTTGCATCCCTGGGATGAAACCCACTTGATCATGGTGCACTATCTTTTTAATATGTTTTTGTGTGTGATTTGCCAAAATTTTGTTGAGAATTTTTGCGTGGATGTTCATTAAGGATATTGGTCTGAAGTTTTCTTTCCTCGATGTGTCTCTGTCTGGTTTAGGTATCAGGGTGATATTGGCTTCATAGAATGAGTTTGGGAGGGTTCCCTCCTCTTCTATTTTATGGAATACTTTGAGAAGTATTGGAATGAGCTCTTCTTTAAAGGTTTTGTAGAACTCGGCTGAGAACCCATCTGGTCCCGGACTTTTCTTTGTTGGTAGGCTTTTGATGGCTTCTTCTATTTTATTACTTGAAATTGGTCTATTTAAATTGTGTATGTCCTCCTCGTTCAGTTTAGGCAATTCATATGTCTCTAGAAACCTGTTGATGTCTTCGAAATTTTCTATTTTGTTGGAGTGTAGATTTTCAAAATAGCTTCTAATTATGTTTGTATTTCAGTCATGTCTGCTGTGATATTTCCTTCTTCATTACTAATTTTAGTAATTTGGGTTTTCTTTTGTCTTCTCTTTGTTAGTGTGGCTAAAGGTTTATCAATTTTGTTTATTTTTTCGAAGAACCAAGTATTTATTTTGTCAATTTTTGTATTGTTTCTTTGTTTCAATTTCGTTGATTTCAGCTCTGAGTTTAACTATTTCCTGTCTTCTACTACTTTTGGTGTTGGTCTGTTCTTCTTTTTCTAGGACTTTGAGCTGTAGTGTTAGGTCGTTTATTTGTTGAGTTTACTTCTTTTATTGAATGCGCTCCATGAAATAAATTTTCCTCTAAGTACTGCTTTCATAGTGTCCCAGAGATTTTGATATGATGTTTCTTTGTTCTCATTTACCTCTAAGAATTTTTTAATTTCCTTCCTAATATCTTCTGTTATCCATTTATCATATAATAGCCTATTGTTTAATCTCCAGGTGTTGGAGTAGTTTCTGTTTTTTACTCTTTCATTTATTTCTAACTTCAATCCATTATGATCTGATAGAATACAAGGTAGTGTCTCTATCTTCTTGTATTTGCTGACATTAGCTTTGTTGCATAATATATGGTCTATTTTAGAGAAGGATCTATGTGCTGCTGAGAAGAAAGTGTATTTGCTCTTGGTTGGATGGTATATTCTATAAATGTCTGCTAAGTCTAAATTATTGATTGTGTTATTGAGTTCTATAGTTTCTTCATTCAATTTTTGTTTGGAAGATCTGTCCAGTGGTGAGAGAGGCGTGTTAAAATCACCTAGTATTATTGTGTTATGGTCTATTTGGTTTCTGAAATTGAGAAGGATTTGTTTGACATACCTGGATGAGCCACTCTTTGGGGCATAGATGTTTATGATTGCTATGTCTTGCTGATTTATGCTTCCCTTAAGCAGTATGAAATGTCCTTCTTTATCTCTTCTGACTAACTTTGGCTTGAAGTCCACATTATCTGAAATGAGGATGGATACTCCAGCTTTTTTGCTGAGTCCATGTTCATGGTATGTTTTTCCCCATCCTTTCACCTTTAGTCTATGGGTATCTCTTTCTATGAGGTGAGTCTCTTGCAGGCAACATATTGTTGAATCTTTCTTTTTAATCCAATCTGCCAGTCTATGTCTTTTGATTGATGAATTCAGGCCATTAACATTCAGGGTTATATTGAGATATGATTTGTATTCCCGGTCATTTGGTTCATTTTTTAAATTTTATTTATTTATTTATTTTTTTGACATGACTTGGTTCCTCCTTTATTTGACAATTCCTTTATGATAATTCCTCCCTTTGCTGATTTGCTTCTTTGTTTTTCATCTCTTCCTCATGGAATATTTTGCTGAGAATGTTCTGTAATGCTGGCTTTCTTTTTGTAAATTCTTTTAGCTTTTGTTTATCATGGAAGGATTTTATTTCATTGTCAAATTTGAAGGTAAGTTTTGCTGTGTATAAGATTCTTGGTTGGCATCCATTTTCTTTCAGAGCTTGAAAAATGTTGTTCCAGGCCCTTCTAGCTTTTAGGGTCTGGATTGAAAAATCTGCTGATATCCGTATTGGTTTCCCCCTGAATGTAATTTGGTTCTTTTCTCTCACAGCTTTCAAAATTCTGTCTTTATTTTGTATGTTAGGTATTTTCATTATAATGTGCCTTGGTGTGGTTCTGTTATAGTTTTGTGTATTTGGAGTCCTTTAAGCCTCTTGAACTTGATTTTCCATTTCATTCTTCAGATTTGGGAAATTTTCTGATATTATTTTTGAATAGATTGTTCATTCCTTTGGTTTGTTTCTCTAAGCCTTCCTCAATCCCAATAATTCTCAAATTTGGCCTTTTCATAATATCCTATAGTTCTTGGAGATTCTGTTCATGATTTCTTACCATCTTCTCTGTTTGTTCAACTTTGTTTTCAAGGTTAAATATTTTGTCTTCAATATCTGAGGTTCTGCCTTCCAGGTGTTCTATCCTATTGGTTATGCTTTCTATGGAGTTCTTAATTTAATTTATTGTTGCCTTCATTTCAAGGATTTCTGTTTGGTTTTTTTTCAGTATCTCTAACTCTTTATCGAAATGATCTTTTGCTTCCTGTATTTGCTCTTTTAACTGTCGATTGGTGCGATCATTCAATGCCTGCATTTGCTCTTTCATCTCATCATTCAATGCCTGCATTTGCTCTTTCATCTCATCATTTGCTTCCCTGATCATTTTAATTATGTACATTCTGAACTCCCTTTCTGTCATTTCTTTTGCCATGGTGTCGTTGGATCTTATTGATGTAACATCTAGATTTGTTTGGGGCATTTTCTTCCCTTGTTTTCTCATATTGTTCAGGTATCAGTGGACCACTGAGATATTGCAGATTTCCTGTATTGACTTATAATGTGCCTGAAGATTTCTAGTATATCCCCTCTTAGCCTTCAGTAGCCTGAAGTCTTGGAGGAAGTTGATAATGCGGTGCTCCACAAGGAAGCTGCCTCTGTAGGGGTGGTGGCCTTCAGGTGGGGTATATTCCCTGCTAGTGGGCAGAGGTGCCTCCACTTGTTGACCAATGGTCATCCAAAGGGGAACTAGGCTGCGGGTTGAGGCAAGGCCTGTTTGGGCCTGTGTCTCTGGTTTTACTATACTTGTGGGAAAACCTCACCCGTGTATTTATGTTTTTTAATAGTGATCAAGAAATTGACTCTGCAGTGAAATTGCATGGATACAAATTGATTCTAACATTTACTTCCTATGTTACTTTGCCCTTAGTTTATTCTCTTCACCTCCGTTTGTTGATCTACAAAATGGGGGTATGGGGGCTGAGGTTGTGGTTGAGTGGTAGAGTGCTTACCTAGCATGTGTGAGGCACTGGGTTCAATTCTCAGCACCACATGTAAATAAATGAATAAAATAAAGGTCCATCACAATCTAAAACATATTTTTTAAAATGGGAGTATCAATATGTAGTATGTGTTCTTTGTAAGGATATGAGTTAATATATATAAAGTACAGATTTCTTGGCAGACCAGAAAACACTTTTTAAATGCTAGACATTATTATTATTTTATTTTTGGTATTTTCAGGGTTATTCATGTATTTATTTATCCTAAAATATCATTGCATTCCTGCTATGTTCTCCACATGATGAGGATACAATATCCTAGAAGTAGGCAAGTAAACAAGCACTCTGTGAAGTCATTAATGATATGCTGTTGACTATGTAGTGTTTTTAGTCAGCACATTTAAAAGCTACCTACCCTGTTTGTGTATGTGATGGGAGGAAAGTAGAGAGGTAGGATTGATAAAAGAGTGCATGATGAGAGATTGTTAGTTCAAAGAAAGTTTCCTGGAGGAGATTTCATTAAGTCTGAAAGAAAAAGCATGAATTGAAGTCAAGATGGAATATGAAAGATGGAAGAGAGAATTCATGAGCAAAGTGAATCTAGAGAAAGCACAGAAAATCAAGAAAATAAAAGAACTTCAAAATGACTAGGACATAGAATATAGGATGGGAAGTGAAGAAGAATGAGAATGGAGAGTTAGATAGGGATGGAGTTAGATCATAGCAAGGTCCTGAAAGCCATGATAATGTGCTCAGGGAATAAACTGAAGAATCTGTTAACTGCTTTAAGAAAGGATGTGAAATCAATAATACTTGTCTTTTGAAAATATTACTTGGGCTATAATGTGTAAAACAGTTGTGTATGACTTGAAGTGGGCAGAGCACTTAGAATGCAGTTACAATAGTTAGAGTGAGGGATGATGGTACCCCATATTAGGGAAGAGGAAATAAAATTACACAGAAGTAGATTCCAGACATTTTAAGTAATTGAACCAAAAAAACTGATGGTGCATGTAAGAATGTTTAGAAAGATGACCCCCCCACATTATTAGTTTGGAAATCTAGATTTTTTTTTATTGTAAACAAATGGGATACATGTTGTTTCTCTGTTTGTACATGGAGTAAAGGCGTACCATTTGTGTAATCATAAATTTACATAGGGTAATGTTGTTTGATTCATTCTGTTATTTTTTCCCTTTCCCCCCACCCCTCCCACCCCTCTTTTCCCTCTATACAGTCCTTCCTTCCTCCATTCCTGCCCCTCTCCCTAACCCTAACTCTAACCCTAACTAGTGTCCCCCCATTATGTGTCATCATCCACTTATCAGCGAGATCATTCGTCCTTTGGGTTTTTGAGATTGACTTATCTCACTTAGCATGATAGTAGTACTATCTCCTCTCATCAGAAAGTCACAAAAAGGAGCAATTTTTACAGGATAGGGGGAAGTGGAGATCATCATTTCCAGTTAGAGTTGCTTTAAGACATCTAAGTGGAAATGTGAGGTAACCAGTTGAATATGTGAATATGGAGTTTAGAGGAGAGGTTAGGATTGGAGATTTGGGAATCACTGTGTGGAGATGGTAAATGAAGTCATGGAAAACAAATGAGATGATTCAGAGAGAATGCACAAACTTACATGAGGAAGTAATGTAGGCAAGAGACAATGGTTCTTATCCTTTTTTATTCCACCAAACTCTTTGTTACTTTAGTGAAGTCTAAGAACTTCTTATCAGAATTAGGTACCCTAATTATTTGTTGTTTGTATATGTGAGTGTATATGACATGTAACATATACACACATATACATACACACTTTATAATACACAGTTATGTACTTACAATACTTAATTTAGTATAAAACATATATAATATTAATGATGCAGTCAACAATTATGTTGAATTGCTTATCAAAATATTTTGAGGGGCTGAGAGTGTGGATCAATAGTAGAGCACTTGCCTCACATGCATGGGGCACTGGGTTTGATCCTCAGCACCACATAAATAAATAAAATAAAATAAAGATAAAAAAATTTTGATGTTTATTTGTTGTAAGCAAATACATGTGCTTTTTACTGACACATTAAATAACAATATCTAGTGAGTTTAATAAACAACCTTAATATTAAAGTAATAAATATTTTATTAAAGTAATAAATATCTTTATCTATTATTATTGATATGAAATGATCTGATTTCTATTGGTGATTAATTTGCAGGTTTTGTTCATAATATTTTGGTTTTGCGAAGGCATTGCTAATTTTCATTTAGTTTCTAAGAGGCTATTGAAAATAAAGATAATTTTTCACCATCCAAATCGCAATTTCCTAAGTGCTATGCATAACCTCTTCTTAGAGGTCCTTGGACTCCAGTTTATAGGGAGTTAGAACCCTGAATACCAGTAACAGTTCAGGGTGGTGCAGAGTAATAGTAGTTCAAAAAGGTGTCTAAAGGAAAGGTGTGAGAAGTAGGAGAGAAACCAGGAGAATATAATGATAGAATGAAAGGCAAGTAAAAAGAGTATTTCAAGAAAAGGTTGTGAACACCAATTTTAAACACTATGGAGAGATCAAATGAAGTAAGGCCTAGGAAACATCCTTCAGATTTAGTTGGGAACAGTTTGTGGTTAGGTTTGAGAAGAGCAGTTTTAGTGCTTGTAATAAGTGTGCTGTTGATGGTAGTGATGTCAGTGATACAAATTTGAGTAGCTTCAAGAAAGTTTAATAGATGATGAAAGATAGAAAATTATTTTTTTCTGAAAATGTGACAATATATGTAGAAAAAAATATTTGGATGGGAACAGTCTCAAAAGAAAACTTAATTTATTTTTTTAAGATAGCAAGAGAGTTGATCATACATAAATTCTCATAAGAAAGTGTTAAAAGGAGTATTAGCACATTGAATGGTATCCTTGAGGAGGGGCAAGGGAGGACATTGAATACAAAACTTAATTTGAAATGCTTGGAACTTTCCCAGAGTAAAATGACATTCAGAGCAAAGAATGATAACTACTGAAAGGTCTGAGATGCTACTGCCTTTCCTTTCCTGTGCTTTTCTGCACTATTTTCTGTTCTACCTCATTCTGTCTTGCTCCAGATACATTCCATGAGGGTAGACTTAAACTTCAAGGAATACTTTTACTTATGCATCTTGATATGACCTCTATAAGTTATAATCTTTGATTATACCACTACAGTCTGAAAATGCAATGCTGTACTCTGGTATTCACCTTTTAATAACCTATTTATTTGCAGTTTACTTCAACTTATGTTTTTCTCAACATAGGACTTGTTTTTCCTTAATGATTCTGCAAGTGTTAGTATCACTACTATATATCAGTATTTAGACATTTTTAGATAAAGCTTACTTTTTCATACCCTTTCTAACGGAATCTAACATATGCAATCTATGAATCACATTTAATAATATTTTTAAAAATACACCGTAATTTTGAAGTACTCTTATAGATATTGAACTGTTTTGCCTCTTACCTTATGCATCATCTGTATTTAAACATATAATAAAAACAATTGTGAACTCAAGTAACAACCATGAATAAAAAGTTTATTTATATGTATATAAGGCACATTCTCTCTGATTAGAAATTTGGGTTCTAGAGTCAGATTCCTTACTTTTGAATTCTACCTCTACTACTGATTTGCTGTGTGACTTTGGACAAGATATTTATCCTGTCTGTGACTCAGTTTCCACATTTGTAAATGCATAATAAAGGGCCCTATCTTATATAATTGCTTAGAAAGATAAAATTAGTCAATAGATGTAAGGTAGATGTGCTTAAAAATGTTTGCTATTGACCTAAAAAAATGTTTGCTATTTCAATATACCCCAAATGCTTAATTTTATTAAATATGAATCTATTGGATGTAGACCACCATACTAACTGGTGTTTTGAACTAAATAGTGGCTCCCCAAAATACATGTACAATTCCTAATCCCTGGAAACTCTTCTTGTTATCTTACATGGTGAAAGAGTGAGTACTACATTACATGGCAAGAGATGTATATTAAGGATGCTGAGTGGAGATTATCTTGGAATATCCCTGAAAACCTTAAATCAAGTGACAAATATCCTTATAAGAGAGAGGCAGAGGGACATTGCACTGAATGAATAAGAAGAGACAATGGGAGCATGGAAGCAGTGATATACCCACAAAAAAAGGATGAATTCTTCCTAAGACACTTCCGAGGAAATACAGCCCTAATGATATCTTGATTTTTTATTTTAATTTTATTTTTTACTTCTGGTCTTCAGAACTGAGAAAGATAAATATTTCATGTTTTATGTCACCCAATTTTTGATAATTTTTGTAGCATCTTTGGAAACTATTATAGTGTTTCATGTTGTTTAGTTACATTGGGCTGGTTGTTTTTGTTATTGTTATTAACATATTGCTAGTCATCATTTCCCATTTTTTTCTCCTCTCCATTGACTGCTAAAATATTTGTGGATTGAGTACAGGGAACCAGATTCAGTGTCAATTTATCAATATATACAAAGAAAACATAATTTAGATCTCACATTAAATATTTTACTGTTTTAAAAATTCTTGGGGCTGGGGTTGTGGCTCAGTGGTAGAGCGCTTGCCTAGCAAGTGCAAGACACTAAGTTTGATCCTCAGCACCACAAAACAAATAAAATAATGGCATTCTGTCCATCTACAAGTTAAAGTTACAGTGTATTTTTAAAAATTTAAAATAGTCTTATTATTATTGTTACACTGATCATCTTCACCATTTTATTTTTAGTGGGAAAAGAGCTTGTATTTGTTTGTAAAGTGCTAATTATGTGATTTCACACTTTTTTCTTTTACACTATTGCTTTTCCCTTTCTCCTACCTTAGCTTTTTGTTAAGCATTAATTTCATTATTCACCTTCCCACCTGTTTTCTCTTTGCTTTACTTCTCCACCTTTGAATCTTTTCTAAGATCAACCACCATATCACTTTAAGCTATTTTAATGTCTTTTATTTCATATTTTCACATAAATGCTAATTTGATCCATATTAACTCTGGGGTATTCTTATCAAAATTATGATCACTATTTATACAGGAAGAAAACACAGGCTTAGAAAACCCAGAGGAGCAGAAATAGGCTTATAACCTGTTTATTGTTCTTCCTGTTATATCAAATGTAGGCATACAAATTACTTGGGACCTTACTTAAATACAGATTATGATTCTGTTCATCCATGATGCCACCTCAGATTCTGTGTTTCTGTGATGCTACCAGGTCACTTAAATTCTGCTTATCTGAGGAGCACACTTTAAGTAGAAGGAAGGATGTAGGTGATAAATTTATGAGATTTATAATACAACTTAGAAGTTCAAACTAAAGCAATTCAAATAACTATAACTTTAAACTTAATATGTCTGGTTCATGTTCATATATTGCAAGGCAAAACAAAATTACAGATATCTGAATGTCAAATTTTTAATATAAACAATTTTATAAGTGCTTCAAACTTTCCATTGTAATTTTTTCAGATGTTTGTGAAAATGTGACATTTATCATGTGTTTGTTTATACAGAACATATTCATATACAAAATCATGATTATACAAAGTATGAATAAAGTCAGATGTGGCTTTTAAACTCTCAAAGAAAAAATCAACGATACCATATTTTTTAACTTGGAAGGTTAGCTGTTCATCAAGCCTATTTACCATTTATGAAGCAGTGCGTTAGTGTTGCATTAGTTTACATATTGTTTTAATATGATTTAGAACAGTAGGGTGTGTAATTGTTTGAACGTTTTTTTCCACTGACTGCTCAGCATTGCTTCTTCCTGCACCTGAGAAAGTGTTTTCTTCTACCTGACACTTAAAAAAGCAAATTCTCAGTCATTTGGCAACAAATGCATACAATTTAGAATACATTTCATTCATATAATTAGTATTTAAAATTTAGCAGATTGCCAAATAGTATTAGGACAGCTGACACACAGGGGCAATTGTCTCCTTGTTATTCTGCAGTATATTATACCTCTCTCTCTCTCTCTCTCTGCTGTATTATGATCATAGAAGTAAGTGAAACCAATGAATCAGTTTTGCCTCTCACCAAGACAGTAATGGTAACTAAATCAAGAGAAAGACTAAAAGTAAATGATCCTTTCTTAGTTTTCTCTTGTAATTTCAATTATTTAACATGTAATTGGAAAGGATTTTGAAAGTTGAGCTTCATTACAGACTTACAGTATCCTCCAGAATGAAGTCAAGTACTTCTAAGCAACCATAACACATCCCCTTGAGAAATGGTGAACATCAGTTTGTACATTTAGAAAAAGAAGTTCCTTCCAAACCTAAATGATTAGGACATCCCTCAGACATAATAAAAAGTTATGTCCTTGAGCTTTTATACAAGGATATTTTTGTCATGAACTCTGGGAAACAGCAATTATAAAAATCTAGCCTTAGATATTTCTAAAGAGTCAATTAACACATTATATATTTGGTCTGATATTTAAATCCCCATCTCAAATTTTAAAACACTCCATTTTCCCCATTTATACTTACGTGTGTTTTTTTTATCTTTAGGAGGGTAAATATCTATATAGAAAGATGATTCACTTTTCCATATTTATCTACTCATGTAGGGGCTCACACAAAGCATTTTTTAAAATATGGGAAAAGATTTCTATATATTCCAAATACTAAAAGTGAATAGCAAACTCCTCTTTTCATATTTAAGAATTCATAATAAAAGTATTCAGTCTCCTGAACTAATTTGTTTTTACCTAACTGCTCCTTTTTTCACCTACCTCAGAGTGTTTTGAAAGATGGAAGGTAAGATTCCTTACTGTTCTTGATACAGATTTGTCTTACCTCCTGGAAAGATCTCAGTCAGATGGAAAAAGGAGATAGGCTTTTAAACTGTCCCAGATTCAAACGTAACAGTGGGATCCATCTGGTAGGAGGGAAAAAGAATGATTCTGAAAGAGATGTTTCTATGCCAATTCTGACATGCAAATACTTATTTCTTTCTAAATATACACAATTGAGAGTAAAGTGTTAACAATTTCTCATGCTATTTAGTTTTATTAAAATGCACATATTTGAAAATCATTAATTTACCTCTGTTCTTAGACATAAGTTCATCATATGTATACTTTGATAAACCCTTTGTATACTATTTTAATAGATAACCATTTATGGGGTAAACTTATGGAAATCTTAAAAGGCAAATTTAAAAATTTTCCATGAGCATTAAACAAAAATCAATTTCTTACTGTTATGAATTTCACAAAATGTAATTGTGCATGCATATGGCAGACTAATAAGATCATTTTAATCTTATTTAATTAGGAAGTAAAGATGATGAAGATTAATCCTGATCTACGCCACTGGCTTCCTTTGTGACCATGACCACACATTTCCTGACTTCTTTTTATACTTGGGATGATAATAAGCCTAATCTTTCTCAGAAGGGTTTGATATAAAAGTAGAGTGCTTTGTTCTCTTAACACTCACTGAAAATTCTCAGAAGAATAAAGGGCTCCAAGTCATCAAATCAGCAGTGAACAAAATAGAAATGGATCATAATGTCGGGTACATCAGTTCAAGGCTCCCATTGACCATGAAAGATTTATCTTCAATATAAAGACACACACTGACAGAAGGAGAGGAAAGCAAACTCAGGTAAGATAGAAACTGAAGGAATTATTTTGAAGGGAAATGGTGCTAAGGGACCAGGAAAGAAAACTACCTTCCTTACTTTTTGAAACTTAGGAACAATGTCTTATTTAACTTTGCATTCACAAAGTCTAGCATAGTGCCTGACATATATAAGACTGTATATAAATTTTTGTTGCATAGAATCGAGAACAAATACTAAACTTTTTGAATTGATTGGAAAGGTCTTTTGCTTTGAAGAAAATGTTTCAAACGGCCATTTTTATGTTGAATTATTTAGAGGTTTGTGTAGCAGATGTTAGCCATTGCACTTGGAAATTAGGTCTTTTTGTAAAATGAAGCAATATGTTGCTAAATTTGTCTAATCCAATTTCCTGGCATTGATTGCTGTCAGCCCCATCCTTTGAGTAATATTAAACGAACTGTGACTACATAGTATAGAGAAATCTTGGACATTTATTAGAACATTCAAAATAAATCATATCTTTAAATCCAATATTAATGTAACAGTTTTGAACTCTTACACCCCACCTCTTCAAATTACAGGGATCCTGATTACAGGCAGGTCATCAAATTAATTATAGCTTAAAAAGGTGCTGGTATGGGAGCTTTACATAGAAATAAGGACAGCATTAAAAAAAATAGGGTAGCCAGGCGTGGAGGTGCACACCTGTAATCTCAGGGGCTCAGGAGGCTTAGGCAGGAAGATCACAGGTTCAAGCCCACCTAAGCATTTTATTGAGGTCCTAAGCAATTCAGCCAGATGCTGTCTCTAAATAAAAGTATAAAGAGGGCTGTGGATGTGTCTTAGTGGTTAAGCACCCCTGTGTTCGGTCCCCATTAGGGGAGAAATTAGGGACCAGTTGAGGTATCTTTCCAGTCCTTGGTAACAAGTAGAATAGTGCTTAGTGAAAGGTAAAATGACCCCTATCACATGGGGAATGATGCATGACAACAATGTCAGGGTATCATCCCAGTTGATGTATATGAATTTGTGACAATTTTCTCAAAGTTAAAAATTGTTGGGAGAAATCCTAGTTCTTGGCTCGCAGCAGTTAATGTCTCAAGTATGTAAACTTGCAGAGAGGAGCACTCCGCTCTGACCACCTAGGAATGTAAATGACTGCCCCCAAATTCACCTAGTGTTACCAAGGGAACCTGTATAGGGGCCTGGTGGTCTGATCCCCCGTGGCACATTGTGATTGGGCAAAAAGTTTATAAAATGTATGGTTTTTCCTGCAATAAACGAGTTTGCAGGTTGCTTGCCACAAGCCTGCTTTTACCCAATTCCCGGGGTCTGGGTTCTGGCTCTGCTGGCTCTTCCTGCGCCTGAGTTAGCCTGGAACTCCCTACACAAAATAAAATATTGTCACATTTTTTTATGACACCATAAGGTCTACCACATTATAATCACTGAGTTATGTAGTCGACCAATATGTCTAGACAGTAAAGTTGCATATGGATGGAAAATCTTTACAAGATAGAGCATTCTTTCATTGTGAAGAGAAACGTTTTTCTTGAAATTGTTAATCACCACCTCCTTTTAGAAAACATTTTCCTACTTTCCTCTGAGTTCCTTGCATTAGTTAGAAGAGTGTATGAATGTACTTGTACTGTCATGGAAAGTTCTGTGAGGGCCACCCTAGTGTATAAAGTCTTTTATAAACCTCATCAAATCTAAATTGGGATCCTGTTTGTGGTAGTTGTTACATAGCCATTTTTTGTAGTAAAAACTGTAAGATGATACAGTAGGCAGTGTTTTTTTTTAATTTAATATAGATTTTTGTTGTATACAAAGGCTTAAAATCCATATGCTTAAATCCATATTCCAACTCTTTTTCTCTTTCTCTATCTCTTTAATTGCTTTTTGATGAAGGAAATGTTGAGTGCACTAAAGTAGAACAGATTTAGAATTGTTAGACTGAGGAGAATTCTTGTAACTTGAGTGTCTGTATGTCTGATATTCCTGCAGCTGTACAATGAGAAGCCTTCTTAGAGAGATTTATTCTAATTTTGCTTTTTCAGTATACTGTAGCTGAGGCAAAGGAAGGGATATCAAAAAGGGTTTAAAGGTGATTTATTGTAAAACATTGTCCTTGACTACTAGATAGTAGCACTAGGAAAGGAGCTACAATTGTATGAGATGAATAAAAAATGGGAGGTGAATAAGCTTTGGAGTCCTCAAAGGTCCCTTCATCAGTTACCACCTTTATCCTTCAGAAAGAAGTTCTCATTTTTCCAAAGCAAGCATGCTTGACGTTTTTCTATGCAAGACTAATAAAAGACTTTTTTGTTGATAAATTCTGGAACCTCACTGTGCAAGGTACTTTAATTTTAAAGAAGGGTTAGAGAAATAGTGTAAATAAAGATCTGTTTATTTGTAGCTATTGCTTCAGAGGGGTAGTTCAGCTCCTGTTGGAATTCACCAGTTAGTGTTTTAAATGAAAGATACTATTAAATATCAGCAGCATTTCGATATATAATAGATTTTGTGGAGATGCACATTGGGTATCTAACATAAAACAATGTAACTGTTTTCCTCTGGTACCCATCATATGGCAAATCAAATTATTGCAGAAAAAAGTTTAAGCCAGAACAGGCAGGGACTCTCAGTCCTATTTGAAATAGGAATACTACTTTCTCATGGGTTTACTGGGAACCAGATAAGATAATATCTGTGAACATGCTTTGTGAATTATAAAATGCTCATCAGATATTAGTCCAAATTCCATTGTCACATACATTAATAATTAGTATCCTTTTATTCTAGTAAGTGCTTTTATTTTTAAATGAGAGAATACTTTCTTTTCACTAGTCTCCTGGATTTGTGTGTGTGCATGTGCATGTGTGTGTGTGAAACCAGTTGTGTGCCTATGCCATTTGATGATAGAAAGTGAAAAATGGAAATATCCCCTATAACCAATCTATGTGTAGATAGGTAGATAGACAGATAGATATAAAACTATGTTTGGACATGTAGGGCACATACTCAATAACTAAATATCTGGCCATGTATTATAAAATACAGTATATAAGATTTCATATTTTTAAACAAAATATTGTCATCTCATTTTTGGAATTAAGGTTTCAGTTCTCTTTTACTCTCATGTGAAATTAATTTCTTTTGAATCAATCAAAGTTTGAACCTTCCGACAAGTGTTATTCAGTCTCATGCATCTATTAAATTTTCTATTAGTATGACATGTAGTTTGGATGTAGACATTACTAAAAAAAAGAAAAGAAAAAGTTGAAATGATTCTTTTCTTGGACTTGGATAACAGACATGGTACTATATAGTCTTTCTTTATTTCAACCTTGGCAAAGTTGTGAGGGTAGCCAAAAACTTTCATTCACAGATTGTTTCCCTATTCCTAACAAGTGATTTCATAGATAAGTGCTGCAAGGACAAGAACCAGAGTATGTTTCCATTAACATTCTCAATCTCATTTCCTTCTTGGGAAAGCTGAACTTTTTTATTGGGGAAAGAAGAAGGAAGTGGGATTTTCCCAGTGTCTTGAACATTGTAAATTCTCAACGTATTTGTTGAACAAATGTAAAATAATTGCACATTGTTCTAATGGTTGCATTAATTCTCATGTAATGTATCATAATACACATTTACATTCATGTATGTTTATATAACTGCATGTGTAGAAATACAAAATATTTCATCTTTATTTAAATTATGACACTTGTAAGCAGTAGCTGACTATCACAAATATAAACTTTTAGAGAAGGACAGGTATGTGGTAGTTTGTGCAATAGAATGGTGTGATGTGTCTGCATACTGTAAATGGAAAAGTAATTTTGGCTCTTGTTATCAGTGTGAAGAAACACTGCTGGGAGCACCATGTGAAAGCTGTGCAGAAAGTGTCAATGCAGGGAAATCGAGCAGGAAAATACACAACTGACAATAACTATCTCTGTGTTTGCTTATTAGCCATACTTAAATAAAAATTAAAGATGTATTTTAACCTAAGACCTTTAAAACCATTTGATTTCTTTGTAATTAGGTTGAATTTATTTATTTATTTTTGGTGAAAGTATTTTAATTTAAAATACAAATAAAAGGGTTTATGTGCAGTTACTAAAACAAGATCTTATAAAGGCTTTAAAATATTTAGTTAGAAACATGGTATCTTTTATTATATTTCTTATTTACCACAACAACAGAGGAGGTTCATATTTATGTAAATGTTGCTGATTAACCAATGTATTTTTATTTTTCTCATATGTAAATTGGACCTTAAAATACCTATTTCATGTGGTAAAGTTGAATTAGGGTAGTATATGTAAAGTGCAGAAGCAAGTGCCTGATACTAAATTGTAGTTGTGTGGTCTTGTCCCCCATCTCCCCCTCCCTTTTCCTCTCCCCTCTTTCTTCTTCTCCTTCTCCTTAAGCAACTGACACCCTGACTAAAAATAATAATAATAATATTATTAGTAGTAATATAATAAGGGCTGGGGATATGACTCAGAGACCTCGGTTCAATCTCTAGTATGAAAAAGAAAGAAAGAAAGAAAGAAAGAAAGAAGAAAGAAAGAAAGAAAGAAAGAAAGAAAGAAAGAAAGAAAGAAAGAAAGAAAGAAAGAAAGAAAAGAAAGAAAGAAAGAAAGATAGATCAAGGAATACACTTTAATTCTATTTTCTTCTTTGTCTTTTCTTAAATTTTAACATATATAAGAAATAATTAGCCTCCTTTGAATTCCATGACATATTCTTCTTTTAACTGTTTTCTTCTGTCCCTAGTTCTGCAGTAGCATTTTTACAGTTAGTGTAGTGTACGTGTAACCAAACTACCACTATAGTGTTCAGGAATACCAGATTAAGTAAGGTTCATTTTTTTCATTGTTTTTCAGAGTAATTTATAATTAACTGTAACCTAATCCTGTTACGATGCATTAAATGACAATATTTACTTTTCTTGAAACTTATTTGATGCTTTTGTGTCAACTCAAATAGCCATGTTATGTGTCTTCTTGGTTTAACAGACCCATATAAATTGGCATTTTTCTTTTTCCATTTTCTTTGTACCATTTAAATGATCTGATGGGTAGGTAACAAAGCTAGATAATAGTGCACTCTGTTATGTGAGATTCCTAAAGACTTGTCCTAAATAACTAAAGAAACAGGTATCTTTCATGTAGGCAGAGTGTAAGGTCACCTTTGTGCTATCTTTTTCTTACTTATTCATTGTTACACTAAAAAATGAGACTATCTTCAACTTTTGGTATGGTGAAGAGGTTGAACCAATTAGTATGCTTTACGTCCTGGTGACTTTACTGGGAATGGGAGAAGGTTATTAATCATTGAAGAGTCAAATTACATTTTCTGTAGGAATATCTATCTATCTATCTATCTATCTATCTATCTATCTATCTATCTATCTATCTATCTATCTATCTATTTATTTGAGACAAGTTCTCAACATGTTGCTCAGGGGTTCTCTAAGTTGTTGAGGCTGTCCTTGAACTTGAGATGCTTCTGCCTCAGCCACCTGAGTCACTGAGTTTACAGGAGTGAACCACCATCACCCAGTGCTCTCTAAGAATAACTTTTGACCTCTCCAGGCAATTAGACTTGACTTTACCCTCTTTCAGCTCTATGTTCACACTTTTGTTGCACCATTAGAAGTTTTCATGATATGTAACACAGTCTGAAAGTGATATTCTCAATATACATGCATAAACAAATTAAAAATAAAAAGTGAGACAAATATTTAAGGGAATGATTTTATCTTAAGAGTTTAATACCTCAGCATGCAATATTTAATAAGATCTGTGTATGAGTTGATTTATTAAGGACAGATCTTTTGAAGTGTGAGGAATGTGGTGGGGGTATTTCCTATACAAATGAGAGGGGGTTCTCAGTTGGAGAGAAGTGCAGAAAGGACAGGCAGATAATTCTAACAATTTTCATTTAAGTCTTCCTGAATTAAGCCATGCCTTTGCATACTTGACCACTAATTATGTTCTTAACTTCACACCATTCCACAATATCTTCCTATATCTTCTTTGCATGTTGACACCATTTCTTTTTCATACTCTTGCCTTTGTGTTCCAAATTTACCAACCCATAGAGGATCAAATGTAAACTAGGAATTACTAATCTACACCCACAAGACTGGGCCCCTAATTAGAATAAGGTATATTCCATGCATGTATATTTATATCAGAATGAAATCTACTGTCATGTATAACTAAAAAGAAACAATAAAAAAGAATACTAAACAGCCAAACAATGTACATAAATGTAGAAATATATTAAGAAACCAAAAAAGTGACAAAATTTAAAACTATAATATTATGAATTGTAGATATCCATTTAGAAGGATTTATTTATTTAGGAAATAAGTTCTGTTTTAATTTTTCATAAAGAGTGACATAAAATATTAAACATTTTGAGTACAAATGTTACATAAACAAAAATAGTCATAGCATTGCTCTTGGTTGAAGCTCTATCTTTCAGATTCATACTGTTAATCCACCCACAATGAGGAGTTTCATGGAAGATTATTTCCTTTACCTTTTTTTTTTTAAGCAACTTGTCAGAGTTATTTAGGTAGGTTAATAAACTTTTGGGTGACAAATGCCTCTGTTTATTACTATATGCCCACTACTGTTTTCTTTATAGAGCAACCAATTCTATGAGATTTGCGTTCAATTTTATGTGCTTTACTTTTTAAGAATTAGAATAAATGAATCATATTTCCATTTAGGAAATATTTTAAGAAATGGGATTCAATTATAGGGCTAGAAACTTATTTTTTCTGATTGACATATTTTAATTATCATAAAGGTGGAATTTATTGTAATATATTCATACTGCACATAACATAATTTGATCAGTTTCATTTGCCAGTATCTCCCTTTTTCCTCCCCTCTTTCCTTTACTTCATCCCTTCCTCTTCTCCACTGGTGTCCCTTCTGTTTTTTGTGAGATAACTTTTTTATATATTTTCTTTTTGGGATAGGAAATGCACTTTAAAATAAAAATGATACCAACACAAATGAATGTAAGGTTGATGGTGATACATGGAAATAAAGAACATGCTTTTAGGATTGTGAGTGAGGAATGCTGAAATGTAACATAAAACTTAAAATCTATATTTGAATATTTCAAGGAAAATGTCAAATTCTTTGTTCTATATTTCTCATATATGTTTTGAAAATTATGACCATATTGGCCTGAGGAATGTCACCCTTAAATCTCCTTCTAATAGTACTTCTGGTTCTCTCAGCCTTTTCAAAGCAATTTTCTGTCACTAAGGGCATTTTGTCAAAATTAACATGTGGAAAGTAGAGTTTGATTAGTGGAGGGTGTACTTTATTCCTAGCTCAACTTTAAGCTTATTTTCCATGTTTCTAGCATTAGTCTACTTCATCTCACCAGGAATAAATAGTTCATTTTATTCTCTCATCATTTGAACCAGACGCCTGTCCTTATGAATGAATAGCTACCTATGTGGCATGATGTGAAAAATACTGACATGCTTCTTAGTTTATTAATATCTCCCTTGTGTATGCTGCTGATAATCTTGACAAGTTCCTTTACTTTCATTCCTATTTTAGTTTTGAGGAAATATTATAACCTTTGTTAGCGTCATTATCTTTATATATACAAAGAAAATAACAATATGAATTATTCTGAGTTTTAATTTGTATTATATGTATGGAATGCTTAGGAATGAGTAGATGTGGTACTATGGCTTGAACGTGTGCCCTCCAAAATTCAGGTGTTGCTAATGTGACAATATTAAGAATGGGGCCTTTAAAAGGTGTTTTGGTCATGAGGGCCCTTCCCTTGTGAATGGGATTAAAACATTATAAAATAAACTTTAGAAGGCTTATGCCTGCTAGCTTTTCTGCCTTACACCATGTACAGACACAGGATTCCTCCCCTCCAGAGGATGCAGCAGTAATGTTCCATCTTGGGTTCCTCACCCAACATCCACATGTACTAGTGCCTTGATCTTGGACTTTCTAGCCTCCAGATCTGTGAGAAATGAATTTCTGTTTTTAAAATTTACCTAGACTCAGGTATTCTTTTATAGTAACACGCATTGACTATATAAGATAATAATAGCAATTGTATGAATATATATATATATATATACGCTTATATGCATATTTTATATATAATTATAAATGTAATACTAATAGTCAGAAATTGTGAGGATAATTTAAATTTATTTTTATGGAAGATGTTAGTACTACTCTCCAGTATTTTTCATTATTCTTTCTGGGTACAATGGAAAATTGTACTGCCCTTTCTCTTTGAAAATTGTTGCATACATGTGACTTGTCTTGAGCAGGCATTTGTTTCCTTCTTTGAGTGAGTTGTTTTCTGGTTTCTTTGTATACCCTTTGGTTATATTTATTATATTTTGATATATTCATTATAGTATATGTATAGTACTATATTAGCTGGTTAAAAATTTGGCTTTTGAAAAAATGCAGAAGTCTTTCCCCTCCTTTCAGACTGGCTTTGTGCCTGGTACATCCTCCACTAATTAATTGGATCTTGGTTATGAACTTTAAAATCAGTCTAAGAGGAAAACTAAGGTGTCTTCAGGTCTTTTTTGTCCAGGCTTTTTTTTTTTATTCTAGAAATTTTATTGCTTTATATTTTAAATTTAGATCTATAATCTGTTATGAGTTTAATTTTTGTACATGATGCTTAGTATGGGTTTTTCTCCACATATGAATTTTCTGTTACAATTTGTTGAAAACACACCCCAGTTGCCTTGGTACCTTTGGTACCTTTGTTGATAATGAATTGACCTATTGTGTGGATCTGTGTATGGATTTTATCCTGTTCCGTTGAGTTAGATGTCTATTCTCTCTCTCTCTTTTTTTTTTTTTTCAGAAAAAACAGAAACAGAATTTTAAGGCTCTGGGGCACAAAACAATAGGTGAAGTCAAAGGTGAAACACCAGAATCAAAACAGAAGCATGATTACATTAATCATGAGATCCTTAGCAACCTTCTTTCCAATCCTCAGAATGTTAGTTCCAAGGTTTATGATTGCCCAGGAAGGAGTTGGTAGAATTAGTCTTTAGATTAATGTGTCCTCCAATTAAGACCTATAAATGACAGCATCTGAAGTGCAATAATTTAAAAGTTATTTGTGCACAGTAGGCTAAGTCTGCATTAAATCAACTTTGTTATAGACCTTTTACAAAATAGTCTCTTGGGTTCAGGATTTTGGCTCAGTCTTTAAAAGTATCAATTTTATAACAAAAGTCAAGAAGTGCTGATTAGTGCATTTCCAAGAAGTAAATTTCTGAATATTTTTCAGAATAGATGAGCCATGAGATCATGTCCAGGCTTTTTATTTGAACTATTTTATTACTTATTTTTTATCATGTTCCCACCACCATTGCTACTTTTATATGTCTTCATTTAAAGAGTTTTATCCCAGCTTCTCTTAAGGGCTTTGATTTTCTAGTGTACTTCTTTTTCCAGAATCTTTGGGCCCAGTTTTTGTGATCTTATGCATGAAAGTATCATTTTTCCAACTGGTCATGCAGATCTGTTGCATTTATGTAGCTCTTAACAATCAGTGCTCACTGATTTGTGCTGTCTTCTTGCTTGAGGTCTTAGATTTGTTGCTTCTCCACACCTGAGCTCATTGTTAAATAAAATGGAGACCAGTCCTTCAGTCTGCCCCAGACAGGTTGGGACATTGAACAAACTTGCTGACCTTCCCTCTAGTTCAAGTTTGGTAATAACTGGGAACTCCTCTGGAAACTTCTCTAGACCAAGAACATGTTATATGAAGGAGGGAGCAGGACAAGGAAGAAAAAAATTACCATGAAATTTCTTACCATATATCTTTTTCTTGAATGGACATTCAAGTGGATGATATAGTCCTTTAGTTATTTTTCAGAAGCATCTATAAATTTAATCCAGCCATTTTTTTGGCAAAACAAAGGCCTACAGCTCTCTGGTTCTCAATTTTTCTTGAGAATTTTAAAAATTGTTTATCTTTACAATTTTCATTCTGCCATCTACATATTTACCATAAATATGTGCTTTGTAATTTGCAGTGGACATTATTTTCTATTGAACAGTGTTGGACCATGCACAAAGGCCTATGACAGACCTCTAACTGTATTTCTCCAATATTGTCAATAGTCCATTAAATAATGTGGTTAATATCAGTTACATACTAAGTTAAAAGTGCCCTTAATCTTGTTATCTAAGCCATACTTTTGTATCATTCATTTCCTTTATTCAAGATAATTAGTAATGCCTTAAACATTGATCTGATCTGCTTATAAGCAAATTTTTAAAAAGACAGTTAAGTTGGTTCCCTTACTCTCAGTCATTTCTGGTCACCTCATGACCATTAATTTATTTGATACATCCTCTTAAACTGCATTTGGTGTTCTTTTTAATGTTGCCATTTATCTCAACTCTTGAATTTCCCTCCCCAACTTTTTTCTGCCTGTAATGGGGAAAACACTGTAAAAGCTACTAGGCAACAGTAGTCAAACATTACATCCAAATGGCTGAAGCTGGAGGACAGAAATAAAAAAAAAATGTAGGCAGGGCATGATGGCACATGCCTGTAATCCCAGCAATTTTGGGGGGCTGACGCAGGAGGATCACAGATTCAAAGCCAGCCTCAGCAACTTAAGAAGTCCTTACACAACTTAGCAAGACACTTTCTCATAATAAAAATAAGAAGTAAAAAGGCTGGGGATGTGTCTTAGGGACTAAATAACCGTGGGTTCAATACCTGTTTGAAAAAAAAAAAGAGAATTTAGGAGTATCTCTCTCACCTTGCCAAGTAAGATCCCTGCTTTCTTGCCCCTTCTTTAAATGGGTCATTCACCCCTATATTTTAAGGATCTACATTATATTCCCTTCTATTTTTTTTTTTTACTCTCTCTCCCAGACTCTTCATTCCTCTCTCATGTGCACTGTGGAAGGAGGACTACCTTCCTGAAATCATTGTACCCTCTTGGCCCAGCATCTGTAGGAGCTTTATGTAAAATTCTTTGAAAGTTTTCCTATTTTGCTTATGTATTGATTTGATGTACTGATTTGTGAAGAACCAGGGTCTGCACCAGGATGGATTTTCCCCAGGATACCAGGAAAAATACAAGTTTGTATTCCTGGCACCAGACTTATGGTAAGTTTGTCATAAACTGGACAAGTTTCATACAAGTGCCAGGATGCCTTCTTTCTGCAAATACATACAAGTTACTTGTATGAAGGACTACTTACTGAGCATAGATCAAACAACTAGGCATTAGGTTATCTATCAGCTGAAAGGAGTACCCCATGAAAGGCAAACTTTAAACTCCCACATCCTGCTTCCTTTCACTTTGCATTATGGCAGAGTTGCTGGCCACTGTAGTACTGCAACCCCACTTAAGCTGAGGGCTCTCGAAACATTCTCCCAGTTTTTTCAAATCATGCATGGCAGTGTTGCTCAATGTTCATGCCAAAAATTTTAGAGTAAATCTTGACTCCTATTTCTCACACTTCTCATCTATCAATAGTTGTTCAAAACAGAGTTAAATATTATCAGTTTTTGTCAAATGTGGAACTCATTTCTTCTTTACTACAGGTTATTTATTAATCCCAATAAAACAAAATCCATTATTGTTTCCACAAACTTCTTTAGCAAGTAATATTTCCTTATGAATGTGATTTTATTGCTATTACTATTCTCCTTAGTCATATTCTTTAACAAGAAATTTGTTGGATATTCCCATTTTTGGAGAATTCAAGTATTATTTCATTTCATATTATCTCGCTTTCACAAATACATACATTTTATTACCAAATGGGTTTTTAAATACTGCAAACCACGAATTTTCACATTATATGTAACAATTGACAAAATACATTCCTGGCAGTATATAAGATAAGGTAACCTTCATTATTTCAAGATATTGTAACCATGTTGTTTGTAAAAATAAAAGGTGTATTTATTTTTATGTACATGGATAAAGTCACTAATACACTTTGAACAAATACAATTAGTATTCTACTGGTGCACAGAGGTTTCAAATTAACTAATGCAGCTTAATAGCTTGAGGTTCTTTGTGATGAAGGGTTTGCATCTAGTATTCACAAAATAATAAGGAAAAATTATGGGAACAAACACTTGTAAGGAATTTTGGTATTATTTCCAGGAAGAAGAATTATAGAGTGATTGTGGCTACTTTCCTGCTAAGAAGTGAGTGACTGAGATAAACGATGACAAGGAATAAACAAGCTTAGAAGAACAGTTGAAGTAGTGGTTTTAGTTTTGACTTTTAGTCAATATAATAGTTAATAATATCTGTTAAATAGACGGTCTTAATTAAACAATTAAATTGAGAGCTGCTATGACCTAGGTAGAAATCATGTAGTATGGAGTTGAGAGCTCAAGTATTTGAGACTGACCATCTGAATTCAATAAGAGATAGTTATTAATTTAATTTTTATTTTGTAGATAAATGCTTAGAATGCTTAGTTTATGTGAAGTTAAAGACCATACTAGTAGTGAAACAGCAATTCCTTACACCTAGGGCTTTTTGACTTAGAACTTATGCATTAAAACCATTATTAGATTTTCTAAACATGCCATATACTTTCATATCTCCACACTCTTATTGGTGTTATTTTTTGGTGTTATTCCAGGCAAAATGCTTGTAAAGCTCTTCCCCAGGCTTCTATGTCTGGGAGAATTTCTAATCTTCCTGAAGATCCTAAACTTATAATAATAGCTAAACTTCTTTAAATTCACACCATATGCCAAGCAACATTTTAATTTACACATAATGAATATGTTAACTAGTTCTTCTTTTCTCTGGTCTTTGCTTTGTTCTATTACCATCATAATATGGATTTAAAACTTTCAAATTTAATTTTAGTCAAAGTTCTTCAGAGAGACAAAACCACATGAATAAGCGCAACTTGATGCCTTTTTCCAAATGAAAAATACATATGTAACAAACACCAAAATCAAGATATCACCTTCTTTGATACCCTACACTTCACCTATCACCTGTCTTACTTCAATGTAACAATTGTAGATTGTATAACTAAAATTATTATTGTTTGGTACAGTGTATTGAACCCAGAGTACTTAACCACTGAGCCACATCCCCATCCTTTCTATTTTACATTTTGAGACAGGGTCTTGCTAAATTGGTTAGGGCCTCACTAAAGTGCAGGGTTGAGCCTCAAACTTGCTATCCTCCTGTCTTAGTCTCCCAAGTCACTGGGATTTCATGCCTGTGCCCTCTGTACCAGGCCCCAAAATTATTTTTGCATGTAAAAATATGTAATTTGGCATTATATACTAGAGATTCTTTGTTGCCTGACTTTTTACATTCAATACTATATTTGTGAGAATCTTCCACAAAATGCTTATGTGTGTATGAGTTCATTTTTTCATACCTGCATATTAACCCACTGTGTGTACAAATTCCAATATATTTCTCTGATCTACCATTTATGAATATTTGTACCCTTCATTTAATGTCTATTCTAAATGCTTCCATTTTGATCATCTTCTTAATGTCTTTTGTGCACATGTATTTTGGCTACCTTAGCATTTTATTAAATATTATTCTATTCTATTAATTATCACCAGATTTTATTGTATTAGTACATTACATGTACCTCTTTATCCTCAAGGGTTTTCAAGCTCCTGGCACTGTGTTTGGATTGTCGGTAAACTTCAACAAATATTTATATAATGAATGAATGAACGAATGAGCAATTGCTTGATAATTTTTTACTATTTTTTCCAGAAAAAGATGATGAACAACAACATTTGAAATTGGCAAACTATTTGCAGAAAAGCAAGTTCTCTGAAAAAAGCAACTATCAGAAACCTTATCAGTTATGTTTTTTGTATATGAAATTGTTGTCTTTTGCTAATTTTAGTGTTTAAATAGCATCAATGTTCTCAAGGAGAATAAGGATGTGGGAAAAATGGTGAATGAATGTGTATCTTACTTTTTTAAACTTATAGCAGTAATTTCTTTACAATTCCTTGGCCAACAGATAGTAATTATTGAGCTTATTTATGGTTTACATGTAAAAATGGTAGAAGGATTATTTGTATAACATCTTAAGAGATTTTTGTTTAGATAAAGACACGTTATTTGCTATAATTTCCTTACATAATTATATGAATAATTTTTTGTTGTCCATCCATATCATTCATAGTAGTTTTCAACACAGAAGAAATTACTATTATTTGACTTCTTGCAGAAAAGTTTTGGAGTCCAAAAGAGGTACTATAGAAAAATCATTTTTCTCTCCCAAAATTTTGAATATTAGTGAGAATAATATATTTCTTGAAATATTGAAGCATTAAACTGGATAAATATATTGATGCTTTTTCAGATAAAACATAACATGATAATTATTCAAAGCAAAATCAATTAATATAGCTGTTTCTGGTGCTTGATTATAAAAAGTATAACTTCATTTTATAAAAACAAAAAGCTGAGAATAGTTATGGTTAAAATATAAACAACTATGCCAGATTAAGTGTAGACATTTTCACAGCATAGTGGAGTACTGGAACCTAGGAGTATTAGCACTAGAAAAGGACAACAGGTTTAGTGAAAAAAAAAATTATAGTATTTGGGCTTTTATATTTTCAGTGAATACTGAAAAAGAGCACATACAATAATTTAAATGAACATTTAGATAGCTACATGAGTGATAGATTTAAAATGACTTTTTAGGAATACTAATAAGTCAATGCATGTATTGGGGTCAAAATAAACAAGTAAGATTTACCAGATTTTGATAATTGACTTGACTTCTCTTTATTACCTTTGGAAACTGAGGGAATAATCCATTTTTTTCACATATAAAAGAAAATGACAATCATCTCCATTACTATCACTATTATTTAATGCCTTTTTAATAGAAGTCCTTTGGTTGCGGTAAAGCACTCATGGAGTTAGCAAATATGTGTGTTAATAGGCCTTGAAACATCTAAAGAACTGTTCAGATACAGGTATTTTTTTTTCCTAGTTTTTTAAAGGTAAATATACAGGAAACCATCTGTGCCACCAAAGATATTTCTTTTTTGCTCTGATAAATAAATTTGAATGGATAGGACATAAATATGACCCATTATTGCCTCACATATGTTCTGTTTTATGGAACATCTCTTCATATAATAGACTTTCCTCTCTCAGCTTAATTATACAAATCTTCATATTATTTGAAAATCACTGAAAACTTTATGAGAACATAAATGTTAGATGAATGAGTGATGCTTTAGAATACACAAATTATTCTATAAAATGTATGCTATATTTATTCATAATTTTTTAAAATAAATGAACTTGAGAAAAATACCTAGATATGAGACTATTCCATGCCATATTAATACCATGGTATTGTGCTAAAATATTTACTTCTTTGTGTACATATGATCTCAGGTTTATACCTCACTTTTCTCTTATAATCACAAATAACATTTCAGACTATATTTTGTTTAGTTTTCTTTGCTTTGAAATTTAACAAATAAGTGTCGATATTTTCATGTTGTATATGATGCAAAGTGTGTAAGGCTGCCAGTTGTTATCAAGTTAAACAAGTATCATTCTGCCTGTTGAAATCAGATGAAGGGAGTTGATGTAAAATGTTTACCTCATGTGTCAGAACAGAACAGAACAGAACAGAACAGCATATTATAATTCTGAATCTGGATGCATTCACTCATTCTCTGCTTTATGAAACTTGGCTGGAAACAGTAAATAATGCTAGATTTCACATCTGTCTTGCTGTTTCTGAATTTGAAATAAGTAACTGTGATGGTAGCAATGTTGTATGTCCATATGACAAACATAAAATTTAAACTTTCTCCCCAATAATTCCTAAAAATACTTTTGGTGCACTCAGTAGAATTTCAAGTGAAGCTTATGAATTCATCCACCTTTTCTGCCTGAGAGATACATTGATTGATTTACATATTTATTAAATATATCTTACTAAGATGCACACATCTGTGATATTTCTTCTCATTTACAGGGTCACTTTTGTTGCACCAAGTCATAAAATGGAACATATATTGAATATCTAAACAAAAAATAAAATATGACCACATCATATTTTATGAATACAACAAACAACAAATATAAAGCAAACAAAACATAAGGCTTTAAAAGAATCTTAAGTTTTATATTTTAAATTTAGAAATGTTAAAATAAATCTGAATGCCTTAACTTTTGTTAAATATTAGACTTAAACATTATCTACAAAATATGATTCAGGTTTTCTAGGTTATCTTGAAAACAAAAGAAAAGGAGGAACTATATGCTAAAACATTTTGCAATTTATTTTAAATGGTTATTTCTATTAATAGCATGACTTAAATATTAAGTTTAGCAATCTGTATTTATTCATTTTTGTATTTCATTGGCTGTAACATTCACTTTCTGTATTTAAGAGACATATACATTTCCACAAAATATAAATTCCCTGTACAATAGAATAAACATCTGAAAACCCATGTTTTTCTCCTACATGCAAGAGTAAATTCTTTATATTTTGAGGTATTAATTAAATCTTGGCACTTATTGACTTAAATTTTAAATTTAAATAGTGTCTAATGATTCATTAGAGACATTGTCATAGAACAAGAACTCATCATTAAAGGCTGTAGAGACTAAAACTTTAATAATTTAAATAGAGTAGTTCCCTCTTATGTATGGAGATCTGTTCTAATATCTCCAGGGGATGCCTGAAACTGCAGATAATACAGAAATCTATAAATACTATGTTTTCTCTTATATACATGTACTATGATAAATTTTAATCTATAATATAGTCCCTAGTAAGAGATTAACAAAAACAGCAATAAAACAGGAAAATTATAATAATACAATATAATAGAAATTATGAGTTGACTATTTCTGGAGTTTTCCATTTAATATTTTGAACTTTGGTTGAGCACTGGTAATTGAAACTATGGAAAGCTAAACTGTGCATAAGAAGGGACTACTTTAGGTTATAAAAAAACACTGCCTAAATTAGTTGAATTTAGTCTTTCAAAAGAACACAATACATGGAAAGGAATTTGATACTTTCTTAATATGAAAGATACTTGAACACCAAATAACACCAAACTTGATAGGACCATCTAGCTTTCATTAGTAAACTTTTAAAGTCAAGCCATGTGAAGACTGATATGCTTTACAGATTATAAGTGTTTAGATCGGGATAAATGCGCTGCCACATATAGATAAACATTTTCTTTTATGGTACTTTTGATGCCATGATCTGGGTCATTATATTTGTCTTTTGGAACTGTAGAGAATAAAAATTATTGTTTTCCTACACTTGGTTTGATTTATTCCTTTAATTAGTTCCAGGAATTTATTTAGAACCCCAGTTTACCTAGGAAGTAAAAATTCTAAAGTAGTATGGCACAGTATATACTTGGGAATTAAAGTTTACCTGAAAGTTATCATTTTTTATGTCAGAGCATCTAGATACCAAATTGTCTTTATATTAAATGATGTCAAATACAGAAAATATAAACTTTTGTGGTATGCAGACCAGAGATTGAAAATTATCTTTGCTACATACTAATTAAACAACCATGAGCATGTTAACTAACTTGTTGGAACTGCTGATGAAAAATAATAACCTCTTTCTGATAGGATTTATTACATGTGGGACATATAGAAAGACATATAGAAAATATGTCTATTTTAGAGTCTGGCATATGTAAGGAAGCTCTCAAATATTAGTATTTCCTGTCAACTTTTAACTCATTTTTTCTCCAACATCTCAAATCTCCTTTTTAAATTTTAATTTTTATTTGTTCTAATTAGTTATAAATGACATCAGAATGCATTTCAACTCATCGTACATGAATGAAGCACAGCTATTTATTTCTCTAGTTGTACATGATGTAGAGTCATACCATTTGTGCGATCATGCAGATACCTAGGGTAATGATGTCAAATTCATTCCACCATCTTTCCTATTCTGCTGCCTCCTTCCTTCCCCTCACTCCCCTCTGCCCAATCCAGAGTTCCTATATTCATCAAATCTTTTGAAGCGCTAAGAATTTTGGTCATCTTTGTGGCATCATAAGTAGAATGCCTGACCATTGCAAAAGGAAAATGACTGGCTATTTAGATGTGCAGATTATTATGCTCTTTTTTAAAAATTTTTTTCTTATTAGTTATACATGACGGTAAAATGTATTTTGACACATTATATATGTATGTATGTGGAGTATAATTCCCCATTCTGCTGGTTGTACATGGTGTGGAATTACATTGGTCGTGTATTTGTATATTTATATAGGAAAGTTATGTCTGATTCATTCTATTATCTTTCCTATTCCCATTTCCCCTCCCTTGCCTTCATTCTTCTGTGTCTACTCCAAAGTACTTCTATTCTTCCCTACTTCCCTGTTTATTGCAAGTTAGCATTTGCTTATCAGGAGAACATTCAGCCTTTGTTTTTTTGGGATTTCCTTATTTCACTTAGCATGATAGTCTCAGTTCCATCCATTTACCAGTAAATGCCATAATTTTATTTCTCTTTATGACTCAGTAGTATTCCATTTTGTATATATACCACTTTCCTTTATCCAGTCATTCATTGAAGGGAACCTAGGCTGGTTCCATAGTTTAGCTATTGTGAATTGAGCTGCTATAAACATTGATGTGGCTGCGTCACTGATGTATACTGATTTTAAGTCCTTTGGCCTAAACTGAGTGGGATAACTGGGTAGTTCCATTCCAGATATTCCAAGGAATCTCCATATCGCTTTCCAGAGTGGTTGCATTAATTTGCAGTCCCACCAGCAACATATGAAAGTACCTTTTTCCCCACATCCTCATCAAATTATGTTGTTACTTGTATTCTTGATAACTGCCATTCTTACCGGAGTGAGATGGAATCTGAGTGTAGTCTTAATTTGCATTTCTCTTACTGCTAGAGATGTTGAAGATTTTCATATATTTGTTGCCCAATCATATTTCTTCTTCTGTGATGTGCCTGTTCAGTTCCTTTGCCCATTTATTAATTAGGTTGTCCGATTTTTGTGTTTTTATGTTTATTTTTTAGTTCTTTATATATCATGGAGATTAATGCTCTATCTGAGGTGCAGGTGGCAAATATTTTCTCCCATTCTGTAGGTTCTCTCTTCATCTTCTTGATTGTTTCCTTTGTTGTGAAGAAGTCTTTTAGTTTGAATTCATCCCATTTATTGATTCTCAATTTTACTTCTTGTGCTTTAGGAGTCTTGTTAATGAAGATGGCTCCTAAGACAACCTGATGAAGATTTGGGTCTACTTCTTCTTCTTCTGGATGCAGGGTCTATGATCTAATGACTAAATCCTTGATCCAAATTTGAATTGAGTTTTGTATAGGGTGAAAGGGTTTAATTTCATTTTGCTACATAAGGATTTCCAGTTTATCCAGCTCCATTTGTTGAAAAGACTACCTGTTCTCCAATGTATATTTTTGATGGCTTTATCTAGTATGATATAACCATATTTATGTGGGCTTGTCTCTGTGTCTTCTATTTTGTACCATTGGTCTACATGTCATTTTGGTGCCAATACCATGTTGTTTTTGTTATGATTGCTCTGTAATGTAGTTTAAAGTCTGGTATCGTGATGTTTCCTGTTTCACTCTTTTTACTAAGGATTGCCTTGGCTATTCTGGGTCTCTTATTTTTCCTACTGAATTTCAGGAAGGCTTTTTCCATTTCTATGTCTTCTATGTCAGTTATATTTTACTAGGAATTGAATTAATCTGTATAATACTTTGGGTAGTATGGCCATTTTTATAATATTAATTTTGCCTATCCAAGACCATAGGAGGTCTTCCCATCTTCAAATATCTTATTTTTTTGAGACTACTGTAAATGGGGTAGTTTTCCTAAATTTCTCTTTCAGTTGATTCATCACTGATGTGTTGGAAAACAATTGATCTATGGGTGTTAATTTTGTTTCCTGATATTTTGCTGAATTCATTTATGAGCTATGGATATTTTCTGTTGAAGTTTTTGGGTTTTCTAAATATAGAATCATGCCTCTGGCAAATAGGGATCATTTGAGTTCTCTTCCTATTCATATTGCTTTAATTTCCTTCTTCTGTCTAATTGCTCTGGCTAGAGTTTCAAGCATGATGTATTAGTGGTGAAAAATGGCATTCTTGTCTTGTTCAATTTTTTAGAAGAAATACTTTCAATTTTTCTCCATTTAGAATGACATTGGCCTTGGGTTTAGCACACTTACTTTTCCAATGTTGAGGTATGTTCCTACTACTCCTAGTTTTTCTAGTGTTTTGAACATGAAGAGATGCTCTATTTTGTCAAATTCTTTTTCTGCATAAAATGAGATAATCATATGATTCTTGTATTTTTGAGTCTATTGATGCGAAGAATTATGTTTATTGATTGCCATATGTTGAAACAACCTTGCATCCCTGGGATGAATCCCACATGATCATGTTGCACTATCTTTTTAAATATGTTTTGTATGTGATTTGCCAGAATTTTGTTAAGAACTTTTACATCTATATTAATTAGGGATATTGGTCTGAAGTTTTCTTTCCTTGGTGTGACTTTGTCTGGTTTTGATATCAGGATGGTACTGTCTTCATAGAATGTGTTTGGAAGGATTCCCTCCATTTCTGTTTCATGGAATAATTCTAGGAGTATTGGTGTTAATTCTTTGATGGCCTTGTAGAACTTGCTGAGAATCTGTCTGTTGTTGGGCTTTTCTTACTTGGTGAGCCTTTGATGGTGTCTTCTATTTCATTTCTTGAAATTCATCTGTTTAAATTGTGTATGTCCTCCTTGTTCAGTTTGGGTAGGTCATATATCTAGAAATTTGTTGATGTCCTCAAGATTTTCTATTTTATCAGAGTATAAATTTTTGAAATGGTTTTAGATTATTGTCTGTATTTCAGTAGTGGCTATAGTGATATTTCCTTTTTCATCTTGAGTTTTAGTAATTTGAGTTTTCTCTCTCTTCATTAGTGTGGCTAAGGGTCTATCAATTTTATTTATTTTTTCACAGAATCAACTTTTTTTTCTCAATTTTTGAATTGTTCCTTCTATTTCAATTTCCTTAATTTTAGCTCTAATTTTTAATTATTTTCTGTCTTCTACTTCTTTTGGAATTGATTTGTTCTTTTTCTAGGTCTTTTGAGTTGTAATGCTAGGTTATTTATTTAGTGATTTTTTATTATTTTAATGAACTAACTCAATGTAATGAACTTTCATCTTAGAACTGCCTTCGTAGTGCCCAGAGATTTTAATATGTTGTGTTGTTATTCTTTTTTACCTCTAAATATTTTTAAATTTCATCCCTGATTTTTTCTGCTACAACCAATTCCATTATCAACATCAATTCGGTAAGTTACAAACATCATCTTTAATTCATCTAAATTAGGTTTTGTGAAGATTCTTGTTACATTTCATTCTGGGGAAAAATTCTCCATTTGTGACCTTGTGAAATCTAGAAAACAAGCCATATGCTTTTATCATACAATGATGGGACAGAAATAGGAAAGATGTTACTATTCTAAAAGGAATATATTGGAAGAAAAAAAAGCCTTATGTATCAACATGTCCAAAATTCAGCTGAAAAAAATTCCATGAGATTTCAAATTCTGAGAAACAATACTTATGATTTGATGTTTAGTTTCCTGACCTGTTGGGGTGGAGGTTCAATGAGATACTATTAGTCCCATCCTCCACATCCAAATTTCTGCCTTTGGAACAATTTCACCTTCATTCCATCTGTCTCTGCTCATTTTAGTTAATGCCAGCAGTCTTTCTACTCATACAAAATCCTCAAAAATCTTGTGGATATCAAAAATCCCTGGATATCAAAGAGGTCTTCCCCGTTAAATACAAGATTTTACACAAAAACTTCCTGGAAATCATCCGTATACCTGGTTGCATCTGAGATAAGTAATTGTGTCCATAAATCACGTGCATACTCTATTCTGAAATGGTTGCCCTGCTACACCTTGGGCTAATTTTCACAACACACTATTTGGTTGGGTTTAGAATTACCCTACGAAGTGCTGGTTCTTTTTTCTGTGTAGTTCCTTCCTCAATTTCTCTCTTCCCTGTTATATTTTATAATATGTGGCAAAGAAATACCAGGGTGCAACTTCTACACTTTGGAAAACTCTTCAATCACATATCCAAATACACCATTAGAAGTTATGCTTTTCACTCAATAGAGAACATGATTTAGACCAGTTATCTGGCTACCAGTTATAACGATTGTCTTTTCTCCAGTGTCCAATAACAGGTTCTTCATTTTCATCTGAGAACTCCCCAGAAATAACTTGAATTCTTATGTCTAGCAACATTCCGTTCAGGATTATACTTGTATTCTCAATGATAGAACATTTTTCTAAGACTCTTCTTTCTTAATTCTGAGACCTCATTAAGACATACTATAATATCCATATTTATATCTACTGTTTCCTCGAATCAATTATTTGTTTTATCTATTACTGCTTCAAACTTATTCCAGCCTGTACTCATTACCTGATTCCAAAACCATCTTAAATTTTTTAAGGTATTTCTTACAGCTGTACTCTGCCTATCATTAACTGCATCTATATTAGTTTCCTAAGATTTCTCTAAAAAAGTACAACAAATTGCTGCTAAACAATAGAAATGCATTTTCCCACAGTTATGCAGACTAAAAGTCTAAATCAAAGTATCTTTAGGACTGTGCTCCCTCCAAATCCTCTAGAGGAGAATCTTTTCAAGCCTTTTCCAACCTTGGGAAACCCCAGTGCTTCCTGGCTTGTGGAAGCATAAATTGAATCTCTGTCTGTGTTTTTGTATGGTTGCCTTCCTTTTGCATCAGTCTCTGATCTGCTTTTAAGGATACCAATCATATGACCTCATCTTAACTAATCACATTTTCAATTACCCTATTTCCAGATAAGCTCACATTTTGATGTACTGGGATTTAGGACTTCAACACATCTTTTATGAGATAACAATTCAAAATATTACAATGGATGATTTGTGAAATGAGTTATTTTAAAAATGAATGATATTTCAGTGCTTTGACTTATCTTCATACTATATATGTATCTTTCTTAACAGTTTCTACTTTACTTTTCCAATTCTGCTACATTTAGTAGTTAATAATAGAACTTCTCAGCATGTATTCAAAAAGTCAGAGAAGATTGAAAAGATTAGAGTTTCTGAGAGTTTTGGATAGTGGAGGTTATAGTAGGATATTTTAGACATCTTATAAACTAGCATGTCAGTTCAGAGTATGATATTTTAAGAGGAAGACATGATTTAAGTAGAAGTATTTTTCTTCAAATATTGGCTTTTGACACATGAGTTTTTCATTCATATTTCCAGTTTCATTTTTTTTGCCCCCCCAAAGATTATGTATTAGTTGTCTGTTGTTGTGTAACAAATTATCACAAACTTGGTGGCTTAAAAGCAGCATCTGTTTTGTAGATCAATATTCTGTAGGTGGGAAATCCAACTTGACCTGGCTGGGTTCTCTGCTCAGAATAAAATCAAGTGTCACCCAGGCTGAGTCCTTGCCTGGAGGTTCTGGGGAAACATCTTTTTTCAAGCTCATTCATCTTGTTGAGAGAATGCATTTCCTTGCAGCTGTAGGCAGGTTTTCCTTGCTGGCAGTCAGTCACAGGTTATTTATTCTCAGCTAAAGAGGACAATACATATTAATACATAACATATTAACACATATTCTTTCTCAGATTTACCTGCACCAGAAACAGCATCTTTCTTATATTTTACATTTACGACATCCTTCTTAATGACTTGCTGAGGAATATCATCTGCTTTAAAAGCAGACTCACCTGAATATTCTCCTAATTTCAAGATTACGTATGCCAAATCATCTAACCATGGGGGTAAAATGCATTATATATCCCATAACAGTTAAAAAGAGGAATATATAATGTAATCACCATGATGAAATGACTAAAGTTTAAGGTGATGGATATGTGAATTACCATGAATTGATCTCTAGTCAAGATACACATGAATACAAACATCACATTACACTTCATAAGAGGTAAACATAATATATCTATAAAAATTTTAATTAGATATTATCAAATTTACTGTCTTTGGAATTATAGAGTGTTTCTACATCAAAGGGAAAGAAATCCTGTGGGCCACCTTAGAATTCTGCTTTCTATAATTTAATTTCTAATATTTAACATCATTAATGGTAATAAAAACTTGGAGTAGATAGAGGGAATGGATTCTTTGTGGTCTTCTTTGTTTTGTATAATGAAATTTTTATTACATTTTAAAGAACTATTTGCTATATAAAGTAATATCCATTTCATAAATTATGATATGTACTTTATTTGTATATGTTCATGTACTATATAAAATATATATGTATATAAAGTATATACATACATGTAATATATAAAATATATACATATTTTAATACTTTTTTACTTGTAGATTAACACAATACCTTTTATTCATTTTATGTGATACTGAGGGTCAAACCCAGAGGCTCACAAGAGGTAAACACTACACCACTGAGTCAAAACTTCAGCCTTATATATTCATATTTAATCAATAATTAAATGAACACATCTTACAACCTGAGAATTTGAATCTTGCCAATACCTTGCATCTATTTCCTTGCAATGCAACCTTTTATGATTCTCTTTTAGCTTAAAGGGAAGAATTATAATCAAGATTTGGTCTTAAAAGTGCTAATGATGTACTCTCAATGTGCCTTTATACCCCTTGAAGGCAAAATTTAGAAACAAATGTGTAAAATCCAAGTTCAGAGCAATTCAAAGAAGAAACACATTAACTGTAAAAATTATGGAAAATTTTATGACAGGACAGAGATATTATTTCTTACTGACTGTGGTTGGACAATGAATAGTGTTTTGTCATCAAGAAGACAGTGAAAAAAATTCATGTGGAGGAAAAACACTGAGAAATAGTACAGATTCAGGAATAAATATATTGTATTTCAAGGACAAATTTTTAATATTAGTTAAACATGATAGTAGAATGTATTTTAACATATTATTACAGAGTAAATCTTCCTATTTTGCTGGTTGTACATGATGTAGAATTACACTGGTCATGTGTACATATGTACATAGGAAAATAATGTCTGATTCATTCTACTATCTTTCCTATTCCCATTCTCCCTCCCTTCCCATCTTTCCCCTTTGTCTAAGTTAAAGAATTTCTAATCTTCTCTACCCTCCTTTGTTATGATTTAGCATCTGCACTCCAGAGAAAACCTTTGGCCTTTGATTCTTTGGGATTGGCTTATTTCACTTAGTTTGATAGTCTCCAGTTCCATCAATTTACCAGTAAATGCCATAGTTTCATTTCTTAAGACTGAATAGTATTTCATTGTGTAAATGTACCACATTTTCTTTAGGATAATGAGATTCTCCTTACCATATTAGAGAGTTTGTGTTGGCTAGTATTAAAAGAAATACGTGGAAAACAAGTATGGGGCCATGTTTTGAAGTACTTCAAATACTAGGTTGTGAAACTTGAAATTGAGTCAAAATAGTGGGATCCGTTTCAGTGTTTTGTTGTTGCTGTCATTGTTGCAGTAATGGGGTTTGAATCCAAGGGCATTCTACCCCTGAGCTCCTTCCCCTTTCTTTTTTCTTTCTTTTTAGTTTTTATTTTGAGACAGAGTCTCAAAGTTGCTCAGGTTGGCCTTGAACTTCTAATCCTCCTACCTCAGACTCTTGAGTCACTGATTACTGTCATGTATCAATGTGCCTGGTTAATGTTAGGTTTTTAATTAGAGGCATTCTCAGTATTTAAGCCCTATATGACCAGGAATCAATGGAATTAGTGTCTCTTTGGTTTACCACTGTATCTACAGTACCTGGCATTTAGTAAATACCCAACTAATATTTTGAAGGAACAAATTGTAAGATGGAAGGTACAAGATTCATAGAGATCATATTTGAGGCTATTCAATAAAAATCATAGCTAGAGTGGCTGCAGTAGGAAAGAAAATGAAAATTGAGACAACTAAGGTAAGTACAATGGAAGACTGTGGTTGGACAAGAACATTTTAAGTACAAGTCAACACTGAGTCAGGTAACTAAAGAATTTAATTGGGGTGTGGAATTCTTATATGTTATTGTACCAGATGAAGTGCATGCTTTTGAGGAATTTCAGGTCTCATGTAAAGCTATAAATCGGGTTCAGTGAGTTTGAGGATTTGGATATAATTTTATTTTTATGTATTTATTTATTTTGGTACCAGGGATGGAGCACAAGTGCTTTTAACAACTGAGCAAAATCCCAAGCCCTTTTTATTTTTTATTTTGAGGCAGAGTTCTGCTAAGTTGCTTAGGGTAGATATATTTTTAAATTTAAATTATTTTATTTAGGAATGTAAATGAGCTGGAGAAAGGCCATAATTCTTACAAGACTTAAGAATATATTTCAGGTTTCATAAAAAGTGGTTATTATTTTATATACATTGCAATATGCCAATAAACACACTGCTTTTAGCATTGTTTTAATTTGTGCAGTAAAGGTGATGATAGTTACTTTGTAGGATATTTATAAGAATGAAACAAGTGAATAAATGCAAAACATTTAGTAGAATACTTGGCACATGAAAATCATTTAATGACTATTTCTTAGTATATTAGTATTATTAATTTAATACTAACTTCTGATTGAACATTTATCTGATTGATTGTTACTAAAATTCTACCACTCTTACAGTTTTGGGGACTCATTAGGTGTAGAGCACAATACACTTTACATCCTTCTTTTATCCTTTTTGACCTTGGATTGGATCTATATTAAGAAAACTGTTGGTGTCCTTAATGTATTGTTTTGACTGACCCTCCCTGGGGTAAAAATAAGCAATCAGTGTCTTTTTAAATAGTGTAATAAGCACTTTGCTTATCTGATTAGGACATATTCATTTTTTGAAGTAAATTAGGCATTAAGTCATTGGGATTTTGTATTTTTGCCAACATCGAAATCTGCTTCTGATTTATAAAAGTAAAAGAAAAAAGAAAAAAAAATGGAAAAGAAATAGCTTCAAATATCTTGAGTGATATATAAGCCAGGGTACTTCCTTTAAAGGCCTTTCTTTTGAAAAAAATGATAACCTTTAATACTTAGGGTTATTTTTAGTAAATCAGACAACTTTTGATATTAATTTGATGTGGAAATTCAGGAAATGAATATTATGATTAAAGATGTACCAGAATATATTAAGCCATTCTTTAAGCTATACTTACAGTTGTAAAAAATTCCCCAGGGTTATACTTGTAGATATTTATTTTAAACATTATACATATTAAGTAATGCTGCCAGGCATTTAAGTAAGGCTACCAATTTGAATCCTACTACAAAGTTTTTCATCCTTTTTCTCAGTTGAGAAATAAGGGATGACAGGTATCAATCTCATTGATTTATTGTGAGAATAAAGTGAGTTAATATATGTGAAATACGTAAACCAATGCCCAGCATATATTAAAAGCCCTACATATATTATCTATATTATTTTACATTTGATTTCCAAAAATTATCACAATTGTGTGCTAATATTTTAGGTTTTTCACGTCACAATGTGTGTGTGAAATATTACAAATGGTTTCTTGAGGATGTCAATTTTCAAGTTCTGGATTGCGATTGAAAGGCTATTTAAATCATATATGAAAGAAATATTCCAGTGTTGAAGATTGAATTTCGTTACCACTTATACATATGGCAGTTTTCTATATTCATGCTAATAACTGGAGACACCATATTTCTTCTATAGTTTCCTTACTTTCAAAAATTCTTAAACATATAAGACTACATAAAGATACTATTCATAGATGCCTTCCAGTATCAAGATAAGAGGTTACTTTTTGAAGGAGGCAGTTGTCTTTATATGAATGGTAAGTTTGTTTATTTTAAATAATGTTATATATTTTACTTGTGTATCAAGAGAAAACATTAAGTTAAGAGTGTAGACTAGATAAGAGGTTCTCCAACATATCTTTTTTTTTTTTTTTTTTTTTTTTTTTTTCCATTGTTACCATCAATTTAGTAAAACATAAAGCAGTTTATTATGTCTCAGTTTCCACAAGCAATGCCTTCATTACCTTGTTCTATATTTGTATTAGAGTACATTTTTCGATCCATCAAAAATTGTGACTATCCTCACAAAGGTATTACAAAATTGTTTCTTTGTTTGTTGAGCTCATCACCAGTGAGCTTTCAAAATATTAGATCTTTAAATGTTAATTATGGTTGCAGGTATTTAGGGAAACCCACCTTCTATTGATACAGTAAAAATATTAAGGTTGGTGTGATTTTTATGTAGGAAGAATCAGGGCTAATCTTTTGAAATAACAATATGTTCACCTGGAAAGTATAGCAATCTGAATGCTATGGACTTTCCATTTCAGATTTCTGTTAGGGAGGAAAAAAGATATGAACATCTAAGTGGCTTTAAAGTTTAAAAATTGCTCTTTAGAATGTTTTCTTTTATGAATGCTTATTGTCTAAGTATGACTTAGTTTACTCTTATAAAAATGTTACTTGGACATCACATTTACTTAATTTCAATTGACAAGAGATTCTAAGGCAATTCTTACACAATTGAAAGCTAAAAGAAAAAAGTGATATAAATATGTTTTCATATTTTGCCTACTTGTGAAAAATAATGAAATTTTACTTCAGAGTTTTTTGATACAAATTTTTTTCTTTCAAACATTTTCTTTTAATAATAAAAATATATAAAACATTGATATAAAGCCAAAGGCAAAGGAAGGCACAGTTCAGCATATGTGAAATTAAAGAGAGAAAAGGTTCACATACTTATTGGTTACAAAAAAATATTAATAAAGTTTCTTCACTCTCAATGTGTTCAGTGCTTAAAAGTTGAAAGCACATAAAAACAAAAACTTTAAAATTCACTTAATGCAACATGAATTTTCAGATATACTTGAATATATAAAAAACAGTTTTTAAAATGCTAACATAAATGTAGACTATCCATGTTATGAAAAGTGCAAGCCAAATGGACAGAGGTTTCCACAATGTTCTTTTCATGACACAGGTAAACTAGTCCAGGGGGACAAATTTGATGAGTTAATGAGCCCTTAATTGCAGTCAGATATCATCAGGATTTCTTTTTTTTTTTTTTTTTTTTTTTTTTTTTTTTTTTTTTTAAAGTTTACATAGGGTAATGATGTTTATTATATTTTTTCCCTCCCCCCCACCCCTCACACCCCTCCCACCCCTCCCACCCCTCTTTTCCCTCTACACAGTCCTTCTTTCCTTCATTCTTACTGCTCTCCTTAGCCTAACTCTAAACCTAACCCTAAACCTAATGCTAGCCCCTCCCACCCCCCATTATATGTCCTCATCCGCTTATCAGCGAGATCATTCGTCCTTTAGTTTTTTGAGATTGGCTTATCTCACTTAGCATGATATTCTCCAATTTCGACCATTTGCCTACAAATGCCATAATTTTATCATTCTTCATTGCGGAGTAATATTCCATTGTATAAATATGCCACAGTTTCTTTATCCATTCATCAACTGAAGGGCATCTAGGTTGGTTCCACAATCTGGCTATGGTGAATTGAGCAGCAATGAACATTGATGTGGCTGTATCTCTGTAGTATGCTGATTTTAAGTCCTTTGGGTATAGGCCAAGGAGTGGGATAGCTGGGTCAAATGGTGTTTCCATTCCAAGCTTTCTGAGGAATCTCCACACTGCTTTCCAGAGTGGTTGCACTAATTTGCAACCCCACCAGCAATGTATGAGTGTTCCTTTTTCCCCACATCCTCGCCAACACCTATTGTTGCTTGTATTCTTGATAATCGCCATTCTAATTGGGGTGAGATGAAATCTTAGGGTAGTTTTGATTTGCATTTCCCTTATTACTAGGGATGTTGAACATTTTTTCATATATCTGGTGATTACTTGTACATCTTCTTCTGTGAAGTGTCTGTTCATTTCCTTAGCCCATTTGTTGATTGGATTATTTGTATTCTTGGTGTAGAGTTTTTTGAGTTCTTTATAGATTCTGGAAATTAGCGCTCTATCTGAGGTATGGTTGGCAAAGATATTCTCCCACTCTGTAGGCTCTCTCTTCACATTTCTGATAGTTTCCTTTGCTGAGAGAAAGCTTTTAGTTTGAATCTATCCCAGTTGTTTATTCTTGCTTTTATTTCTTGTGCTATGGGAGTCCTGTTAAGGAAATCTGATCCTGAGCCAACAAGTTGAAGATTTGGACCTACTTTTTCTTCTATAAGATGCAGGGTCTCTGGTCTGATTCCGAGGTCCTTGATCCATTTTGAGTTGAGTTTTGTGTAGGGTGAGAGATAGGGGTTTAGTTTCATTCTATTGCATATAGTTTTCCAGTTTTCCCAGCACCATTTGTTGAAGAGGCTATCTTTTCTCCATTGCATATTGTTGGAACCTTTGTCTAGTATGAGAAAATTGTATTTATTTGGGTTTGTGTCCATGTCCTCTATTCTGTACCATTGATCTACCTGTCTATTTTGGTACCAATACCATGCCGTTTTTGTTACTATTGCTTTGTAGTAGAGTTGAAGATCTGGTATTGCAATACCCCCTGCTTCGCTCTTGCTACTGAGGATTGCTTTAGCTATTCTAGGTTTTTTATTCTTCCAGATGAATTTCATAATTGCTTGCTCTATTTCTGCGAGGTACATCATTGGGATTTTAATTGGAATTGCATTGAATCTGTATAGAACTTTAGGTAGTATAGCCATTTTGACGATATTAATTCTGCCTATCCAGGAACATGGGAGATCTTTCCATCTTCTAAGGTTTTCTTGAATTTCTTTCTTTAGTGTTCTGTAGTTCTCATTGTAGAGGTCTTTCACCTCTTTTGTGAGATTGATTCCCAAGCATTTTATTTTTTTCGATGCTATTGTGAATGGAGTAGTTTTCCTAATTTCTCTTTCTGAAGATTCATCACTTATGTATAAAAATGCATTGGATTTATGAGCATTGATCTTGTAAACTACTACTTTACTGAATTCACTTATGAGTTCTAAAAATTTTCTGGTGGAATTTCCAGGTTCCTCTAAATATATAATCATGTCATCAGCGAACAGGGATAGTTTGAGTTCTTCTTTTCCTATTCGTATCCCTTTAATTTCTTTGGTTTGTCTGATTGCTCTGGCTAGAGTCTCAAGGACGATGTTGAATAGAAGCGGTGAAAGAGGGCATCCCTGCCTTGTTCCAGTTTTTAGGGGGAACGCTTTCAGTTTTTCACCATTTAGAATGATATTAGCCATGGGCTTAGCGTAGATGGCCTTTATAATGTTTAGGAATGTTCCCATTACCCCAATTTTTTCTAGTGTTTTGAGCATGAAGGGATGCTGTATTTTATCAAATGCTTTTTCTGCATCTATTGAAATAATCATGTGATTCTTAACTTTAAGTCTGTTGATATGGTGAATGACATTTATTGATTTCCGAATGTTGAACCAACCTTGCATCCCTGGGATAAAACCCACTTGATCGTGGTGCACTATCTTTTTAATATATATTTGTATGCGATTTGCTAAAATTTTGTTGAGAATTTTTGCATCGATGTTCATTAAGGATATTGGTCTGAAATTTTCTTTCCTTGATGTGTCTCTGTCTGGTTTAGGTATCAGGGTGATATTGGCTTCATAGAACGAGTTTGGTAGGGTTCCCTCCTCTTCTATTTCATGGAATAGTTTGAGGAGTATTGGAATGAGCTCTTCTTTAAAGGTTTTATAGAACTCGGCTGAGAACCCATCTGGTCCTGGACTTTTCTTTGTTGGTAGGCTTTTGATGACCTCTTCTATTTCATTGCTTGAAATTGGTTTATTTAAGTTGTGTATGTCCTCCTCATTCAGTTTAGGTAGTTCATATGTCTCTAGAAATTTGTTGATGTCTTCAAGGTTTTCTGTTTTGTTGGAGTATAGATTTTCGAAATAGCTTCTAATTATGTTTTGTATTTCACTCGTGTCTGTTGTGATGTTTCCTTGTTCATTCCGAATTTTAGTAATTTGAGTTTTCTCCCTCTTTCTCTTTGTTAGTGTGGCTAAGGGTTTATCAATTTTATTTATTTTTTCAAAGAACCAACTATTTATTTTATTAATTTTTCCGATTGTTTCTTTTGTTTCGATTTCGTTGATTTCGGCTCTGATTTTAACTATTTCCTGTCTTCTACTACTTTTGGTATTGGTCTGCTCTTCTTTTTCTAGTGCTTTGAGCTGTAGTGTTAACTCGTTTATTTGTTGATTTCTACTTCTTTTTTTGAATGCACCCCATGAAATAAATCTTCCTCTAAGTACTGCTTTCATAGTGTCCCAGAGATTTTGATATGATGTGTCTTTGTTCTCGTTTACTTCTAAGAATTTTTTTATTTCCCTCCTGATGTCTTCTGTTATCCATTCATCATATAATAGTGTATTATTTAGTCTCCAGGTATTGGAGAAGTTTCTGTTTTTTATTCTGTCATTTATTTCTAATTTCAATCCATTATGATCTGAGAGAGTACAAGGTAGTATCTCTATCTTCTTGTATTTACTAACAGTAGCTTTGTGGCATAAAATATGGTCTATTTTAGAGAAGGATCCATGTGCTGCTGAGAAGAAAGTGTATTCATTCTTTGTTGGATGGTATATTCTATATATGTCCGTTAAGTCTAAATTGCTGATTGTGTTGTTGAGATCTATAGTTTCTTTATTCAATTTTTGTTTGGACGATCTATCCAGTGGTGAGAGAGGTGTGTTAAAATCGCCTAGTATTATTGTGTTGTGGTCTATTTGATTTCTGGAATTGAGAAGGATTTGTTTGACGTACGTGGATGAGCCAATGTTCGGGGCATAGATATTTATGATTGTTATGTCTTGCTGATTTATGCTTCCCTTAAGCAGCATGTAATGTCCTTCTTTATCCCTTCTGACTAGTTTTGGTTTGAAGTCCACATTATCTGAGATGAGGATGGATACTCCAGCTTTTTTGCTGTGTCCGTGTGCATGGTATGTTTTTCCCCATCCTTTCACCTTTAGTCTATGGGTGTCTCTTTCTATGAGATGTGTCTCTTGCAGGCAGCATATTGTTGGATTTTTCTTTTTAATCCAATCTGCCAGTCTGTGTCTTTTGATTGATGAATTCAGGCCATTAACATTCAGGGTTATTATTGTGATATGATTTGTATTCCCAGTCAATTGACTCATATTTGTTTTTGACATGATTTGGTTTCTCCTTTATTTGGCTATTCCTTTAGGCTAGCGCCTCCTGTTGCTGATTTGCATCGTTGTTTTTCATCTCTTCCTCATGGAATATTTTGCTGAGAATGTTCTGTAATGCTGGCTTTCTTTTTGTAAATTCCTTTAGCTTTTGTTTATCATGGAAGGATCTTATTTCATCGTCAAATTTGAAGGTAAGTTTTGCTGGGTATAAGATTCTTGGTTGGCATCCATTTTCTTTCAGGGCTTGGTATATGTTGTTCCAGGCCCTTCTAGCTTTTAGGGTCTGGATTGAAAAATCTGCTGATATTCTTATTGGTTTCCCTCTGAATGTAATTTGATTCTTTTCTCTCGCGGCCTTTAAAATTCTGTCTTTATTTTGTATGTTAGGTATTTTCATAATAATGTGCCTTGGTGTGGGTCTGTTGTAATTTTGTATGTTTGGAGTTCTATAAGCCTCTTGTACTTGGTTTTCCATTTCGTTCTTCAGATTTGGGAAATTTTCTGTTATTATTTCATTGAATAGATTGTTCATTCCTTTGGTTTGTTTCTCTAAGCCTTCCTCAATCCCAATAATTCTCAAATTTGGCCTTTTCATGATATCCCATAGTTCTTGCAGATTCTGTTCATGATTTCTTACCATCTTCTCTGTTTGTTCCACTTTGTTTTCAAGGTTAAATATTTTGTCTTCAATGTCTGAGGTTCTGTCTTCCAGGTGTTCTATCCTATTGGTTATGCTTTCTATGGAGTTTTTAACTTGGTTTATTGTTTCCTTCATTTCAAGGATTTCAGTTTGGTTTTTTTTCAGTATCTCTAACTCTTTATTGAAATGATCTCTTGCTTCCCGTATTTGGTCTTTTAACTGTTGATTGGTGCGATCATTTAATGCCTGCATTTGCTCTTTCATCTCCTCCTTCAATGCCTGCATTTGCTCTTTCATCTCCTCATTAGCTTCCCTGATCGTTTTAATTACGTACATTCTGAACTCCCTTTCTGACATTTCTTCTGCTGTGCTGTCATTGGGTTTTATTGATGTAGTATCTAGGTTTGTTTGGGACATTTTCTTCCCTTGTTTTCTCATAATGGTCAGTTGTCAGTGGGACCCTGAGATATTGCAGTTTTCCACTATTGGCTTATGGTGTCCCAGTAGATTTCCAGTGTATCACCTCCCAGCCTTCAGTAGCCTGATGTCTTGGAGGAATCTGATAAAGCAGCTCATTCGAAGAATACTGCCCCTAGCCCCCTACTGGTTCCACGTTTTGGAACTGGCTCTGTGCGGAAATGCTCTCACTGTGGGCCTGCACCGTGCAGCTGGCCGTGTGGGAAGAGCCCACTGCCGGAGTGTGGAAGACTACCTTGGGAAGACTCAAGCCGGAGTGGGCAGAGCCGCCTGAAGAGGTCTCCGGCTGCCCTGCCCTTATCCCTGAGGCTGACTGCAGATCGAGGCTCTCCGCTGGTTCTTTGCAGGAGTACACTGCACTGCAGGGGCTCCGGGACTCGGAGCGTGCTCTGTTCAGACAGGCTCTGACTAGCGGGCCAGTTCCGTTCCGAGAACCTGGAGAAGCTGGCTGTGTGGGCGGGGCCCACCGCCGGAGTGCGCAGGACTGCCTGTGGATGACTCTAGCTGCCCTGCCCGGCTCCGATAAGCCACCTCTATCTGGGCCTGCCACCCGGGCCGAGCTCTACCCAGTGGGCAGACTCACCCGTGGCTCCACTTCAGTCCGAGTCTCTCAATGCCTCCCCTTCTTAACTCCTGGGTTGTGGAGCGACCGGAGGTGCAGTCTCCCTCTAGGCCGCCATCTTGGATCGCCCCGTGAAGAGAGCCCGCAGCCGGAGTGGGCAGAGCCGCCTGAAGAGGTCTCCGGCTGCCCTGCCCTTATCCCTGAGGCTGACTGCAGATCGGGGCTCTCCGCTGGTTCTTTGCAGGAGTACACTGCACTGCAGGGGCTCCAGGACTCGGAGCGTGCTCTGTTCAGACAGGCTCTCACTAGCGGGCCAGTTCCGTTCCGAGAACCTGGAGAAGCTGGCTGTGTGGGCGGGGCCCACCGCCGGAGTGCGCAGGACTGCCTGTGGATGACTCTAGCTGCCCTGCCCGGCTCCGATAAGCCACCTCTATCTGGGCCTGCCACCCGGGCCGAGCTTTACCCAGTGGGCAGACTCACCCGTGGCTCCACTTCAGTCCGAGTCTCTCAATGCCTCCCCTTCTTAACTCCTGGGTTGTGGAGCGACCGGAGGTGCAGTCTCCCTCTAGGCCGCCATCTTGGATCCTCCAACATATCTTTATAGTGACAATTAGGCATTTAGAACCTTATAAAAATGGTGATTGTATCAAAATATAGTAATTGTCAAAAGCTTTAATTTCGTATGTATTATCAATTTCATAGTTATCCTCTAAAATCCTTGCTTGATCCTTGACCTTGGTAGCACTTGTAATTCACTAAATAGAGACTTATTTTTGCTTTTAAAACATCATCCTTTTTTTGGGAATAAGAAGATTTTTCTTCAGTTTTCTGGATTCTCTTTCTTCCATTTTTCAGAATTTGTCTCAAAGAATGTATTCATAATCCAAAAATAGTTTCTTAAAAAGTCTAATCTACAGTGTGTTTATCATCAGAGAGAAAAGATCTTTTCATTTGCAATGAATAGAAATGGATTTACTTTAGTAATTTCAAGTCTAATATGACAATCATTTAAAGTCAATACAAATTTCAAAAAATTTTGTTATACACTTGACCTTTAAGTCAATTAATAATTTTAAAGTTTAGATATTTTGTAATATAAAACACATAAAATCACTCAGCATGTTCTTTATAGCTAAAAATGTTTGCATACTGGCATACTGGAATATCAACACCTTATTTTATATATATTAATATATATACACATACTCACATGACTTAAAATTGAACAGTATTAGTCCATGTATTTTAAAATTCACACTGGGGTTGCTGATTTTACATTTAAAATACTATTTTGTAATGAAATGTGGAAATTCTATTTTCCTTATTGCAGACATTCAGACATATTACCATTTTCAATCATTTACCATGACATCATTTTATAATACACAAGTTATGGTTCATGTAAAACAGGAAATTTTTTCTTTCCATCATCAATGATGTATCTCGCGGTACTTTTAATATTTTAATTTCAGGTTTTCTCACTTGTTTCTCAATTTCCTTTTTGTTTTCAAATATCTAACTATGTGTTCTGTCAATGAAGATCAACTTTTAGTAGTGATTTTTAAATTTTATCTACAGTACAAGTGAAAGGTATTGTAATTTTGTTGATTAAGTAAGGAATATTCAGAAAACTGAATAATCATGATTAACTCTAAACCAGTGGAATAAACTAAAAAGGGAAGACAATATTCTTTCATTTGGTTGGAATATAGTACACTCTGAAATCTACCAGTATGGGAAAATAAAAATTGAAAAAATTTTACTTTGTTCTTATTTTTCTCCTAAATTCCATTCCTAACATTTTTTAGGATTGAAGGTGCAACAAATGGAAAATCTAGAAGTAGAAAGTACATGGAAAGAAAGATTTTATGGCTGAGTTGGCTTAGACTAAACTTTAGAAAGGTTTAGAAACCTTTAGAAAGTCAAGACTTCAAAATTAAAACGGAATGTTTTTTCTTTTCTTTACATCTCCTTACTTTTCTATTATCACATAAGCACAAATGTCAAATTGTATGTGTCCCATTGTGTCTTTATAGTGGACACATTTTAGTTTGCTACAGATACATTTTCATATTAGATGATATAACTGAATTGCTATGCAACTTTTTGTGAGATGAATATATTCTACACTTGATCTTAGCCAAAAGGCTGAGAAGCGATGAATATATTCTAGTAAGGCATACATTTTACACTATTTTCTCAATTCTAGAGAATCATGGAAGTCATTTCCCTTATATGCTACTACATTAATCAGAATCCCTGGGTAATTAGAACTGTTAGGTTAACAAAAGTAACTAGGCTTTGTATAATATATTGTTGTTTGAAGAGTAATTCTAAACATTTTTTTTTATCAGATCCTCATATCTGCCCTATGGAAAATAAAAATTTTAGTATCTGTATTTTAAGGGTGAATTAACTGAGCCAGTGAGGGTAATGTGATAAGAATCAAGATTGAAAGATTTTTAAAAATCTCTTATTTTACATCACTGAAATTCCCTAAAAAATTGGCTAGTTTATGAACATTGTGTCACATGTCCAAACAATTTTACAGTTCCTTGCACTATTTTCTGCAACTTCATCTATTGCATTCACCAGTTTTTTTGCCATCTTTCATAATTACCGCAAATAATACTTCTGTACTTACTATTAGATTAATCTATTTTGAAATGCCTTTTATAATGGCATAAATAGTTAATAACACAAATTTGAAATTCATTTCTAAATGCAGTCATAATAGTGAATTTACAAATATATATAATGTGAGGGGCACAGGTATATGAATGTGCATGGAGATGTTTATGCACATTTCTGAAGGAGACTTGTCAAATGAAGACTAGATATTAATTTATCTTGTTTCTCTTACTTTAATTCCCATGAACTCTACCATGAATTTTACTACACATGACATTCTTTGACCTGGATGTTGTTAGGCAACCACAAGCAATGCCCCACCTTGATTCTCCAATGATTTGACTCTTCATCTCATTTCCTTAGGGAAATAATGTATCCAATTTGGAAAAGTCCCATGAGATTAGTATGATTGCTAGAGGTATCTACTGTAGTTTCCTCCTCCCAGATATCCCTACATTGGCCATAATTCTCTTGGTACCTTTCTATTTATTTATTTATTTTGGGAAGTTAAACTTAACCACATATGATGGCAAACTCCTGTTTAACTTTTAGTTTCAAACATCCAGAATTACATCAAGAATTTTCATAAAACATAAAACTGACTTCTTTCTAAAGGTTTTGTAGGAGTTTCAACAAAGAGTTAAATGAAAAGCAAAGAATGGTGAAATTATAATAATTTACTGTTCCAGGATCATCTCAAACTTTGTATATATTTAATATTTTATTTTATTTTATTAAAATTAAATGAAATAATATAAACGGTATATTAAAATTGCAAAAAATTTAAACGAATTATCTATACTATCAGTAATATATCATTGTTCTCCTTGACAGAATAAACATTTCCTTAGAGTTATAAAATGCCCAGTCCTAATTATAATCTTGATAAATAATTCACTGAGTTGATCAGTAAAGTAACTCCTGTGAATTTCTCTTATCTAAAAGGATAGAAAAATTTCTTCATGGTCTCATTTGTTTTAATAATATAAAATTATAAGATTACTATAATGTTTTCAATATGTCAACATCAAAGACACCATAAGCAGAAAAAAGATAGCCTCTTCAACAAATGATGCTGGGAAAATTGGAAATCCATATATAATAGGATGAAATTAAACCCCTATATATCACCCTTAACTAAACTCAACTCTAAGTGGATCAAGGACCTAGGCATTAGACCAGAGACCCTGCACTCATTAGAAGAAAGAATAGACCCAACTCTTCAACGTGTTGACCTAGGAACCCACTTCCTCAATAAGACTCCTAAAGTGCAAGAAGTAAAATCAACAATCAATAAATGGGATGATATCAAACTGAAAAGCTTCTTCACAGCAAAGGAAATAATCAAGAATGATAACAAAGACTGCACAGAATGGGAGAAAATCTTTACCACCAGTACATCAGATAAGGCATTAATTTCTAGAATTTCTAGAATATAAAAAGAACTCAAAAACTTAAAACCAGAAAAATAAATAATCAAATCAATAAATGGACAAAGGAACTGAACACTTTGCAGAAGAAGAAATATGAATGGTCAAAGAATATATGAAAAAATGTTCAACATCTCTAGCAATTAGAGAAATGAAAATTAAAACAACACTGAGATTCCATTTCACTCCAGTCAGAATGGCAATTATCAAGAATATAAGGAACGATAAATATTGACAAGGATGTGGTGAGAAAGGAACTCTCAGACATTGTTGGTGGGACTGCAAAAGGGTGAAACCACTATGGAAAGCAGTTTGGAGATTCCTCAGAAAACTGGTAATGAAACCACCATTTGACTCAGTATTCCCACTCTTCAGTATATACCCAAAGGACTTAAAAACAACATACTACAGTGAAAAAATCACATCAATGTTTATAGCACCTCAACTAATAGTAGCCAATCTATGGAAACAACCTAGGCACTCTTCAACAGCTGAATGGATAAAGAAAATATGGCATATATGCACAAAGGAATATTATTCAGTCATTAAGAAAAATAAAATAATGGCATTTGCTGGTAAATGGATCGAACTGGAGAATATCATGCTAAGTGAAATAAGCCAGTTCCAACAAACCAAAGGCTGAATGTTCTCTCAGATTTGTGAATGCTAACCCAAATCAAGGGAGGTTGGGGAGAGGAATAATAGTAATACATTGGATTACACAAAGGAAAATGAAGGGATGGGAGGGAGGAATGGACTAGTAAAGACAGTAGAATTAATCAAACATAACTATCCTAGCCTTGTATTTGTATACCCAACCAGGGTACACCCACATCATGTACAAGCACAAGAGTGGGATCCTAAATATAATAAGTTATTTTTACAGTTTATATGTGATATCCTCTATAAACTCACATGGGAGACAATGCAAGAAGGTTTGGAGGATAAATGATTGGGTTATACCTTTAACTGATTCAGTGAAATAGTCTCTGACGGGATTAACTGAGTGGTAATTGGAGGCAGGTAGGGTGTGGCTCTAGGAAATGGTTCATTGGGAGTGTGGCTATTGAGTATATACTTTGTACCTGGAGAGTACCCACTGATGTTTTAGTTCGGTCTTTGAGTTTTAATTCTATTCTCCAAAACCACCTACAATATTTTGGAGAATTTGCATTAACAATGGATTATTAGTGTATAATATCTACTTCTTGACATTCATAAGTTTGATACATATTTGTTGAACATCTAATATTTAGTAGACGGTGTATTAGATATTAGAATAAAAAGAATGATACATATAATACCTACTCTAAAATCTCTCATAATTTATTGGGATAGAGAACTCATAGGCCCATGAAACTAAATCTATTAATCCTTATGTATTCTAAAATTGCATATAATAGTGGGATTCATTATGCCATGTATGAACATGAACATAAAATAATTAGATCAAAGCCTGTTTCATTAATTTCTGCTCTGAACTTAATTATTTGAGAGTCTATTATATAATAACGTCAAAGGATGTATTTAGAGATTTAGGAAGAGAATACAGAGAGGACGGTGCCTCAGAAATTAAAGAATGAGAATGTGGTCAGGGTGTCATGTGCAAAACAACACTAAGTGAAATGAGAAATGAATGGAAATTTCAGTTATATGTAGCAGTTAGGCTATTACTGTTGATCTCAGTGAATGCAGTTTACTTGGAATGGCAAGATCATATACAAGAATGCAGAGGTCTCAAGGATAAATGTTAAGTGGGATTTTTTTTCTTCTTAAAGAGAGATAAATTGAAAGAGATATTAAACTATAACAACATATGTATTATATCACAACTTGCACACTAAAACATAACTGCATTGGATATTAGATAGTAATAACGATGATAATAGTTTGAAATATAGTACTAAAGTATTTTACTAAAGAATCAGTGAGTTTCAGGTAAATGAATATTAATCTATCCTCTTCAAATGAAAATTATATTAATTAAATATTTTCAAATTTAATATAACTTGCTAGGAGCTTTTAATTCTGTTTCACTGAGATTCAAACAGGCCATTTGAATGAAGGGAAAAAGCTAGTATTCAGAATTTTTTTTTAGTATTCACAATGTTATTTAAAACAATTGGATTTGATTTTGATTAATGCAATTGGGCTGCTGTGTTAAATCATACGTTTGAGGCTAATCTTTTGGTACCTAACTATTCTACACAGCCTCTACATAGTAAAAGTTATCATTGAAATATATCAATTATTAGAATCTCATCCTCAACAGTATGAATTATTACTATAGTTTTCAACAATTGACATTTTTCAATATTTTCTTATTTACCATATAATTTCAACTTTCTTGTGTTATTTTTGATATATTGTATTTCTGGAATACAGCTTTAACTGTGGCTAACAAATTTACTTCTCCATGTTATTCATAAGTAGGAATACAGATAATAATTTAAGTCATTCACCCAAATTTACCATCAATAGTAAAGGATGCAGTATAGCAAGGCAGTGAAGAATAAAACTTTGGCATAAACTAGAACTGGGATAGAGTACTATCTCTTGTCCATACCAACTATTTCTCAATTTCCTCATTGATGAAATATAAAAAATAATTGTATCTTCATTAAATAAAGTAATACATTGCATTGAGTACTCTTGTGCTAGACACAACATAAAAAACAATGTGTTAGTTATTATCATCATTTGAAAAAATCTGAGAACTCAGGACATGCTTGTGATGCATTATTAATATCGCATTTGTGTAGATATTGATTAATTCTAACACTCTGTGGTAAAATCTTGATTTAAATTGTTCACACATATTAAATCTAACTTTGGTGACTTGAATATTTTGATATGCTTTCTTACCTAATTTGGAAATGTAGTTCTTATAATTAATATAATTTTATTCAAATTCATCAAAGATGTATTATGCATCAATGATTTTGGGAATGATACCTAGTTCTACTCTGTTAGCTAACAGAATGTAGTTATATGCTGAAAAATATGTCTTGTTTTTTAAAGTATCGATTTGACTTTTGGAAGCATCATAATAGTGAATATTATATTCTATACCTAAGAGAACTCTTGTCTAGAAAAGTGATGAAATAATATAAACAATAGGATAAGCGCTGAATTTAAAAGTCTTAATAAGATTAAGAGTTCTATATCTCTGGTGAGTCAAGGAATGTATGAGCTAAGCAAGGATACAAATATTTCGATGTTTTCTTTCCAGTTTCAACAATATTTTAGTTAATAGGTATTTGGTATTCCATTTAAAAATATTATTATAGTAAAAAATATATAAATCAGAAAGGTCTTAGTATTCATTTTCTTTCCTTTTTCCTTATTTATTTTTAAAAATTTTTACAGACTCCATTTTGACACACTGTACACAAATGGGGTACAAATTTTCATTTCTATGGTTGTGCACAATGGAGATTCATACCATTCGTGTAAACATACATACACACAGTGTAATGATATCTGTCTCATTCCACCATCTTTCATATCCCTGCTCCCTCCTCCCTCTCATTTCCCTCTATGTAATCTAAAGTTCCTTCATTCTTCTCTCACATCCCAACCCCCACCCCCATTAGGTATCATCATCCACTTACCAGGGAAAACATTAATCCTTTGGTTTTGGGGAATTTGCTAATTTCACTTACCATGATATTCTCCAATTCCACCCATTTATCTGCAAATGCCATAATTTTATTCTTCTTTATGACTGAATAATATTCCATTGTGTATATATACCACAGTTTCTTTATCCATTCATCTATTGAAGGGCATCTAGGTTGGATCCACAATCTAGCTATTGTGAATTGAGCTGCTATAATCTTTGATGTGACTGTGCTACTATAGTATGCTAATTTTAATTCCTTTGGGTATCAACTGAGGAGTGGGATAACTGGGTGAAAAGGTGGGTCCATTCCAAGTTTTCTGAGGAATGTCCATACCACTTTCCAGAGTGACTGTGCCAATTTGCAACTCCACCAGCAATGTAAAACTGCCTTTTTCCCCACATCCACACCAACATCTATTATTGTTTGTGTTCTTGATAATAGCTATTCTAATTGTAGTAAGGTGAAATCTTAGAGTTCTTTTGATTTGCGTTTCTCTAATTACTAGAGATATTGAACACTTTTTCATATATTTGTTAATCACCTGTATGTCTTCTTCTGTAAAGTGTCTGTTCATTTCTTTGGCCTATTTATTGATTGGGTTCTTTGTATTTTGGGTGTAAAGTTTTGTAAGTTCTTTATAAATTTTGGAGATAAGTGCTCTATCTGAAGGGTGTGTGGGAAAGATTTTCTCCCACTCTGTAGGCTCTTTTTTCACATTATTGATTGTATCCTTTGCTGAGAAATAGCTTTTTAGTCCATCCCATTTACTGATTCTTGCTTTGATTTCTTGTGCTTTGGGAGTCTTGTTAAGGAAGTCTGATCCTAAGCCAACATGATAAAGATTCAGGCCTACTTTGTCTTCTATTTGGTGCAGGGTCTGTAGTCTAATTTCTAAGTCCTTGATCCATTTTGAGTTGAGTTTTGTGCAAAGTGAGAGATAGAGGTTTAATTTCATTTTACTGCATATGGATTTTCAGTTTTGCCAGCACCATTTGTTGAACAGGCTATCTTATCTCCATTGTACATTTTTGACTCCTTTGTCTAATATAAGGTGACTGTATTTAAGTGGTACAGAATAGAGGACCACTGTGTCCTCTATTCTGTATCATTGTTCTGCCTGTCTATTTTGGTGCCAATACCATGCCATTTTTATTACTATTGCTCTGTAGTATAGTTTAAGGTCCTGCTTCACTCTTTCTGCTCAGGATCGCTTTGGCTATTTGAGGTCTCTTATTCTTCAAGATGAAGTTCATGATTGCTTTCTCTATTTCTATAAGGAGTGTCATTGCATTGAATCTACATAACATCTTTGGTAGAATGGTAATTTTGACAATGTTAATTCTGCCTATCCAAGAACATTGGAGATCTTTCCATCCTCTAAGGTTTTCTTTAATTTCTTTCTTTAGTATTCTATAGTTCTCATTGTAGAGGTCTTTCACCTCTTTTGTTAGATTAATTCCCAATTATTTTATTTTTTTTTAGGCTATTGCAAATGGAGTGGTTTTCTTAATTTCTTCTTTAGAGGATTCACATTATAAATAGAAATGCATTAGATTTATGCCTATCAATTTTATATATTGCTACTTTGCTGAATTCATTTATTAGTTGTAGAATTATTCTGGTGGAGTTTTTTTTGATCCTCCAAATATAGAATCATGTCATTGGCAAATAGTGATAACTTGAGTTGTTCTTTTCTCTTTCATATACCTTTAATTTCTTTGGTCTGTCTAATTGCTCTGGCTAGTGTTTCAAGGACGATGTTGAATAGAAGTGGTGAAAGAGGGCATCCCTGCCTTATTTGAGTTTTTAGGGGGAATGCTTTCAGTTTTTCTCCATTAAGAATGATGTTGGCCATGGGCTTTGCATAGATAGCCTTTATAATTTTGAGGTATGTTTCTACTATCCCTATGTTTTCTAGTGTTTTAAGCATGAAGAGGTGCTGTATTTTATCAAATGCTTTCTTAGCATCTATTGAAATAATCATATAATTCTTAAATTTAAGTCTGTTGGTGTGATGAATTATGTTTATTGATTTCTGGATATTGAGCCAAACTTGCATCCCTGGGATAAACTCCACTTGATCATTGTGCAGTATCTTTTTAATATGTTTTTGTATGCAATTTGTCAGAATTTTGTTAATGATTATCACATCTATGTTCATCAGGGATATTGGACTAAACTTTTCTTTTCTTGGTGCATCTTTGGTTTTGGTATCAGATGGATACTAGTTTCATAGAATGAGTTTGGAAGGGTTACCTCCTTTTCTATTTCCTGGAATACTCTGAGGAGTATTAGTATTAGTTCTTTAAAGGCCTTATAGAATTCGGCTGAAAATTCATCTGGTCCTGGTCTTTTCTTTGTTGGTAGGCTTTTGATGGCTTCTTCTATTTCGGTGCTTGAATTGATCTGTTTAAATTTTATATGTGTTCCTTATTCAGTTAGTGAGAATCATATGTCTCTAAAATTTTGTCAATGTCTTCGATTTTTTCTATTTTATTGGAATATAGATTTTCAAAATAGCTTCTAATTATGTTATGTATTTCAATGGTGTCTGTTGTGATCTTTCCTTTTTCATCATGAATTCTAATAATTTGAGTTTTCTCTCTCCTCTTCATTAGTGTGGTTAAGGGTTTATCAATTTTGTTTACTTTTTCAAAGAATGAACTTTTGGTTTTTCAATTTTTTAATTGTTTCTTCTCTTTCAATTTCATTGATTTTAGCTCCAATTTTAATTACTTCCTCTCTCCTACTTTTGTTGCTTATCTGCTCTTCTTTTTCTAGGGCTTTGAGATATAATGTTAGGTCATTTAGTTGTTGACTTTTATTCTTTTAATGTATGAGTTCACTGCAATGAACTTTCCTCTTAGTACTGCTTTCAGAATGTCCCAAAGATTTTGATATGTTGTGTCCTTGTTCTTGTCTACCTCTAAGAATTTTTTTTATTTCCTCCCTGATGTCTTCTGTCATCATTACATTGTTCAATAGCATATTATTTAGTCTCCAGGTGTTTGAGTAGCTTTTGTTTTTTATTTTATCATTGATTTCTAATTGCATTCCATTATGGTCTGATATAATACCAGGTAGTATCTCTATTTTTTTTTTTTTGTATTTACTAATGGCTTCTTTGTGGCATAGCATATGGTCTGTTTTGGAGAAGCATCCATGAGCTGCTGAGAAGAACGTGTACTCATTTAATGATGAATGAAATACTCTATACATGTCCATTAAGTCTATATCATTGATTGTATTATCTAGTTCTATAGTTTCTTTGTTCAGTTTTTGTTTGGAGGATCTATCCACTGGTTAGAGCGGTGTGTTAATGTCCCCACTATTATTGTGTTTTGCTCTATTTGATTATTGAAATTGAGAATGGTTTGTTTAATGTACATAGATGCTCCACTGTTTGGGGCATAAATATTTAAAATTGTTATGACTTGCTAGTTTATGGTTCCCCAGAGCATACTGCATACTTACAAACTTGGGTTTGAAGTTCACTTTATTTGATATGAGGATGGAGACCCCCGCTTTTTTACTGGGTCCATGTGCATGGTATGTTTTTCTCCATCCTTTCACCTTTAGTCTGTGGATGTCTTTTTCTATGAGATGAGTCTCTTGAAGGCAGCATGTTGTTGGGTCTTTCTTTTAATCCAATTAGTCAGTCTATGCCTTTTGATGAATGTGTTTAGTTCATTATCATTCAGGGTTATTATTGTGATATGTTTTGTATTCCTGGTCATTTAGGCTTATTTCTTTTTAACTTGACTTGGCTTCTCCATTGATTGCTTTTTCCTTTAGGGTAGTTTCACCCTTTGCTGACTTGTATGTTTTTTTCACTTCCTCATGAAATATTTTGCTGAAAATGTTCTGTAGTACAGGCTTTCTATTCATAAATTCTTTTAACTTCTGTTTATCATGAACAGATTTTATTTCATCTTCAAATCTGAAGGTTAGTTTTGCTGGGTATATGATTCTTGGTTGGCCTCCATGTTCTTTCAGATCTTGGAATATATCGTTCCAAGCCCTTCTAGCTTTTAGGGTCAGGTCTGAGAAAGCTGCAGATATCTGTATTTGTTTCCCATATGTAATCTGATGCTTTTCTCTTGCAGCCTTCAACATCCTATCTTTATTTTGAATGTTAGGTGTTTTCATTTTAATGTGCCTTGGTGTGGATCTGTTGTGATTTTGTGCATTTGGTGTTCTGTAAGTCTCTTGTATTTGATTTTCCATTTCATTCTTCAGGTTTGGGAAATTTTCTGATATTATTTTGTTGAACAGATTGTTCATTTCTTTAGTTTGTATCTCTGTACCTTCCTCAATTTCAACAATTCTTAAAGTTGGTGTTTTCAGGGATGTGAGCACCAATTCCATGTGGAGTTTGTGGGCATCAAGTCCAAAGGCAGGGGGCCTTTGGGTGAGTTTGGGGGTCCTGAAGTGGTGGTGGGCAGGCTTCATATTCTTAATTGTAATGTTAATATTCTAAATTTATACAAACCAGGCTATCTCTCCCTATCCTGTTCCCTTATTTATTCTCTCTCCCTCTCCCTCTCTCTTTTCTCTCTCTCACTCTCTCTCTCTGAAATAATACTCTAATTCAGGGGTGGTAGGAGATGTTGTGTGGTGATAAAGGGATACACTCATGGGCTCTGGGATTGAATATATTAATCTGAAAATATTCATGAAATCAGTATGTAGACCTCAGTGCATCATACATGCCACATGTGTAATGATGTGAGAATGAAATGAATTACTTTATGCTTATTAAAAACTACTAAATGATTAGTCACTATTTGTATTTATTGTTATCACCATCATTAGCTATGCAGTTTTGAGACATGCTGATTACTGTTATTAAGCTTCCATTTTCCCCACAGAAAATACTGTTCTTTGATATTACAGTGTCAATAGTAAAAATATTTTGAAGTAAAAATATATTCCTATGTATTAGTTTCTATTGATGCTATCACAATTTGCCACAGACTTACTGGCTTCAAAAGCACCCTTTTATCATTTTATAATTCTAAGGCAAGAATTAAGAAAAAATAAAACTTTGCTAATCTAAAATCAAGGTAGTGCTGGGGTTGTATTCCTAGGGGAGAGTTCCCTTGCATTTTCCAGCTTCTACATGCTGCCCACATTTATTGGCATTAGGCCCAGTGTCAAACTAACTACTCTGTCACAATCACATTCCTGCTTCTAAATCTGACACTTCTTTCTCCTTACAGAACTTTGTGGTTATTTTGGGCTCCTCTGTCCAAGATAATGCTCCTATCTCAGGATCAATAATTCAGTTCCATCTGCAAAGTCTTTTTACCATGTAGGGAAAAATTCATGGATTCCAGGGATTAGGAGGTGAACATCTTTGTGAAGAAATTATTCTGCCTGTGACAGCTTATGTAAGTGTTTTTCAAAGGATAAAAATTTCAGTGATTTAATACATGGATATACTCTTTAAGTATTCATCTTTTCATAGCATGGATGTGAGGTGATTTTTTTGGTCATCTGTTTGCATGTGAAACACTTTAAATTTTCACAATTACATTAATAATCATATTTTCACAAATATATCAATTGATACATAATTTTGAAAATTATAATACTAGTTAAAATTTAGGCATATTCATCATTTAGTGTTATCCATCTGTAGATGATATAGTAAAATATTTCTAAAAATTAATTATCCTTTAGCCCTTTACTGCCATACATCTTTTAAATTAATTTATTGTAATAGTCTTTTAGTCAAAATTAACCAAAATATATTTTAGGAGTTTATTCTTTTGCTTTATTCACTTGTTTCCTTGGATTTGGTTATCTCAGTAGAACAAAATAATTTTGTCTCAGAATAGTTAAAAATCTATATTAGTATTCCTTTCTGTTTCAAGAGGAAGAGAGACTCGCTTTTCTATTTCTTTTAAATAGCTTCAACTGGATGCTTTGTAGTTATTATCTATCAGCTTCAAAGGTCATGGGCAAGGCCAAGCCTAAATCTCAGATAATGTTTATAGTATTCTCAAATAACTTAAAAATGGACTAAATTGTTTTCAGTTGACAGGAGTAAAGGTCACCAAGAAAATTAGTTTTGTAAGTCTTGACTAGTTCCTAAATACACATAGTAAAATATGCCATAAAGTACAGTGAAAAACTTTTATCTTTAAAAGAAATGGGTGACCAGGGGATCAGAAAGTATCTCTTATTTCTTAAATTACTGGATAGGGATTTTTCAGGAAGGGTTATTATTAAAGGTTTCAGACCAATCACTCCTAATTTACCCTTTTATATTGCTTCTCTTAATCACATTAGAATAAATTATTTATTTAAAGTATTTAGATTTATGACTTCTTCAAGTTATTGTTTGTGGTGAGAGGAAGGAGAGAGAAGACAGTCATTATTTCCACTAGCCTTAATTAATAACTGTCACATATATAATTTGAAAGCCTGTATACTCTGGTTTAGGATTTTATTACTCATTTACAGGAATAATTTAAGAACAAAAAAAAATAAATAAAATACTGTCTCCTATGGCTTCATCCTAGTAAGCTTGGCACTGTTTGTGCAATTTTAATTCAATAAAATGTCAATTCAGAAGTACCTCAGATGGATTGTTAGCATTAGTTAGTTTCTTCTAGCTGACTTCTGCTATTATATTGGCAGAATCTATGAAAATAGGATTTCTTAATAGAATTATAACTTGTTCATTAGTCATAGTGCTACTTATTTAGAATGTCAGCAATTACACAAATTTTCAAATAAGGTTTAAGCCAGTAATTAGTTAGAGTTGAAATACACAAGTGAGAAACCAATATTGTGAGCTCAGTTCAGAATATTTTAATGATGTTTCTGGATTTGAGGATGAGCAAAAAGCAATAATTTTCTTACTGCAAGTCATCATATTGTTGTGTGAGATGACTATTTGAGGAAAAATGTTAGAAAAGAGACAGATTCTTGCATTAACTCCCTCTGTAGCATACTAGACTCCCTGCTTTAAGACTTAGGCCAGGAAACTTGCCTTTAAAACAAATTAATGTGATGTCTAATTCAACATACATGCATATAACAGTATCCTACTATATCTAAGGCATATGGTTTTGAAAAAATATTATTTCCATGAGTAAAAATCCCAACTTGCTGTAACCTTTGCACTCCTATCCAAATTTCAATCTGTTTCTGTTCAAGTCTCTGCTTTCCATCAAGATTTCTAATTCCTCTATTCTAGTTTACCACTCAGCCTGAGAAATAAAAACATTATAAAACTGTTGGAAGTTCTCTTTCTCTGAAACTCTTATGAAGTTAATTTCTCCTCTTCCCCCCACCTAAAGTAACACTTATGCTGAATTAATATGTAGCATCACTAAATAGTCATTATTCTTTTTATACACAAGTATGTGTTCTAAATACTTTCATAATATTGAGTCCAAATTTTTTAAGAAAAATTTCATTCAGCAAATTTGAAATATTATATGATTAAGACTTATATAGACAATACCTAGATTTTACCCATCATCTTTTGCTCAATTTGCTTTGTCATATATTTATCTGATTTAGTACTTTTTTATGTTTTGAAACTATTTATAATTATTCCTGTTTTTGTTTTCAAACAACAGAGTCATGCCATAGTCCCATTATTTCATTATTATTGCTATCATCATCATTTTATTTTGCTTTTTCCTTAGCTTGTTTCAGGGAGGGTCTAATTGACTTAAACGTATATACATTTAAATACAAAGGATTTAAAATTTAAATACAAAGGATTAATAAAATCTGGACCAAAGTACAATAAACATAGGAATATAAGATGCAGTAAAAAAGTTGTATGCTGTGAAAGCCTGTACACTTGCAAGAGGAGGTTTAAAAATTTGATTTAATATTTTAATGTACAAACTGGAGAAGAAAAGAATCATTCATTTATTTCAAAAGCGTTCATTGAATTCCATAAAAATACTTTCTTAAAAGCCTCAGTACACACAAAAATAAAGCAAACTGATGTCTCGGGAGAAGCATAGCTCTCCACCGAACTGAGATCAGTGTGAAATTTCTTTTGTGAGCCATCATAAAGAAAACAATGTGTAACGTGGTGCAAATTGCACTCAAGAATTATTCTCACAGTAAACAGAATGAATTCAGGATAGTTATTATAAGGTCCTTTGGTATTGGTTGATTACCTAATGTCAAGGATCAGTACAAGGAAAACAAGTATTTGTGAAACCAAAATTATTTAGCCCCATTCATAGTTCTCTGGTAGTCTGGATTCCTTTAGGGATAGATTTTAAAGTATAGTCAGTTTGGCTATAACATGACTTAACAGTATCTTAAAAAATTTGCATTTAAAAAAATTATACACTACAAACTTTAAAGCTCATGGGAAAATAGGATTAAAACTGTAATATTTAGACACATGTTTATCAGGAGAATTCATGTGTTTTCATTTACTTCCATTGTATGTTTCTTTGCTCTTATTTTTCAATTTTTTATTTTGATGCTTAGAATATTTACATATATATATATATATATATATATATATATATATATGTCTTTTTTTTGGTACCATTGACTGAACCCAGGGGAACTCAACCACTGAGCCACATCCCCAGCCTTATTTTGTATTTTATTTAGAGACAGGGTCTCACTGAGTTGCTTAGCACCTCACTTTTGCTGAGGCCAGCTTTGAACTCATGATCCTCCTGCCTCAGAACCACTGGGATTATAGGCATGCGCCACCACACACATCTTAGAATATTAATTTGGAATATTTTTCCCTTTTAATTTAAGGTCATGCATTTATAAATAGCATATCTCACAAGTGTTGAAATGTCATGTTTCTGTTGTCATTTAATTTTAAATGTGAAGGGAGAGAGAATTGATTCATAAAATATTTAGAGGTAGAATGATATTATAAATTTTCAAACATACAGGAAGATTTGTTATTTATTATTTCTTTCCACTCTAATAGAATTATTGCCACAATTGTAATCTATACAATTTTGGATTTTTAGTGTTGCTTAGACTTGGTTTTTAATTCAGTTTATAATAAATTTTGCAAGTGCTCTTATGTGAACTGACAAAGAAAAAGTGTTTTCCAATTGTTGAGTAAAGGGTTACATATATACCTTTCAAACAATCTTATTAATTCTCACCACATATTTATTCTTTTAAATATTTCAATTATTCTGAAAAAGTTGAAATTTCACAATTTTTGTAGATTATTCAATGAATAGTTTTTAAAATTCTGCCTTATATAATTTAAATCTATTTACATATATGTTTACTCTTAATTTTTAGAAATTTATTATAGCATTTTTACCCAAAGAATGTCTTTGTTGATATAAATTGATATAAAATTGTTACAGTCGATTTTATCAAGCTTTTCTGTATTGTGTTTCAAATGTGTCTTACATAAAAAATTATATTTTCCCCATTCTTTATATTGATTTAATTTTTGGTTTTAACAAACTCTAATTTTGTTAACTTTTATTTTTAATTCGGTGGTTAGAGTTTCTCAGAGGTCATATTTTATGATTTTTTTCACTTTTTGCTTAATTAATTTTTTCTCTAGCCTTATTATGAATTAATTATATTTTATAAATTTTTTTTTTCTCCCTAGAGTTTGGAACCTCTATGTTCTACTTCTATTTTTGTTTTTTTGGTGGATAGTCAAATTTTTGCAGAATCTTTGTATGCACAAGTAAGAAATTAAGCATTATCTATACTTTTATCTCAACAATAAATTGGAATGTTTTCTAAGCAAATACTCCTTCCCTTCTCTGAAAGTTTTTGTTGCCCTATAGTTTAGTTCTCCACTGTTTCCATTTTCTCCAAGTTGGACCTTAGTATTAGGTGTTGCATAAAGGCTTTGCTTCTTTAGGTGTGCACAGATAGTAAACTACTTACTATTACTCTTGGTATTTTCATCCATATTTCTGGATTCATTTTCTTGAATTGTTTTCTGAGTTCATACAGCAAAGGAATATTACTGACAAATTGTTTCATTTAGAGTCAGTGCTATTTTCTTTGCAACTTAAAGATTTCACTCTTTTTTATTAAGAACTGTATTTGACCAATGATCTTTCTAAATGTGATTGTATTTAAGATTTGTTTTTTTATTTTGATATTTAACATTTTGCCTGCATTTTTTTCAATTTAAGAATTGTAAACATGTGTTAATTTATCCTGATGGTGATTTTTTTGTCTTTCCTGAATCTGGTACTTCCAATCTATTATCACATATGAAAAATTCTCACTCATTTTCTTTTCACTGTCTCCCTTTCTGTTTTGTTTTAGATTGCCATGTCTACATATTCTTTTCTTTCTATCATCCCTGTCATTTATTTCATACTTTGTATAACCTCATCTATTTGTGTTGTGGTTTGTTTATTTCTTTGGAGACATTTTTCTTTTTTTTTTCTTTTCTTTTTTTTTTTTTGAGGTACTGGGGATTTGAACCCAGGGCCTTATGCTTGTGAGGCAAGCACTCTACCAACTGAGCTATATCCCCAGCCTGCCGAGACATTTTTCAATTAAATAATTATCTCTTCAATTATGTCAAACTTTGTCTATGATTCATCATTTATGATGTGTCACTTTCAGAATGACACATAAATTCTAAATATTAGGAAGGTAGTAAATATGGCAGCACTGTTTTAGTTTTATTTTACATTTTTAACAGTCTTTTACATTTTAAAGTTGTAGCATCAGATATGAATGTGTATGTTGATTGTCCTAGATTTGACAATGTTGCCAAATATCAGTTAAGAATCTTTTACAAATGACAATTATCAAGAATGCAAGCAACAATAAATGTTGGAGAGGATGTGGGGAAAGAGGTACACTCATACATTGCTCGTGGGACTGCAAATTAGTGCAGCCACTCTGGAAAGCAGTGTGGAGATTCCTTAGAGCACTTGGAATAGAACCATCATTTGACCCGGTTAGCCCACTCTTCAGTCTATACTCAAAAGACATAAAATAAACATTCCACAGTGACAGACACATGAATGTTTATATCAGATTAATTCACTAGAACTAAACTGTGGAACCAGTCTAGGCTCACTTCAACAGATGAATAGATAAAGAAATGTGGTTTATTCACTATGGAACATTACTCAGCCATAAAGAAGAATGTAATTGTCATTTGTCAGTAAATGAATGGAGCTGGAGAATATCATGCTAAGCAAAATAAGCCAATCCCAAAGAACCAAAGACGGAATGTTTTCTCTGCTATGCAGATGCTAATTCACAGTAAGATGGGGAACTAGGGAAGAATAGAGTTACTTTGGATTAGATAGAGAGGAGTAAAGGAAGGGGAGGGGGTATGGGGTTAAGAAGGATAGAATGAATCAAACTTTATTACCCTATGTGCATTTAGGATTACACAACCAGAGTAATTCTACATCATATAAAACCAGATGAATGAGAAGTTATACTCCATTTATGTACGATGTGTCAAAATGCATTCTACCATCAATAATAACTAATTAGAACAAATTATCAAAAAAACTCTTTTACGGCCTTAAACTCTGGGCTCTGGGCTTTTTTTTTAATTTCAAGATTTCAGGTATAGATCTTTCTTTAGGGCATGAGTTTACAATAGTCACCTGTTTCATCAAAATTGAAGTTTTAAACTGAAATTGAATTTATCATTTGGGGGAATTATTTTGTGAACTCATCATCCAAATTCACAGTTTTTCTTGACAGCTGAAGTCTGAAATTTGTGGAGATGTTTGACAGCACTAAAGCAGCCACCACCATGGTTACACAAAGTCTCCTCTGTAGAATATGGTGATTTCTATTTAAGATTGTTGTGTACAAATAGTCCTTTCTTTTTTAGTGAGAATATTTTTTCCTGATTCTTTCACCACTTGGTCTAGAATCAGAATGTTCACCAATCTGTTCATTTCTTCAGTTTCTTTTAGGCCTTGTTACTGATATTGCAACTGTACTTGAAGTTGTTCCAATCCATATGAAGTTCTTCCACACCAACAACCGGTTCCCTGATTCTTTCACACCAAATGGGTGTCCAACAATTCAATTCAGTTCTAGTACTTTCTTCTTGTCATTAGCATAAGATCACAAAATTTAAAGGGATTGGGTCCACCAAATGATTCCTACATCAGACACCATTTACAACTCTCTTTTCAGGTTTGACAATTTGCTAAAATGGCTCAGACTGCAGGAAAATGGTTCACTTATGTTTATTCATTCAGTATAGGGGATGCAACTCAGGAATAAACAAATGGGAGAGATAAGTAATGAAAGGTATTGGGGAAGGATACAGTGGAACTTCCTTGCATTCTCCTTACATGCCACCCTTTGAAAAATTTCATGTATTGATCAACCTAGCAGTTCCCTGAGTTTTTCATAGATACAAATCTCTTAACTCCAGTTTCCCTCACTTGGAGGTCAGTAGGTTAGGCTAAAAATTCCCAAGTCTATAATTACCCAGTCTTTCTGGTGACCAGCAAAAACTCAAGTGTTATCGAAAGGGGCTCATTATGAATTATAAGAAAACACTCCTATTATTCAGGAAAATCCTTCAGTTTCAGGAGCTCTATGCTAGGATCCAGCGACAAAGACCAAATATATTTTTTACATACCATGTAGCCAAAGACATTTCTTTTGGTTTTTGCAAGTTGTCATTGATGGGCTACATATGGGATTCCTTTATGCCTTTACTAGGAAGAGATCATGCTGTCTCATTTTGAAAACACTTTATTATTTCAAAGTTTTCCTCAACATTTAAAATTTTCCTTTCATGTGCTACTTGGCATTTTTGAAACAGAATATGCATACATCTTGTGGATACTGATTTTTAAAATGTAAAGCATTCACAAAAGTAAGAGATAGCAAAATGTAATACGGTAGAATAATGTTTGTAGTGAACTAGGTTACTGGTAGATTCATGAGCTATATATGTATATGTTTATATACATAAATATATATTCTTAATCTGGGTGCATTTTGCTGTGTTTACATAGATATTTTCAGAGCATAATCAATGTGACATTCTCTTTTTGCTCAAATTTTTCCTAATATATTTTATTTGTTGGAACATATTAATGTCTTCAAAACATGTTGTAGAATAACTGTCTGCATCTTGAAGAATGGATGTGGAGTATATACTTGAGAAAATTTTGCCTAAATTATGGATATATTTTACAATAAGTTTTACATAATTTGAGAGAGTTCAAAATTATCTTCTTTAACAAGTAACTGAAATGCAGTTATTCTTTATCACTATTTGCATGCTGCTTTAACTGAGGACTTTAAACTAGTGTGTAGGACCCAGTACCCTGTCCTCTTGTCAGAGCAATAGTTAGCTACTGGTTAACTCTTCCACAAAGAAGAAAAAACACAGTTGGCACTGACTTCTGATATGACTGCTATTCCTTATATATTTTAAAATTTCCTACAGTTTACAATGCATTTTCATAAGTCAACATTTACAAAGTTTTATAAAGTTTGGGACAGTCATTATCTAGTTTTTCAATCTATATATCTCAGTTCTTGTGTGGACAATAAATTTAAACTCCTTTTGAAGCATATATCTTAGTTTCTTTTGGTAATTTCCTTACATTTTATATATTTGCTGAAGTTATCAATATATTACTAATACTATATTGTGATGAGCATCTTTTTATTTTTTTTACCACCATCAGAAGTTCGTCCATAATTGACTATGTGTAACTTAGCTCTAGGATTCTTGTAGGAAAATCACTGTAGAAACTTTTACCTTTGAAGAAAGTACAATGTTATGGTTATATCATATTTTATCAGCTGGTATATCACAGAAAAATAATACTTTGGGAAGGTCCCTTGTTTTGGCATTATATAATTTATCATACAAAATGAACACTGTCATCAGCAAGAGATGTGAAAAACTGAGTTACTGATTTGAACATTAGATTCAAACTATTCCCTTTCTTTTTATTTCCAGGAGGCAGCATGAAACAAAAGTGAAAGCTTTCTGTTTAGCAGAACAATTGAAATAAGACAACTACACTTAGGGTATGGAACTGTAAGTTCTGGTTCTACTTAGTAGGAAAGTACTGAAATATGAGTAAAAACCACTATTTAGGACAATTTGTAGTATAGATACTAATGCTTACTAGAGAGAAAGAGAGAGGGAAAGAGAGAGGGAAAGAGAGAGATATTGAAAGAGAGAGAGAGAGAGCTCTTGAAATACTGACAGAAAAAAAAAATGGTGAATTTTTCAAAGAAAGCCATGATACAATGAACCAGAGAATAGGATTGTGTTCTTTGGTAATTTCTAATTGAAAGGAAAATCTTTTTTTTTTTTAAATGTTGAAAAATGTTGACAAAGAGAGAGGTACTTTGTGAAATCTAAATTTAAAAGATCTCTGGGAGAAGGAGATAACTATCTAAATCTAGAATTTCCATTCTTATTCTTTATAAGAAATAGCAAAACATTTACACTTTTCATCTTCAAACAGAAAAAGAAGATTGTCAAATATTATCTTAAGAATGAATGTTTTCTTCAGTGAGAGCGGTGTGAAATGGAAGAATATTTACACAGGGAAATTCCCTAGATGATATGCCAATATGCTGATGTTTAATTATATATTTTTAAATATTTCAATGGAATATTTACATGGTGTGTTTTTAAAAAATAACTTATTGTCAACATGTAATAGATAGTTGTGGCAATTTTGCCTGGCTATTTGGACATTACTGAAACTTAATATTCTCTTTTATTCAATAAATATTTTTTGAAGAGCAACTATTTGTTAGGGACTCTGGTAGACATTGAGAATATAAATAAAAATAGATATGCTTTCACACTTTGGGAATTCATAATATAGCAGGAAGTTCCACAGACTTTATTATACATACTGGTATTACTAATTGAATACAAACTAAATTTGTGCCTTCAGTAGCATCAGTGTGAAAGAGGATGTAGCAGATTTCTAAGAATCATCATTAGCATATTTCTTAATTAAATTTCATTTTAAATATGATAATTAATTCTTGATTTGGAAATAAGAGTTATATTAGTACTATGTTCTATATTTTTTAAAAGAAAAGAAAGGTCTGGAATAGAATGAGCTTTTTTTCAATGGTACATGATATAAGAATTTATTTGAAAAATATGCCCTTATCCAAAAACTTGCAATAGATACTAATCTGTTCGAAATTGATTGTCTTATCTGATTTATTTATTATTTGGTTTGTTGATTCATTTATCTGTCCCAACCAGCAGGACTGCAAAGGGAACCTGGAGGCGGGAGCGGGGATTGGGAGAGACAAGAGACACTAGAAATGGAGACAAGACAAAAGCCTGATCAAGTCTTGTTTATTAGGGGAATAAACCCAGTTAATATAAAGTACAAAGCCAATCAGGGGAAAGCGCAAAGGCAAGACTAGTCTGCGCGCCAGAGCTCAAACAAGGAAGTGTACTTGGCCAGTCATGAAGCACCACGCAATCTAGTCTGATACACCTGGTATTGTCTGACAGTTATGTGTGCAGGAGAGGCACCCCGCCGCCAGCATCCAGCAGGCGCCATCTTAGCTCAACATGTGGAGAGGCAGGGCGTGGCCTGCCGGCTCCGGACATTTATCTAGTGATGCCACAATTCTAGATACAAAAAGAGAAATCCCCAATGGTCTCTGTCCTCAAACATCTCAATTTCTTAACTTCTTGTCATCCATATTCTTGTTTCTTTAATAACGGTATCTCTAAAAGTTTTTACAGTAGCAGCATACAATCAAGCAATTTAGTTTGAAGCAGAGAAAGAAGTCAGACTATAGGAAAGAGGTAGGTGAAAAGAGTCAAATCCTTTGTTTTCGTCCTAGTCCAGAGATTTCACCTGTACTCCAAATCTTTCCTTTACAAAGTAGCTTATTTAATTTAGTCATTTATCAGAACTTAAATAACACTTAGGAATTAAAATATTCTTGGTAATTGTTAAATTGTTTGAAGCATCACACAACACTGTATTAGGTAGGCCCAGGGTTGACAATATATACTACTGCAAGCAGGTAGAACTGAACTACATGAAAATAATCATGTTAATAATAATGACTAACACTATATTTGCCTGAGACTTTACATATAATTCTTTTACTTCTAATTATAAACATTATAGATAGAGTCAATTGTCATCTCTGTTTTACTGTTGAGTAAAATACAGGTTAACATTTAGTTCCAGGTCACCAAGTAATTGTTGGAGTCTGAATTCAAATTCACATATGTTTGACTCCAAAGCTCATTACCCATCACCATCATAATGTATTTGTTGTATGTGAATTTGGATGCATAATTAAGGACCTTCTAACTTCACAAAATCTCTTCCACAGCTTGTCAAATTCTTTGAGATTATATCATTATTGATTTATTTTAAAGTATTTCTTAAAATCATCTTAAAAATTCAAAATCCAGAATGACAGTAACAAAATGACTACATTTTGATAGTGAATTGTCATCCATGTGCATCAAAACTTTTGAAGAGTAGTGGGCAAAATCACTAAAGAAATTGACTTGGTCAGAGAGAGAAAGGAAGTCAAAAGGATCTGCTGACTTGATTGACTTAGTTTATCTATCCACTTCTGTTAACCCAGCACTGATTGCCAACTATGATTGTCCATGTTTGTTAATTAAGACTTGAGATGATATTCATGAAATCTCTTAGAGCAACATTTATTCTTCCTGTCATTGGCTTTTAAGTTGAATTAACTATATAAGCTTGTGATAGAGTTATTGCTTTAACACAAAAGTATTTATTTTGTCACACCAGATTTTGTTAGAGACTAAAGTAGCAAAGATGATGTATAAGGAAAATAAGTTTTAAAATGTTTTTATTTAGAACATTAATTGATCTCTAATGTGGATCTCATTTTTCTTTTTTCCTTTAAGTCTTGCCACTTAGGTCAGAGCCACCCTCCTTATTAAAATATCTTGTCTTGAAATTTCCATCCCTCTACTATTGTAGTTGTACTATATCTACTCTACTTTAATAAACAGTAGCGCCTAGATCTTTCATTTATTTCTTAACTTCTCTCAATTTAAACCTGCTATAAACATTTCATGTGTATCCATATTACTCCTCTGTTTGAAATTGTCCAATGGTTTCTCATCTCAGAAATGGTAAAAGTCAAAGTCCTTTAATACTTTCTGTAATTTAAGTATTCCAAATGATCATCTTAACAAGGAAAAAACAGGAATGGAAGATAATTCCATGATATATCTTCAAACCTTTCAGTGCTTTTTAAAAATCCATCTGGTGTTTACTTAGATAAAATGGTTTATTTTAAGAATATTTAAGGAATAGTATTTTTCTTTTTAAACTATAACTCTCATAGTACAGCCCAAGCATACCACTATCCTTTTAAATCATGAAGAAAACATCTTTGGCTTCAGCAAATGTACATTTCCTGCACAATTTACCTAAATGCAGTGCTAATTATGAAGCTTATATTAACACATTTACATTCCAAAATAACTCAGAACTGACAGGACTTTTTCCTTTTCCCCAACTTCTATAATGGAAAGTCTAAGCCTTTTAGCAATAAGAAAAAACATTCTTTTTGCCTTACAGCATCACTTATACACACTACAGATGATAAAATTTAAAGAAAAATTGAATTCCATTCTATAAATAGCTGCATTTTGTAAAAGCCCATGGCCATAAAATAATAAACATCATAGTAATATGAGCCTTTCACTCATCATTATGAAGTTTTGAATTCATAATTTACCAGTGTGTTGTTATGAATTTGTGTTTAAGTTGTCTACTGCTGTAATATACAACATAAAATATGATTACAGAAAAGCAGGGGGAGTAAAAAAAATAGTGGGAATCACAACAGATATATGAACAGATTCCAGTTTTACTGAAAAGAAGTAGATCCTCTCTGAGTTCAAGAAACAAAGGAATTATACTTCAACTAGTAATATTTGCTAAACCTTGCTTTTGATATCGGAGACATGTTGAATCATGTTAGTCATCTGCTCAAAATTCTCCTATGATTTTCCATTTCAATAAGGGTAAAGACAAAAAGTAGACTCCATAGAATCTAAACCCCTTATTTCTCTGACTTCACCTTCTCTAACTTCTTTGCTCAGTGTACTCAATCAATATTGGCCTCCTTGCTGTTCTTACACAGGCAAGCTCAAGCTGTTGTTCTTCCTTACAGGTGAAGTTCTCTTCCTGCAGATATCCACATGATTAATTCTATTGCCTCCTGTTCTTCACTCAGATGTTAAGATCTCAGTGAATTTTCCCCTAACCATACCATATAAAAATATATCCAGCCAATTCCTGTTTTCTGCTCCTTTTTGGTACTTGGAATTGAACCCAGGGGTGCTTAATCACTGAGCCACATCCCCAGCCCTTTTCATATTTTATTTAGTGACAGGGTCTCGCTAAGTGGCTTGGGGCCTTGTAAGTTGCTGAGCCTGGCTTTGAACTCTTGCTCTTCCTGCTTAAACCTCTCAAGCCACTTCTGCTTCATCTTTTGTAATTCCCTTTTCACCTTCTAATATGCTATATAACTTCGTTATATTGCTTATATTCTTTATTCTCCACAAGTATATAAGCTTTATGAGGACAGAGATTTTTATCATTTGGTTTTTTAATTACTGTTTTATTGGTGCATTATAATTATACCTAATGGGATTCATTATGTCATATCCATACATGTACATAACATTATTTGATCAATCTCATTTCCCAGTACCTTCCTTTCTGTCCCTCCTTGCTTCACCTGATCTGCTTGCTCTACTCTACTGATTTCCCTTCTTTCATCATCATCATCATCATCATTATCATTATCATCATCATCATAATTTTAATACAATATATATATATACAATATGTATATATATGGAATTCACTGGAGTATATTTGTGCATAGATGTAGCATAATTTGGTAGATTTCATTTCCAAAGACTGCCCACGCCCTCTCTTTCTCTTTCCCCTTCAATACCAATCTTCTACTCCATTAGTTTCACTTCTATTTGTTTGTTGCTAATTCTCCCATGGAACACTGTCAGGCATGTAATAGATGCTCATAAATATTTATTGTATGAATGAATGATAGAATGGTGGATAGTAAATCTAAAAGAAAACATTATTGTACTGATACTGTGTGGACCTTCATATTTGCTCTCAGTTACATATTTGCAACATTTTTTAGGAAAAAAAAAACCCTTTTTGTATGCCCACCACTACTTTTCTTTCTGACTGAGATTCCTTTTTACCCTCTTAAAAGATAACATGATGCATATCTTCAAGCAACTGATTTATTTTCCTTTGGAGAATAAACTGTAATTGTTGCAAAGAGAGAGATAATCTCATAAACAAAAGTATATTTGAAACTCAAATTATAAATATTATTTCAGTGTTCTTGATAAGATAAAATATTACAGGAAGCTAAATGTCAATGTGTAGAATCTCTTCCTCTCCTGCCATACAAAATAGCCCTAATAATATGTTCTAAGTTTGAAAATTGAAGATTATTCATATTCTAAATGAAACTTCCAGGAAAGCATGTATATATATTGGGGGAGGAATGGGTAGATAAGATTGGGTGATGTCCTCAAAAAATAATAGAAGTCCATGATCAATGACTTTTATTCTTATAACATTCAAGATCAATGACTTTTATTCTTATAACTTTCAGTGTACAGCTTATATAAAATATTTATTAACAGTATATCATCTGCTGAAAGGGACTGCTAAGTACAGTAAATAATTAATTTACAACCACTTTGAACAAAAGCAAGCTTTTTAATCAGTTGGCTGCTAAAGAATCTCTTAGCATAAAATAAAAGGTATACTGCCAACTTGGAAAACGTCAGTGTATTTTTAAGAAATAATTCCATGATCACCCCTGATATTTTACAGAAAAGATTCTTAACTCATTCTTGAAAGTCAGTTCATTCACTAGTAACAGGCACAAATGCTAATAATATTTTCAAATTATTGTGAGACAGGAGAGACTATTTCTTCACAATATGAATGAGTAGATAAATGACTTAATTTGTATTAAAATTTTTTCATGAAAAACTTCTATTATCATACACATTAAAACACACCCTGATTTTACAATAGGCAGGTAGCACTCTACTTAACAAATGGAATCCCATGGACCACACAGCAGTCCTGCATATCACACTTGCTCCATATTCATGAGGCTAGAAAAAATATGTTTATGGGACTTTTGTTCTGAAAATTTTTTTTTCAAGTATAAGCCTCTTCTTTCAGTTATTTATTTATTTTTTGGTAGGAGGAATTGAACCCAGGGTCAATTTTTCTCTGAATCACATCCCCAGACCTTTTTATTTTTTATTTTGAGACAGGATCTCACAAAGTTGCCTGGGACCTCGGTAAGTTGCTGAGCCTGTCTTTAAACTTGTAAACCTCCTACCTCAGTCTCCCAAATGGCTAGGATTACAGGCATGCACCATACGACCCAGTTCAAATATAAGCCACTTTTTAAATTGACTATTCAGTGTCTTTGGTTATGCGTTTTAATGACTTGACCAGTATGATATATAATAGTAAATTAATTCCAAAAAAATAAAATGTGAAAAAGAAATTTTAATTTTAAAAGAATATAGAGAATAACTTATGCACTGTAATCTCATGTTTATAACACATGATTCTTAGTATACTGAGTTTCTAAATCAGAAATTTAAATAACTAAGATTAACTACAAATCTACTATACTAACAAAATTACACTTTTCCCTAAGTTGTATTTGACACATTTTAGTAAGTCTAACTTACCTGTTCAGAATATCTGTACTGAGGCAGTGGCAGGGAGGGATTTTGAGAAAGAAATATTAACAATAACACAATAAATACACATTTGGGCATTTACTCTCTCAGGAGTATTAGTGATTACTCACTTAACTACTCAGCAAATATTGACTGAAATATACCCTGGAATCCAAAATCCAGCTAAACTTCAAAAAAGTTACTCTCTGGTTGGGGAGCACAAATAGCCAAAATTTGGAAGGTATTGTCCTAAATGCAATTGCAGAGTTATATTTTAGTTTTAGTGGCACCATTGAAAAAAGAACTTTGCTTGTATGGATCAGAGTAATTCCCATAGTGGAAGAATAATTTGGTCTGCATATTGAAACTTATTGCATAACAATTTATATTGAAGTTATAATAAAGATAAAGTTTTTGAGTCTGGGGGTGTAGCTTTGTGATGAAGCACATGCTTAGCATTTGCAAAACCATAAGTTTGGTCTCCAGTACAGCAAAAAATATGAAATTATATATATAATTATGTATTATATATATGCATATTATGTATACATGCATATTTAATATATAGTTTCCAAATTTAGAAGGATGCTCAATGTTTTTCACTAAGTTTTAGTCACAAGGGAGATAGAGAACCCATCAGATTCTATTCCACTGTATAATAGAAACTTAGTTTTTTTTTTCCTTCCCCCCACCCCTCCCACCCCTCTTTTCCCTCTATACAGTCCTTCTTTCCTTCATTCTTACCGCTCTCCTTATCCCTAACCCTAAACCTAATGCTAACCCCTCCCACCCTCCATTATATGTCCTCATCCACTTATCAGCGAGATCATTCGTCCTTTAGTTTTTTGAGATTGGCTTATCTCACTTAGCATGATATTCTCCAATTTCGTCCATTTGCCTACAAATGCCATAATTTTATCATTCTTCATTGTGGAGTAATATTCCATTGTATATATATGCCACAGTTTCTTTATCCATTCATCAACTGAAGGGCATCTAGGTTGGTTCCACAATCTGGCTACGGTGAATTGAGCAGCAATGAACATTGATGTGGCTGTATCTCTGTAGTATGCTGATTTTAAGTCCTTTGGGTAGAGGCCAAGGAGTGGGATAGCTGGGTCAAATGGTGTTTCCATTCCAAGCTTTCTGAGGAATCTCCACACTGCTTTCCAGAGTGGCTGAACTAATTTGCAACCCCACAAGCAATGTATGAGTGTTCCTTTTTCACCACATCCTCACCAACACCTATTGTTGCTTGTATTCTTGATAATCGCCATTCTAATTGGGGTGAGATGAAATCTTAGGGTAGTTTTGATTTGCATTTCCCTTATTACTAGGAATGTTGAACATTTTTTCATATATCTGTTGATTACTTGTACATCTTCTTCTGTGAAGTGTCTGTTCATTTCCTTAGCCCATTTGTTGATTGGATTATTTGTATTCTTGGTGTAGAGTTTTTTGAGTTCTTTATAGATTCTGGAAATTAGCGCTCTATCTGAGGTATGGTTGGCAAAGATATTCTCCCACTCTGTAGGCTCTCTCTTCACATTTCTGATAGTTTCCTTTGCTGAGAGAAAGCTTTTTAGTTTGAATCACATCATTGCCCTATGTAAACGTATGATTACACAAATGGTATGCCTTGACTCTATGTACAAATAGAGAAACAACATGTATCCCATTTGTATACAATAAAAAAAAAGAAAAAAAATATAAAAAAAAGAAAACTAGCAATATGAACATTATTAATGTGAACATTAATTTGACACATAATACTCTAAGATTCAAGTTCTTTTAAACAATTTATTTCTGGAGGAGAATAATCTTGGGGAGTAAAGGTGAGGGTGCTCATAACAGCTTCTCAGATTTAAATTTGCAGTTTCTTTCTTGGTTTCCATTCTGCCTATGCTTGTTTATTCTGCCTGTACCTGAAGGGGCATGGAATCATGTTTTTCTGTTCTTAGAAAATTTCAAATGTGTATATATATTTTATATTAAACTAGTAAAGTCTTTTTTAAAAAAAATAATAATAAGATAGAAAGTCAAAACACAAAAAATTCAGTTACATTTTTCTTTTTACTTTTCATTTTTAATCCAGTTAGAATTAATTTTTGGGTAAATAATATTTTTGCAATCTCTTTTTATATATTTTTTTCTTAAAATGTTTATTTTTGCCTGGCTTTAAATTACTGTAATAAATTTGTATTAAAAATTAAAAAAAAAGAAACTTAGAAAGAACAATCTGAAAAAGGAGACAGTGATATTAATATATTCTAGTTTAATGTAAATTTTTAAAGTTACAACACATTGGCTAAGCCTGTATTTACCTTAGAAAGCTGTAACAAAATAGATCGACATTATAATGGCAGTTTCATATTTCATTTGTATTAATCTAGGACAATGTTATAACTTTATTTAAATGAGATTTCTAAGAATACCTTTAAATAATAATACAGAATGATATATCATTATTTGCTAAGCTCTCTACAAGTATTTTCTCAAAGGAAGGAGAGTGAGTTGAGAGTATTAACATTTTCATCCAAATGCAATTTTGGGGTTTGATCATTCAGATAATTAATATAAAAATAAAATACATACAGAGAAGATGAGTGCTAACCTTTCAATTTGTTTGATTGTGAAGATCTTATTAGACTAGTAAAAGAAGCAAAATATTTTGTGTTACGGTCTCATTTTCTGATACCATCTTCAACTTCTTTATTATTGCTTTGTAATAATACAGTATATTCCCTTTTGTTTTCTCCAACCAGTGTCATATTAGATGAGGATATGAAAAATAGATAACTTAGGCAATTCAATATAATTGATTTCATATGAAATAACTGGCTTCCTTGAAGGTTTGTTATTTTCACTGAATTAACCCATTTTCTCACCAAAATGTTTGATTACCTAATTACTTGCATTTCTAATTCAGAGCTGTCATAGAAAATAAAATAAGTATAAAAGTTCCCAACTCTTGTAGACAAAAGAAAACAAAATAAAAGAGATAGACAAACAACAATAAAAAACTAGTAGAAACATAATAAAAATTTCAAGGAAAAGAATGTTTCTCTCTATTTTGGGGTTAAATCAAGATAAAGATTATAAAAGGAATTACTGAAGAACTTTTTTTATTTGTTCTAACTAGTTATATATGATAACATAATGTATTTTGACACATTATACATAAATGGAATATAATTTCTCATTCATCTGACTGTACATGACTTAGAGTTTCACCAGTCATGTAATCATATATGCACATTGAGTAATAATGTCTGATTTCACTGAAGAGTTTTAAGCTGAAAAGTGACATTGTATATGGATGACTTTGATGGATATATGAATATTGGTTTAGATAGATCTAAAATTGGATATAGAACACATTTTAGGAAATTATCTTAATCAATGAGGCAAAAAGTGTATGAGGACCTGGCAAAATGCATTAGGGTGGAAAAGATAAAACCATGAGAAGGATGTTGACAGATAGGAATGCTAGGCTTGAGGTTAAAGTACTTAGAATGACTCACAAATTTTGACTTGAGATAGTGGAAGCATTAATGAGGATACGAGATACAGGATTACCTAAGTCTGGGGAAGGAGACTGTGATGATGAAATTAATTTTGGACATGCTAATATTGAGAAGTTTGTGAGACTTTCAAGTAGAAAATGTACAATTTGAGTTGCTTTTGCTCATCCAGTCTCAGGAAACAGATATGGGGGGAGGCAGGATTATGATATTTGAGTGCCAGAACTTTGATGGTAATTGAAGTATGGATAGTGCTTGAATTTATCCAGGTATAATATATTGAGTGAGTAGAGAATTGAAGATAAAACCCTAAAGAACACTTACCTTAAATAGAAAAAATTTATGGTAAACAGGGAAAGAAATGTCCCCCTCCCACCTCCATTAATGATAAAATGTAGGAAAAGAACCAGGACAGTGTGTTATCAAGGAAACCTAATCTAGGAAACTGAAGACAAAAAGAGAGTTGATAATTATATCAAATGATATAGAAGGGTGATATTCTTTGTATGACTGTATCCCAGCCGGAGTTGAAAAGTAATATGTGTAGTTATTTTCTTCATACTCAGCTTAGCTATCAAAAACTGATGTTGAAACAAAAATATGTAACCAATTATGACCCCATATTTATTCCTGAGAAATAATAATGCAATGAGAATATAAGCAAAAGGAAAATAAGAATTGGTCTTATGTATGTTGATGTTTTGTGTTTAAGTAAGGAACAGTTCTTTGCAAGGCTGGGATGTGTTGTGTAGTTAAATTTTGATATTAACTAATTTACTGCCAATAGTTTCTAAGTTCAAAGGTGAATATGATATGGACCTAGCCCTCACAGAACTTGTAAAAAGATAGATTTTTAATTCTGATCCAATAAATTGGGAATTGCTAGAAGCATTACTTGCTTCTAGAATTTATTTTTGTTCTCTACTTCTCTCTGATTTAGTGTTTAATTATAATATTTACAGTTTGAAGCATTAAGCATTGAAAAACAAAATATGTTCAGATATATGTATATGTATATATATATAATCATTTTGACTTTTGTCTATGGATATCAACTTATTGTTATGCCACTGTGAGTTTCCTAATCTGTTATCTGATTTAAAATAGTCTATCTATCTATCTATCTAGATATAGCAAATAGCCTTCTTTAAGTTTCTTCCAAGTGATAAAACTAGGGGAAAAATAACCATTACACTTTTAATAATTACATTGTTCTGTACATATTTCCTCTCCTCTAGAATTGGAGCTTAGCACAACAAAATTTTTAATAGCAGCAAAAATAAGTAAATTATGCATTTTTTAAGCAATGAAAGTAAAACCAAAAGCACCTTATACTGATAAGAAGCCATTAAGATAATATCATTAGCTTATATCAAAAGAATAAAAAATAGCAATTTTCAAGCTGAATTGTTTTCAGGCATATGATTTTCTCTGTAGTGTTTAGACTAGCAAAGTAATGTGTCTGACTGGCTAACCACCCAGCCCCACCACTTCACAATCAACAGGAAATAATGTTCCCAAACTATAATTTTTTCAGTATTTTTCTCACCTCAAGACTCCAGTTTTTTCTCTATCTTGGGAATCATAAACTAAAAGATTGATATTAAAGAGAAAAATTCATGGAGTGGATAATATAGACTATCTAGGGCATAGAACCTGAAAGAATTAGAGTAATATTAAAACTTCAAATCAAATGTCTTGATGAAACAGATTTTGTGAATTGGAACGAATTTTGACTGAAAATATTTTGGCTTGTGGTTGTTTCTGTAGGATTGGGACTTTTTTTCCTAGTCTTGTAAATTAGACTGTGGTTAAACATTCACTTTCTATGTCTGAAATCCCTGTTCTTCTCATTTTATTTCTGACAATCATCTATTCCAGCCAGCTATTCGCTTAATTATTCATCTAGGAAAATGGTTTAAATCTCATCTGTAAAAGTTTTTAGTGTATAATTTATTTTCTTTTGGATATGATTTAGAAGACAGTGTTTCAAGAAGGATACTTTTTGTTATCATGCCAAGGATTAAAAGGTGACTTTATTTCTGCTTTGATCAACACAACATTTTCTTTGGAGTGTGGTAAATCCAAAATCAAAAGAGAATTAATACCCATCGTGTGGAGCTTTTAAATAAAACTATACACAATTTGAACATGGGACTTTCAAAAAGGAATGGACCAGTTTGACGAGCGTAAGATATGTATCTATAAATCATATCTAAAAATGAAGTTAAACATTATGATATCCAAACTTAAAGAAATTCTTGTGAATAGTCATGACTGAATTCAATCATTGTTAAATATTCTTGTAAATTCTTAGAAAGAAAAACTCTTTCATGCTCAAGTCACCAAGTATAAACACAAAAAGTTTGAGCTGTGTCTCCCAAGCCCAGGAGGATACAGAGAAAAGAACTAGCTGGAGTGCAGTGTATACTGAGGACATCTATCATGCTTTCTAGTTCTCTCTTATATCAACCCTTATAGGAACTATCAACAGTGTCTGTCCTCAGAGGTTTCTAACAGTTGTTCTTCCAAAACCTCAGAAGAAGAGCTGGAGAGTGAGGTTGGAATCAAATCAGAAATTTGTATTTAAAGTTTTGAATCAGACATGTCTGACATTCCAAGATTCTTCCACGTTTAATTTAAAATAATTCATCTTTTTTATTCAGAAACTATAAACAACTTCATTTCATCATACTGATTATGACAATTTAATTTAGCAATGAACATATTATTTCTCATACATCCTTTAACAATATTTTAATTGAAAAAGTTGGAATGGAAATATGTAAGAGCAAGAAATGTCAGGTATACTATTAATCAATGGTACCATGAAAACAATAATAAAACCTGTGATTCACCTCCTATATTGATGTATTTACATGTGTATGGAAATCATTTAGTTCATAGATTGGTGACATCTACCTAATTTTTAATATTAAACACATGGTATACATCCTCTAGAGAGTATTTATTTGATAATCATGCCTGCTCATAGAAGTGGTTTGATAACAGTGAAATGGAAATGTTAAAATCTTTGCACAAATAATTGCTGATTGATTTTATAACACTAAGTTTTAAATAATTGTGGGCAACACATTAGTTTTGTACTCAAATTTGATTTCAATGTGTTCCTCTCTCTTGCTATATATATTTCATCAGCTCTTTTTTAATAGGTATTATATTTAGTGATTTACTTCACTCACTCAGATTCTCCTAGTTAGACTGTCAACTTCACTGGGCTTTTGCACTCCATTGTAATATTCCTTTCTTCCATTACTCAATTCCTACTACTTTTTTAAAATTCTCATGTGAAGTTTCCTTGTGAAAACTTTCCTTGGGCTTCTTGATCAAGTAAAAACTTCACATGCTCCTATAGTACTATGTTTTCTTCTTCCTAGCAATTTTCACAGTTCTAATCTTACAGTTATCAGTGTGCTAATTTTGTTAATGTCATTTTCGTAACTAGTCAGATAAGCTAAATAATCTTTGCCTGTTTTAACTCTCCATTATTTCTTCCTCTTTCCTTTGTTACAAAATTTCGTGTCAAGAAGATTCTTAGTGGGTGTGACAGGATAAAAGGAAGGTAGGGAGGGAAAGAGGAAGGGAAATACGGATAGAAGGAGAGATGAAAATGCCAAATTAAAACTTTTTATTCAGTTGAAGTACAACTGAGCAGACTTTGGTTTCCTTCTTTGATAATAAAGATAGTTACAATGACTTTTGTATTTGTAATTTGTTAAACAATGGTAATCTGTAGGACTGGTCAGTTTTCCAGAGAGACAACCTAAACTGAGAGAAAAAAAAGGAAGGGCTTACCAATTGGTCTCAGTTTAGTGACTAAATAGGAATTCAAATGAGGTTCTTTCACATGTGGAGTACATTTTAATAAAGAGTGATGAAATTGACAGTGGAAACTATGTTCTTTCCCATATGAGAAAAACTGATTTCAGGTACAAAGTTATAAAAGTATTTCTCCTACTCCTTTAATGAAAATATTCTAGAAAGATGATGAATATATAAAACATAGATGAGAGTCAGTACATTTCTAAATGCTCACCTGTGCCTCAACTTTTGGGATGTTAGTTGGCTGTTCCGCTAAGGATCACAATTCAACTGGAGATTGAACCTTTATAAAATTAGTTCTGAATGTTGATCAAGCATCCCTTAGGTTTAAGAATTCTTATTCAAGTTTTACATTGACACTGTTTCTTTGTTTTTATTTTTCCCTATAGGAATTACAAATCCTATTTTAAGTGGCATTTAAACTTTTTGCATTTATGTTATTTTTTAATGTAATTGAAAACATTTTTTACTTTATTAATAACATCTGTATTACCTTTATAAATTCCAGTACAATGTTATTGGACATAGAGGTGGAGGTGGAGAGTGGGTAGTGATAAAATTTAAAGATGCATAGTGTATATTTAATTGATGATTTGTTTGAATAGAACTTGAGAAAGAGGTGCCAAGATGAATAACTCACTTTATCAAGCATTTGCTTCATATGGTCTCTTTCTATTTTAGATGTAGTTTAACAGAGATGGTTACAAAGTGCAGGAAAACGGGCTCCCCAAGCAAAACCAAATGATATTGACTAAGTGTTGTGTCACTAGAAGCAGACATTCAGACTCCCTGATGTTTTAAGTTTTGATTTAATTTTTTGATAATGCAGCACAGTTGAAGCTCTGTGTATCAGACAGGAAAGGAAAAAAAATGAGAAGCTAAACCATTAGGGGGTTTGCATCTACTTACCAGTTTTTTTCATACTTTTGAGGCCTCCCTGGATAGTAAAAGAGATGCAAATGGGTTATTATCTATCAAAGATAAAATACAGTGACTCATACAAAATTAAATCAAAGAGAATTGTAAAACCTAAAATGATATCCCTTACCCCACTTTCTCATAATCAAGTTCTCATTCACCTTGGGTATATAAATATGAAGCTAGATGTTCCATCTTTTCTTGTTTCCTTCACTCTTATCAACGTCTCTATGATCTATTGCTATGTAGAGAACATCTACTTCATGAACATTTATTTCAGTTGCAAAATGAAACAAATAGAAAAATATTTTTATGCTGAAAGCAACCAGTTGGTTTATTAAGTCAGACCTACTGTTAAGGCTTCCAATTGCTTCATTGCCAAAATTAAGATCAAGGTCCAACTCTTCCTTTTAGCAGTTTAGAAAGGTTTGTTTTGATTTGAATCACTTGATTTTGTAACTTAAATTCTTAGCTTTTGCTTTTATTTCTACTAATATTAATGGTTTTAAATTGCAGCTTTTTCACAGTTATCAAATTAGTTCCCTTGGCTTTAGAATGAGAACTAGAGAGTGGTGAGGAGAAAGAAGATAAAAAGAAATAATAACCACTGTTATTATTTATTTTGTGGTACAGAGAATTGAACCCAGGGCATTCTAAAACCAAGCTACATTCACAGTTCTTTTATTTATTTATTTTTTTTGTTTTGAAACATGTTTTCAAATTGTGGAGGCTTACCTTGAACTTGAAATACTCCTACCTTAGCCTCCCGAGCCACTGGAATTACCAGTGTATAATACTGTATTGAAGTTTGGTATTACAATTATTCTGCTTGTTGCAATGATGTTTAACATAAAACTAATACTACCATTCTTTAAATGACACCTATTGTGTGACATTAATGGTGCACTTAATATCCACATATGATGTATCTAAGTAATTAGACCCTAAATTTCTCAACTAGCAATTGAGTAAAATTAAACTAAATTTTGTCAGATGTCAGGGCCTGCTTTTATTTTATTTTTTACTTCTGTACTGGCATAGTAGGGTGTACCCATGATATTAGCAGAGTTCAACTTCCATCTTAGCTCAAATTTTATGAATATGCACCTTCTAATGAAATTGTTATTTATCACTTTATTAACAAGTTCAAATGAAGATGAATTTTATTTTAATACTTGGTGAAAGAAATTCAAGAGATGACAATTCAAATGGTTTTCAACATTAAAGGTTTATGTGTGTGTGTGTGTGTTAATACCATTTCAGAGAATTATGTGCATTTATAGTAGGAGTGGTAAAAGCCCATTGAAGTCAAGTTTGGAATTTTTTTGTTGTGGTTACAGAAGCAACTTTGTGACAATCAAAGCGAGAGGTCATGGAAGGAAATACAACAATTTAGCATATCACTCTTCACTTTAACAATCTTTCCTTTTTTTTTTAAATTAGGAAGTTCACTTTTCGTTTCTAAAACAAACTGGATCTTTCTTACTAGATATTAACATTGGAAATCATATATAATTTTCCAGAGATACAGAAAGCCACTCATTTTGCCCCTTTCATTTTTTTCTGAGAATAATTTTACATTGTATGTTATCACCACATATCTAAAAGAACTATTTTAAATATTTTCTTTTTTAATTTTGATTCATTGTACAAAAATGGGGTACAAGTTTGGTTTCTTTGGTTGTACACCAAAAGTAGAGTAACACCGTTTGTGTAATCCTACATGTATATAGGGTAATGATGTTTGTCTCATTCTATTATATTTCCTTCCTCCTGCCCCCTCCCCACCCCTCATTTCCCTCTACAAAATCTATCCTTCCTCCATTCTTCCCTTACTTCCTCCCCATGTCCATTATGTATCATCATTCACTTATTAGAGAAATCTTTTGGACTCTGTTTTTTTGGAATTGGCTTATTTTACTTAGCATGATATTCTCCCCAACTCCATCCATTTATCTGCAGATGCCATAATTTTATTCTTATTTGTGGCTGAATAATATTCCATTGTGTATATATAGCACAGTTTCTTCATGCCATTCATCTATTGAAGGGCATCTAGGTTGGTTCTACAATCTAGCTATTGTGAATTGAGCTGGTACAAACATTGATGTAGCTGTGTCACTGTAGTATGCTGATTTTAAGTCCTCTGGGTATAGGACAAGGAGTGGGATAGCTGGGTCAAATGGTGGTTCCATTCCAAGTTTTCTAATGAATCTCCACACTGCTTTCCAGAGTGGCTGAACAAATTTGCAACCTCACCATCATTATATGAGGGTACCTTTTTACCCATATCCTCGCTAACACCTATTATTTTAATAGATGCAGAAAAAGCATTTGATAAAATACAGCACCCCTTATGCTCAAAACACTAGAAAAAATAGGGATAGTAGGAACATGCCTCAACATTGTAAAGGCTATCTATGCTAAGTCCATGGCCAACATCATTCTAAATGGAGAGAATTTGAAAATATTCCCTCTAAAAACTGGAACAAGACAGGGATGCCCTCTTTCATCACTTCTATTCAACATTGTCCTTGAAACACTAGTCAGAGCAATTAGATAGACCAAAGAAATTAAAGGGATACAAATAAGAAAAGGAGAACTCAAGTTGTCTCTATTTGCCAATAACATAATTCTATAATTAGAGGATCCAAAAAACTCCACTAGAAAATTTTTAGAACTAGTAAATGAATTCAGCAAAGTAGCAGGATATAAAATCAATGCTCATAAATCTAATTCATTTTTATTCATAAGTGATGAATCCTCTGAAAGAGAAATTAGGAAAACTACCCCATCCACAAGAGCCTAAAAAAATAAAATACTTGAGAATCAATCTAACAAAAGAGGCAAAAAACTTCTACAATGAGAACTATAGAACACTAAAGAAAGACATTAAAGAAAACCTTAGAATATGGAAAGATTTCCCATGTTCTTGGATAGGCAGAATTAGTGTTGTCAAAATGGCCATACTACCAAAAATGTTATACAAATTCAATTCATTTCCATTTAAAATCCCAGTTATGTTCCTGATAGAAATAGAGAAAGCAATCATGAAATTCATTTAGAAGAATAAGAGACCCAGAATAGCTAAAGCAATCCTTAGCAGGCAGAGTGAAGCAGGAGGTATTACAATACCAGACCTTCAACTATGTAACAGAGAAATAGTAACAAAAATGGCATGGTATTGGCACCAAAATAGACAGGTAGACCAATGGTACAGAATAGAGGACACAGAAAGAAGCTTACATAAATACAGTTATCTCATAGGAGAAAAAGGTGCCAAAAACATACGATGGAGAAAAGATAGCCTCTTCAACAAATGGTGCTGGGAAAACTGGAAATCCATATGCAGCAGAATGAAACTATACCCCTATCTCTTACCCTGCACAAAACTCAACTCAAAATGGATCAAGGACCTTGGAATTAGATCAGAGATCCTGCACCTAACAAGAGAAATAGTAGGTCCAAATCTTCATCATGTCAATTTAGGATCAGACTTCCTTAACATGACCCCCAAAGAACCAGAAATAAAAGCAAGAATCAATAATTGAGATAGATTCAAACTGAAAAGCTTTTTCTCAGCAAAGGAAACAATCAACAATGTGAAGAGAGAGCCTACAGAGTGGGAGAAAAATCTTTGCCACTCATACTTCAGACAGAGCGCTAATCTCCAGAATCTATAAAGGACTCAAAAAACTCTACACCAAGAATACAAATAACCCAATCAATAAATGGGCTAAGGAAATGAACAGACATTTCACAGAAGATCTACAAGCAATCGACAGATATATGAAAAAATGTTCAACATCTCTAGTAATGAGAAAAATGCAAACTAAAATTACCCTACCATTTCATCTCACCTGATTAGAATGTCTATTATCAACAATCTTTTTTAAAAATAATGTTACAGGCAAGCATTGCCAGGCTGCAAAATAAAAAATGTTAGTGATTTTGACCTATCTATAATGTGACTTCTGTTAAGTCTCCCTGTTAGCAAGTTTTGCTTTAATAAGTAACTCCTTACAAACTGTTGGTGACTTTTGAATAGTTAAAGTCCCAGGTCTCATAGATATCTGTTAGGCAAAGTATTGCAAATGTTGATTGATTTGGTGAGAAGTAAAAAACTAGGAAGCACAGAGTTGCTTAGAGACCTAGATAACTTCTTTGAGTACATTCTGATGTCATGATTTCAGGAGTCTCTGGTAGTGGTTATGATGATGATTTCTGTTCTTTTCAGCTCCCCAAATCCATTGCTCAACAGAACACATTCTGAAATTTCCCAGGTAATGGAAGTTAAAGTTTGATTAAATTGGGAATTGTGATATAGTAGCTAGAGGGTATATAGCACAGTTAGCTCAAGAATAAATCTCAAGTGAGGGTTTATTGTCTTCCTCCAAAGGGACCTAGGGTTATGGTTCTATTCTTTCTCTACGAATATCTGTAGTGTGAGGTTTTTTTATTTCCCAAAAGCCTGATTAGTACCATGGAGTTAAATGTGAAGAAAATATGAAGATTCTTTAAAAAGAAGTTGGAAGTCAAAAATGATTTAATTATTTTATCTGTTTCACATTGAACTACAGTTAGGTGGGGGAATGATTTGAATTCTGAGATAAGCAATTCTACAGAGAACAAAAACAATATAGGAATGGACTTAATGATTTAAATATTTTTCCATCACAGTATCTTTGCATGAGGTTGGCAAAATTTATCCAAACAAGGAAGAAAATAAAGTTATTTTAGAACATATTTGAGTGCCTACTACATATTAGAGGGGTGGAAGGATTATGCAAATATAAGTTAGAAGGGATCCTTTCTTACTTTTGAGGAGTTCACAGTATAGTCAAAATATAGTGTGAAAAATATGACATATTTTAACCTGCCTTTATTTTATTTATTTTTTTTTTTGCAGAGCAGGGCCTTGTGCTTGCAAGGCAAGCACTCTACTGACTGAGCTATCTCCCCAGACTTTAACCTGCCTTTAATAAGCATTCAAATTATATTATTTCAGCATGCTCTATCTGTGAAGAATCCTAGAAAGTACTGTGAAACCTGAATTCAATGATTTATTAATTAAAAGAGAGAAAAGTTTCAATTCTCCTTTTCAATACTCGTTTTTTTTTTTCAGGCCCAGAAAAAGTCTCACATTTTTCATAAAGTCTGACCTTTTCATTTCAAAGTGTACGCTTAAAAAAATCTTGTATTATATATTGCCTGAGTAACTGCTTTTCCATTAGTTCTGTCCTGTTTTTTCATGATTGACATCTTTATGAATGAATTTTTTTTGTGTTAAAATATAAGCAATATGAAAACAAGTTTATCTTTTTTTGTCTGTTTGGTACACTACTGTATGTAGAGCATAATAAGTTTTGATAGCATTTGTTAAGTGAATAAATAAATTAAAGAAAAGGTTATATAGTTTAATAAATAGCTTAACAAATAATACAATCTGGTTAAAAAATCAGCTGAGATATGTTTTAAAATAGGCTGATTCTGTTTTTTTCTCTTGCTTTAGAGCTGTAGGAAACAAGCAGATGCCTAATATATCCTCCATAGCTACTACGAATCTAACATAAATATAAGCAAAGTAACTTTAAAATTATGATGGAATAAAATGTGCTGAGAAATCTAGTAACAAAATGATAGCTTTCTTAAGATTTATTTTGAATTAAATTAAATTTATTACTAATGCCTCTGATAAATTAAATGAAACTGAGAAAAATAGAATTTTACATATATATGCATATGTTCACACACAAATATATTTGCATATTTATGCATATTTACATATCCATATATACACATGATACACATGCATATATAAATATATGTCTATGTATATGTATATCATCACCTCAAGTTGATCTAGATAGACTTCATCCCCTTGGGTAGCCCCCTAGAAAGCTGGTATTTTGAATGCAAGCTTCAGTTTTCTCTCGTTCCCTTAGGTAGAGGCCCCCCTAGCTGTTTGGGCCTCTCCGTGCTGTATCACTGCCCTGTGGAACAGCAGCACACTTCTCAGAATTTTTTATCATTGTCCTCCAAGCATTTAGAGTATGCAAGTTCATATGAGTGATCAAGATAGGCAAGACACAAACAAGTTTGTTGGGTAGCCTGACCTAAAATAGAAATGTTGGGTCTATGATCCACTATTCTTACATATATGATTTTTTAAAACACCATCATAGAAAAAATACATTTATACACACACACACACACACACACACACACACACACACACCTATATATATTTATAGCAGAGTATTAAAAACATTGAGGGTTCAGGTTGGGGCCTTTCTGATATTAGAATTTTGTTTTAGTCAACTGTTTCACCTGTAAAAGTGGACAGATTTATCTGAGGGCTCAGGACTTCAGAGGTCTCTCAATCTATAGACTGCAGGCTCTGTTCCTCAGGACTCAAGGTGAGACTGAACATCATGGGAGACGAGTGTGGTGGAGGGAAATGGCTCACATGGTGATCAGGAAGCAGAGAGGTCTCCACTTGCCAGATACAAATATATTCCCCCAAAAGCCACTCTCTGAATTCCCACCTCCTCCAACCACACCCTAACACTTCAATTGCCACTATGTCCCTATCAGGGCATTAATTCACTGATTGAGTTAGGACTCACAACCTGATCACTTCTCCTCTGAACCTTCTTGTATTGTTTCACATGTGAGCTTTTGGAGGACACCTCACATCCAAACCATAACAAACTGTTTAGTGATATTTTGCATGTTCAAAATTTATGATTTAATCTTAGAAAATCTTGAAAACATAAAATTGTTAGAGTTGTTTTCAGAAACCTGTACTTTTCAGAATACAGCACATAAATGTGAAGGAAATTAATGTTTTCTATTATATAAAATCCCACAAAAATACAAAATAAAGCTTGATAACCTCTAATATCAATAAAGGCTATCAGTGACAAAATGGAAAAGCAGTCCTCTTGCTAATGTCAATGCTACATTGGTTGCATATGCATTTTGATTAGTAAGATGAAAGGGATGTTGCAGACATGAAAATGCACCTCTCAGATTTCCAACTCCAAGACATAATTGATCCATAAGCCTGGCTTCTGTGCTGTGAGACCATATACTCCCCAAGGGCTGCAGTAAGTTGATGGATGTACTAGGGATTCTGAATAAAGTAAAATAAAGCAATTCTTGGTGAAATTGAATCTCCACATATGGACAACAGCTCTGAGAGGTGACTTTCGCTTTAAGGCTCTGAATCAGTATTGATGAACTTTCTTAGAACTCTCCTGCAGTCTAAAACTAACACAAACTTCCTCCCTTCCTTCTCTCTCCCACAAAAATCAGACCTGCATTTTGTTCTAATAGTTTTTGAGATGCTCAATGTCTTGTCTCTCCCTCTAGGGAATTACTCTAATAAATCACTTGCGTGTGTAATCACACTTTGGCTTCTGCTTCTTGAAGAACCATTATGGTTTGGATCTTAAATATTTGCTCCAAACCTTAGGCGTTGAAGACTTGGTCCTCAGCTAATGGTAATACTGGAATTTGGTGGAAACATTTGGAAGTGAATCCTGGTTGGAGAAAGTTTTATCACTGGGAACTTTCCCTTGTAGGTTATATTGGGATTCTGGCCCCAACAGTTTTCTTCCACTTCTGAGTTGCCATAATGTAAACAGGCTTGCTGCACCATGTGCTCATCACTGAAATACTGTTTGGCCTCACCACAGGCCCAGAATGATGGGGCCAAGTGACCATGGCGTGAACCTATGAGCCAAAATAAGTCTTTCTTCTTTTGAGGTGTTTATCTCAAGTATTTTATCACAGTAATTAAAACTAATTAACAAAAGGACTCAGATGAACAGAAGCATCAAATAATTCTACTGGTAGAAAATACAAATTTATTTCTATTTAAATTTGACTTTTTTAATGAACATTATATTTTGTTTTGTTTTGTTTGATACATGTGTCCCTTAATGGAAAGGCAAACCTAACATTAAATTCAATGTTTGTGATGACCACATCTATGATATATATTTCACACACATTCATATGAAATATCTCTTTGGTGACCTTGAAATTTTGTAAGTAAAATATATATAAATATTCAGTGAGTTCCTATAGTACTTGGCAAATATTTCTAATTTTACAATTATCTAGTGATATTGGGATAATTTGTTTTCATAGGGTTCTTGTAATACTTTATGAAATCCTCAAAGTGGGAAATTGTACTTTATTTTTATTTATATTATCAATGACTGGAAAAATCCCTAGCACATAGGTTTTCTTCACAAATGTTTATTGGATAACACAGATTATTAAGCTTCAATAAGTCCTGAATTATTTTTACTTTTTAGTTAACACATAATATATGTATATACATACATTATGATAATTCAAAACTTATATAAAGTGTGTAATGATCATTCAGGGCAACTAGCATTTCCATCTCCTCAAACATTTATCATTTCTATGTGTTTGGAAAATTCAGACTCTTCTAGTTATCTTGAAATATACACTAAATTTATACTACTGTGCTTTAGAACACCAGAATCAATTCATCTATTTAACACTATTTTGATACTAGTGATATAACTTATCTCCTTCCCTCATCCCCACTACCCTCTTCCATCTCTAGTGACCATTATTCTATTCTTCTCTCCTATGAAATTATTTTTTAGCTTCCACAAATAATATGGGACATTTGTCTTTTTCTGTCTGGTTTATTTCATTTAATATAATGTCCTCTAGTTCTATCCAAGCTGCCACAAGTCACAGGATTTCATTCTTTCTATGATGTAAAAACATTTAATTATGTTAATATCCCTCATTTTCTTTATACGTTCATCAATTGAAAGACACCTTGGTTCATTCCATATCTTGACTACAGTGACTAAAGTGACTATATAGTGACTATAGAGCTGCAATAAATATGGTAGTACAGTTATCTCTTAGATATGTTGACTTCATTTTTTATGGATCTATTCATCAAACTGGGGTATCTGGGTTATATGATCTATTTTTTTAAGGAAACTCCCAACTGTTTTCCATAATGACTATACTAATTATGTTCCCCCTAATAGTTTAGAAGTGTTCTCCATTCTTCTCACTCTTGCTAGCATTTATTATTTTGTCTTTTGTATAATAGCCATTCTAATTGGGATGAGATAACATAGTAGTTGTGATTAGCATTTTCCCTGATATTTAGTAATCCAGAGTTATTTCCCCCTATACTTGTTGGCTATTTGCATAAATTCTTTTGAGAAATGTCTGTTCAGATGATTTGTTCATTTTTTTAATTTGTTCTAATTAGTTATACATGACAATAGAATGCATTTTGACACATCATACATATATGAAGTATAATTTCTCTTTCTTCTGGTTGCACATAATGTACATCACACTGGTTTCATGATCATATATGTATATAGGGTAATAATGTCCAATTCATCCTATTATCATTTGCCAGTTTTGAAAGCTGATGATTTTTTTTCTTACTGTTGATTCAGTTTTTTACACATTCAGGATATTAATAACTTGTTTGTGAGTTGTTTGCAAATGTTTACTTTCAATATGTGAGTTGTCTCTTCATTCTATTGATTTTTTCCTTTGCTCTGGAGAGGCTTCTTAGTTTGATATCGTCCAATTGTCTATTTTTGCTTTGGTTGTCTGTGCGTTTGGGGACTTAAAAATAACTTTGCCTATACCAGTGTCTTGGAGTATTTATTTTATGGTTTCTTTTAGTAGTTTCACAGTTGGTCTTAACATTTAAAACCTGAGTATTAAGACAACTTAAGATCAATACAAGAAAACTGCAAGTTAGAGAAAATAAATTTGTTGAAATTATTTTTCTTTTGATATATTATATAACTATTTCAGTTAAATATATACAAACGTATGATTAAGCATATTACATAAAGATTATTATAGAAATAGAAAAACATGTATCCTTCAAGTTTTTCTGTAAGTATTCTTTCTTTTAACATTGAGCCCAGTCAAGGAAACATTCACCCTTAAAATCATATTTTTGTCAATCCTACTATTTTTCTATGTAGTAAACTAAAATCAGTAAATGTTTGCTGTTTCCTACCAGGAAAAAATGGAATATTACAGGTTTAGATCTTCATATTTCAAATTTTATAAGCATATCCTTTTGTTATAAAACCTTGAAGAATTTCAAATAAGGTTCCTTTTTCAACAAGAAAATAATGGAGAGTTATAATTTATTTATTCTATATTTTTTTCTTTAAATATGTTTTTAGTTATTGAAGTATCTTTATTTTATATATATGTGGTGCTGAGAATTTGAATCAAGTGCCTCACACATGCTAAGCAAGCACTCCACCACCCCATCCCTATTTTATATTTGTAATGATTCATGTGATCATTTCTTCCTTTCCAATCAGTAGGTCTTTTAAAATGTTTTCCTTTCTTCTTATGTGGCAAGAAAATCCAGTGTTATATTGAATAAGGTGTTTGCGATAATCCTCAACTTGTTCCTGAGTGTAAAGGGAAAATAATTGTTAACTATTAAGTGTGACATTATCTACAGGTATTTTGTAATTCCTCTTTATCAAGATGAGGTAGTTTCTCACTTTTCCTAATTTACCTAAAGATTTTTATCATGAATGTTTTTTTGTGAAATATCTATTCACTTCCTCTCTCTCTTGCCCTTTCACCTTCTTCCACGGACAATACAGCAAGAAGGACTTTGCCAGGTACCTAGCACCTAAATATTTAACTTCCAAGACTCTGGAACTGAGACACAAAAAGTTTCTTATGATTATAAATTACCCAGTCTATAGAATTCTGTTATAGCATCACAACATTGATAATGGTAATGTTTTTGCCAAAATGACTCATTCAATCAAGGGGAAAAATTAAACTCCCTGGGTTGTCTTCTGTAGTAAGGGGAGGTTCAGGAAATGCTGAAACTGGATTATTTTATTAGTTTCCTAAGTTTTTATAACAAATTATCTAAAATTTGGTAGCTTAAGACAATACAACTTTAACTGTAGAGGTCACAAGTGCAAATCAGTTAACTGCAAAAAAATCAAGGTATCAGCAGCAGTGCCTGTACTAGAGGCTCTGGGGAGAATCCATTTATTTGTCTTTTTCAGCTTCTAAGAGGTGGGGCACATTCTTTGACATATCACCCCATGGCACTCTTCAGTGTGCTTCCATTGTCACATCACTTTCTATGTCTGATTATGCCTTTCTTGCTTCCCTCATGTAAGGAATTTTGTGGTTGTACTGTACCACCAGATAATGCAGGAAAATCCCCACATCTCAGGAAACTTAATCACATCAGAAAAGCCCCTTTTACCCTGTAAAGCAATATATTTGTAGGTTTCAGAGAGTAGTTTGTAAATAACTTTTGGGAAGGGAATTATTCTATTATCATTGCCTTCTGTCGAGTGGAATTGTCACTAAATATCCTATCAGTTCTGTATTCCTTAACTGCTTGCCTTTCTTTCCACTGTTGATATTTCTTTGACTGTCTCTTCCATTAGTTCTAGGTCCTATCATGGTATTATACAGGGGTGAGCTTGGAAAAATGAGATATGCCATCTTGTTCATATAACAAAAAGCCCTTTTATATGTTATCCATCTTAAATTTTATTTCTAGTGACTTAGTGCCCTATAATTTTTGACTACTGAATAGTTAATTATGTTCTCTGCCAGTACACTAGACTGAATCACCACCACTGTTTCCAAATACTACCAAATCACAAGTTTCTGAACAAAGTGATTTAATGAAGCTGCCATTAACCTTGCATATTACATTTAATTCAAAGATCCTAGGTGTTACTAAATTTTATTGTTGAGAACTTAGAATAAGCACTGCTGGTATCCCTTTTATTTTCATAATATCCTTTAAAAATTCCTTTGAATAATATCTTTTAAAATTTAATATGATGAGCTAAATCCCAGGTGTCTCTGTCTCTTTCACAGTGATAGATCTCATGAAACTAAAAGGGAGACGAATAGAGGAAAGTATTGAGAGGGAGGAATGAGGGGAGGGCATGGGGAAGTACTGGGGAATTCAATGTACCAAACTATGCTATTTGTAAGTATACCACAATGAATCCCATTATAGATATATGATAATGCATTAATTTAAATAATAATAATAATAATAGGAGGGAGATCAGTAGAGTAGGGCAAGCACATCAGGGGAGGGAGGAGAAGAGGGAAGGGAAGGTATCATAAATGAGATTGATCAAATTATGCTACATAACATGAATATGGCATAATGAATTCCTCTGTTATCTATAACTATAATGCACTTATATAAGTGAACTAAAAATTTAAAAAAATATAAGAAATAAAAAAGAGTAAGCCCTACTAGATATAGTACAGATTTATTCCCTTTCCCATTACTCTACAATTTTCTTCTACACCAGGCAGATATTATTTATGTTTTCTATTATTGAGATCATAGAAGAAAGGCTTGTTCCTTGCCCTGTTTTTCCATCATATCTTTTCCTTTTCATGATACTTTTTCTTACAGATTGAGGGGAAGAAACATGCATCTTATTTCTAAATGTAACATTGTTTATCCCATTTACTTATGATACCATTTCCTCTAAGTTCACACTTTTGCTAAATGTAACTTCCTTTTTTAGGTTGCATTACATGCATATGTCTTCTTTTCTCAAAAATAATTTGTGGGCAAAAATAAAGGCAGGAATCTATATTACTGGATGTAAAATCCAGTAATTCTGATACTAGATTTTACTTCTAGTTCTGACTTTTATGGAAGCTTCAAATATCCCTTTCTTACATCACCATAGCAATAGTTCCTCATAAAATTGAAGCAATGAAAACACTTAGGCATGCAAACTACTTCACATCATCTAATAAATGAATGACATCTATCATTATTCATGCCACCATCATGGCCATTTTCATAACTTTCACATACCACTTCAGGTTCTTTTCTTATTTTCTTTGACTTCTTTATTTCTGTATCTTTCTCCTGTATCCCTCCTGCAAATGGACAGTATCACTAAATTTGACATGTGAATTTTCTATTCTATAATTTCTACCATTCTCTTGGATGTCTACAGATGGCTCCAAATTTTATTTCAGTTGCTGTCTGTCTCACGATCACTAATTACCAAATCCTTATCAATATTTCCTTTTTCAATATATTTTTCAACATAACTGAAGTTATTTTCATTTTCAATGTTCCAAACCATTGCATGAGGCTATTAATTGATTTTTCTGCCACTAATCTTTGGTTGTTAATAATTCTTAGGTCATAACTTTTACTTTCTCGGAAGCTTTAATATCTACTTGTATAGGATAAATATCACACTATTTAATTGACATTTATATGCCTCCAGCATTTATCCCTAGTGCCTATTTTAACCTTTTTCTTACAAATCCAATACCTGCGACTGTTACTCCAACTAAACTGGTTGACCACTCATTATTCCCTAAATGTACTTTGTGCTTTGAAATGCCCATCTTTTTATACTAACTAGTTTCCTCATCTGGAAGTTTTTCCCCTCATGTTAAATTTTTACAGATTCTTCAAGGCTCAGTTTTAGTCATCTCAGTAAAGTTTTCCCTCCCTAAAGCTTTTCTTTGGAATTTCAATCTCATCTGAACTTCACTTCCATTTAATACATGTCAATGTTTTCACACTTGTAGTTAATATTTTCTGGTACAGTTTTACTACACAGGCACTTCTGAATGACACCACTGGGAGAAAGTAGTGTCAGATGCTCAAGATTTTGCATGTCAATTTATATTATTTGCATATTCATGGTGGACAGTGCTTAATCCTTTTCACATAATACTGATCACTCAGCTAATGAAGCCATGGCCAACTAAAGAAAGCTTGCTACTTTAGGAACTCTTTTAATATCTGGTCTGCACTACACAAGCCCACACAAAAAGGCACTCTGACAAAGATAACTCTGACATTCCATATTGTTCTAGGAACCTGCCCTCCAGAGACCTGCCATCAATGAAACAGTGGCAGAAGTCTGCTTTCTTCAATCACAGGAATATGACCATAAGAAGAAGGCATTTTTGTTAGCCCACTTATCTTCCTAGGATAGACTGGCATACTTGGTATAGGGGACTGGGCCTATAGTGGCATTAGTCTGAACCTGGACATGATGGTAGCCCTGACTGTGGTTCCTATTATTCTTATTCTTCCAAGGAGGCATCATGCTGCTTGCCACCTTTTAATGTGCTGTGTAACTACTTTCGATAAAATAATGAAAGTGAAAAGTTCTTAAAATTTAAAAAAAACCCTGTAATGCTCAGTACTATGCTATGCATAATACTCAACTACCAATAAATATTTGTTGATTACTAAGTTTTAGAAGATAAGCATTTGTAGTTAGATAGTTGTTTAAAGGGGGTTGTTTTAGATCTGTTAGAGAAAATGTCTCAGCATGGGAGAGATTTCCTATTTGTTGGCATATAGTAGAACGTTAACCAGTACATGACAGAATAAAAGTCAACTGGATGTGATTATCAATGTGTGAAAAATAAAGAAATCAATAATCATTCCAATATAAACTTGCAGCATTGGCTAATTTGCCACACAGACTAAAGGACACATTTTCTATTAATACAAAGGTACTCAATAGTTAGTAAGGCTGCCTTACTTAATCCTCCCTATTGTACTACACCTACAGCTGTTTCCAATTGTTTTTGCCATTTCAGCGTCAGTATATAGGACTAGTGAATTCACTGTTTGATGGCAACAACTGGACAACTGCTGGAGTGTTAAGTCTAATTATGCTACCAGATGGCTCTGATGTGACAATTAGTCTTGAAATGTGCAACATGCTGAGGATAATAATTTTATTCTATTTATACTCATAGTTTTAAGATATAAGAATCATAAGGAAGAGCACATTTTAATTAATAAGAATTAAGGTAAAACAACTATTAATAAGCCAACTATTTTCATAGAAGTAAAAATAATCCTGATAATGGAATCATCCCTTCAAATCCTGCCCTAGCTAACATCAATGCTTTAATGATAGTTGTAGAATATTATGAATTTCACATTTTTTTCCTTTAATGGATTCACAAGATAAGAATTTTATTTATTTTCCTACAAAATAAGAACTACTTATCCCAGAAATGATTAAATAAACTTTTAAAATACATACTTGAATTTGACAAAAATCTGACAATCTCATGTAATTCAGACTAATTCTCATGCTAGAAATTGTCCATTACAGGAAAGCATCGTGTTTTGGTGGAAAGACCATGAATTAGGAGTCAGAAAAAAATGGTTTCAGTAATGTCTGTGGGTAATGCTGGGTTAGTAGAACACAATTCTGCTGAACTTCAGTTTTCTAGTCAGTAAAATAACTGTCTTGTTCTCCTCACAGTTGTTCTGATTATCAAATAAAGTTATGCCAATTAAAACATTTTGAAAATGAAAATACTATTATACATATAAGGAGAATATTTTGTCATTCATTTATTTGGACAATTTCTATCTTTGAGGAATGAAAAAGCATTTAACTATTGCTTCTTTAGAAACAGAAACAACTGAATCTTTAAAGAAATTGACTAATGTCCTCCATATTCACTGGCGTGTTGAATTGTGTTCAATATAACTCAATGTGTTAAATGTAATTATGTTCAATATAATTCTAAATGGTGAGGTATATTTATTACTTACTTTCAAAAAAGGTATTTAAACTTCCTCCCTGTCCACAAATCATGCTAAAATCTTTACAGGCAGTTTGTACTTAAAGATCTGACATTCTTGCAGATATATATTAGAAGAGACATTCAAAATACAATATAATATAAAATAATATATTTCTTTCTGTAACTGCTTAATTTTGCTCCAACCTGTGCCCAAATATATGGAGTAACAGTGAGTTTATGTTCTAAGGTAAATATTAAAAAGCTTCTCTTTTTTGGCTCCCAAACTGCCTCTGGATATCTTCAACCCTCTGGGACCTGAGCTTTCTTGAATACCACACAAAATAGTTCTAATCCCTTTCTCCATGACAGTCTTTCAGATATATAAAAGTAGCTTTCAAGGCCACCCCTTTTCTTTATTCCTGGTTGAACTTTTGATGATTTTTCAAATGCTTTCCATGTGACACAGTTAAGTTCAATAGGAAGCTATTGCTGTGATCCAGAAGAAATCCACTGAAGACTTAACCTATAGTACTTGATCTTTGAATGACAAAGAGGTATCAATGCAAAAATATATTATAGTGCTAGAAACAACAGGGCTTGAAAACAACTGGTTTTGTGTTGGTAAAGAGGAAATCAAAGACAACACTGATATTTTAAGCCTAAATCAACAGGAGGATATAAAGTAGAACAGTATTGGCACCATTAGTGTAAATGAAGCAAACTAGAAAGAATATTGCATTTGAGAGTGAACAAGATACACTGGTGCTTATAAATACAATTTTAGATGCTGTTAAGTTGTGCAAATTGAGAAGGTTCACACAGAATTGAAAATAAATACTTAGAACTTGACAGAGTTTGCAAGGCTGAAGATTTGAAGGGCAAAGTATTGAAGGTTACTGGTAAGCCTAAATATTTAAAATAGGTCAGTTATAACATAATAGTAGTTGGTGAGGTTTGTGTTAAATCGGAAAACACATGCTAAGTTTGAGTGTTGACCAAACTAACCATATTTGTGAATCATGCTTGGTGTGAAGAATGCCAGTTTATTTTCTTTGGTATGTGTAGAAAAGAGGACAAGAAAAAGAAAAAAATCCCAGGGGAAAGCATGCTTTCCTAGAAGGAGGCAAAAGGACCATTGAAACAGAATGCAAATATTGCATGAGACCGAGAAGAAGCAGTCCACAGAGGAGTAAGAGGACAGCTAAGAATACATACAGAATTACAGCAGCCAGAAAAAATTAAGTAACACAATCAAAGAGACTGTGTGACAAAGAGAACTATAATGAAGAATCAGAAGTGTGCTATGTTTTTAGCTAATGACCTCTGAGTGACGTAGTGCATAGTATATTTTATTTAGAACGACATAGCTAGGACCTCCAGACTAGATCCAGATCATGTTTGATAATGTTCAATTCAAAAAGAACTAGAAATACAATTAAACGGCAAAGAAATAAGAATCAAACGTGTTCCACTCTGCTTTAAATTACCTATATTAATAATTAGTTTTCTGATGAAAAGGTAATATTAAATCCAACTGCCCTAATCAAAATATCTAGAATTCTATTCATTATGCTCTTCAATAATGAGGTGTATTTATTACTTCATCTTCAAAAAAGACCTTTAAACACAACACAAAAAAATGAAACAAAATTCCTGGATATCAATTTATTTTTCATATCTAATATTTAATTCTAAATTAAAAAATTAATTTATCATCCTTTTATTTTTCTTTAAAAATGAAAATCTAAAGAGTATCACTATGAATTTTGATATTGGTTCTCTTAGTTGATGCAGTATATCCATAATGGTAAAGCACTAAACCCCAGATGTATGGTTACCGTGTGATACATTCAGTTCATAACATCTCAGTGGACTCAGTATTACACTGTCTCTTTTGTTTTTAACTAAAATTTCTTGATAACTGCGTCACCCAAATCTACCTTTGAATCAATGGAATGATACTCCTTTATGCCAATGGAAGACAAAATCTATATGTTGTATGTGTCAATAAATATTTCAACCCAATTAAATGATTAATGATTTTTTTTTACTGTAATTTTTCCATACATATGGAAAAAATGTGGAAATATGATTTCAATTTCCTACCCTGTGACTGGGAGAGGTTTATGATTTAAAAAATACTAAGGACCTCAGGAAAATATTTTGTTGTTGTTGTTGTTGTTTTGTTATTGTGGTGCTTGGGATTGAACCCAGGGCCTTGTGCTTGTGAGGCAAGCACTCTACCAACTGAGCTATATCCCCAGCCCCAGGAAGATACTTTTATTTGATTTACTGTATACCTCAATGTGATATTTACTTTACAGAACCATAATTATATGATGTGTTTCAGAATATTTGGTTATAACCAGCCTTGGAAAGGTGTTTTTTCTATATCCAGTTTAATCATAAACTGTATTGAATATTCAGGTTTCTGCTTACAAAAAGGATTACATACAATATGCAAATGTGAACATTGTTCCTACCCCATCTTTTTTTCCTTTATGAGGGAAAGAAATTGTAGGGAATTTATTTCTCCTAATTTTTAAAAACTAAATATTTTCTCTAAGGTTCATTTAGTAATGATACTCTATTTTTAGGTAATATTTTTGTAATGAAGAATAATCTAGTTATAGGCATAAAACAGTGACATCACTATGTGTGATATCTCTTTGGAGGGAAGCTAAACCAAAACCTATCACTTCAAACAATAAAACTGAAAACTCTGTGTAAAGTAAGTTATCTTGAATACCTAGTGTCTTATTCATTAAAATGAAAGTACCAGAGTTATTCTGGTACTATGGAGTTCTCCTGCCAAATACTATAACACTTGCATACAACACCTGAGCTATTAGAAGTCCCCAAACTATTGTTCTAATAGGAAGAGAGCAGTGTACGATTATATAATTAGGTTTCATACTTCAATGAGAAATACCTTTCCATTAAAGGATACACACAAAAAACGCACAATAATGGAAAGGCCATTTTTGATTTCTTAGAAGTAATGAAGTACTTTGTTATAAAATAAAACTCTTATTTTAAACCGTGAAGAATAAAAAAAGAAGTACTTCTGACTTCAGACAGCACAGAGTGATTTCATAAAGAAAATTACATGCACTTTAAAAGTCATTGGTTCCTGTTAACAGATTTCCTTTGATAACCATTTTGAATTATAAACTACTTTATAAAGATCATCTGAAATAGAAGTGCTTTAATTTCTAATCAATAGTGTTTTTGAAATTTTTGTTAGTTATTGATGAATACAATATCTTTATCTATTTTTATGTGGTGCTGAGGATTGAACACAGTGCCTCAAATGTGTGAGGCAAGGGCTACATCACTGAGCTGCAACCCCAGTTCCTAATCGATAGCTTTTAAAGTGCTAAACAAGTGGATACCTAAAGCTTCTACATATCCAAATATTTGTTTTATTGAACAATAATCTCTACCACAAGAATAATGTTCACGTGATTTGTCTGCAGGTAGAATATTTTCTCCAAATTAAGTTAATTTTCTTATTGATCTGCGCTACTATTTGTTTCCAAAAAGTTTTTGAGGAAAATATGAAAATGACTCATAGAAATCTCGGTGAGGTCCCAGTGATAACAGATTACCTTGATAAATGATAAAAAGTAGGTATTTTGTATCTATGTGCTTATTTCTAAAATCTTTGCACCTGAACTATTTAAACAATATTTTGAATATTATTTTGTGGGAAGATTATGAAGCCTTATCATTCAGACCTTTGTTATTGAATTCTTGTTTTGAACTGAGAGCAAAAGGGACAATAATATTAACTTTTAAATACTTGCCTTGTTCTCACATCTACTGTTATAATTCCAAGTGTTCTTTAGGATTTCAATTGCATGGCCCTTAATCGGCACATTATTTGATGAGTAAATAAATTTTGTCTTATATCTTAATTGAAGAAGTTGTTCCTGACTTATGTCCTAATTTAACTGGTAATATTGAGAATTTACTGATCGTAGAGGTGAGCTATATTTGGTTCAGCTCAATCTGATGAAATCCCAAGCTTAGCAAGAACAAAGAAAGGTGATTAAGTAAAGTTGTTAATCATTCACAAAACAGGATAATGGCTAAAGAGCACAAACTGTGGAGTCACATTACTGGGTTCAAATTCAAGCTCCATAGCTTAATAACTGTGTGTAATCTTACACATGTAAATTGTATTATGAGTGCCTTGTTTTCACTATCATTAAACTGGGATCAATATAATGCCATACTTAAAAGTTGTAATATGAGAATTAAGGACAATGTTATGTGTCAAGTGTTTGTTAAAATATCTGTTTATTAAAGCTTTTGATATATCAACTTTTACTATTCTTTTCATTAGATTATTGAATGTATTCAAGCCCTGCAATCTTATTCAGTATGTCACTGCACCCTTGCTGGTTTATATGTTTTCTCTAGTGAGTGATATTAAGGTCTATTCTTAAGTCAGCTCCTCAAGTGAATTACAGGAATGTGTGTAGAGCAGTTAATTCATGAAGATATTTCTTCAAAAGATTATGATTCTGTATTCTGAAATAAAAATAGAAAATTGTATTTCTCTGTTCACTCAGGGTGATCATGCTGTGCTGCATGATAGAATGTACCATGAGTGTGGCCCTAGACAAAGTGCAGATAACTGTCATTTAGAGAAAAGAACAGTGTTATTGGAGCTAGCTGAGAACAGACAATGTGAACACCAGTCTCAATGGTAAAGCATTAATTAACATCAAAAGAAAAGGTAGAATGCAAAAGATCTAATCTCTTGCAAAGCATTGCTTTTGCATGGCCAGTGAAACCACTGCAGCCTTTGTGGGTACTGAGGCTGCATACACTCACCTTCATGCTGCAGTAAAAAGACCCCATTCCCTCCCACCCATGATTAGATAGAGCCTTGGGGTTGGCCAGGAGGCAAATGTTGCAAATTTAAGCACAAGAAAAAAGTAAACATCAAGCTTAGAATACAGATATTCACATACAAAGAGATTTGGCTATTATAGGCTGTGAGGGCTCTTTCTCTCTTTGCAATGGAATGTTGCAGGCCCAAACCTATTTTTTTATATGCCCATGCATATGGTTACCATTTTCTCAAGAGATGGCTTTTTAAAAGATGGGAAATATTAAAACACATTTTTTGTTGTTGTTGATTTAGGTGATCTAGCAGAGAAATAAGAATTGCTGATCTAATAAATAATGGTGATGATTGCAGGAGTAGTTTGGGGGCAGGAGAGAATGGTATTCAATGTGAATTCTTTAACCTAGGGTCCATGGAAAGATGAAGAAAATCTCTACTATCTGTATTATGAGTGAAACAAGAAGCAATGACATGAGCTGAGAATAAAAAGGTAGCATGTTAGAGGTTTGAGGAGAAGAAGAAGGTGAAAACCAGTCAATTTAGAGGGCTGAGAAAGTTTGCCAGCAAGGGAAATGAAGCGTCATTGCCAGGCTACATTAAAGATTATTTCAGGTTGTATCCTTAAATCTAAAGTAAAAACAATATGATAGGATAGTTTCTTCCATATTAACATCTTCAAGTTTGGGTACGGAGTAGGAAGACATTTGGGTTTAGCCATATAATTATGTTGGAGTTGACACAAGGCAAGGTAGCTCAGGATACACATTAAGGAGTTCAGTAGTCCTCCCTTACCTTCAGGGGATATGTTCCAAGATCCCATTGGGTGCTTGAAATCATAGATAGGCCCCAACCTACATAAACAATATTTTTCTTACTCTTACATACTTATGAGGATGTTTAATTTATATATTAGGCATACTGAGGCTACCAACATTAATAAAATAGAACAATTATAACAATATTCAATTAAAGTTTTGTGGCTGTGTTCTCTCTGAAAATATCTTAGTGTATTTCACTTAAAAGAAACACTTTATGGCTTCTCTTTTTTCCTTCCTCATTGCCAGCACCACTATTCTTATGATTTGTGGTCATTATTAAGTAAAACAAAGGTTATTTGAATACAAGCTCTGCAATACTCTGAAAGGCAATGTGAGGACTGGGAGAGCTACAATGTGATTGATAGGTGGATAGCTTATACATCATGAATATTCTGGGGAAAGGAATGATTCATGTCCTTGGTGGGATGGAATGAGATGATGTTAGATTTCATCACATTAATTCAGAATGGTTTGCAATTTAAAACTTATTGTATTGTTTATTTCTGGAATTTTTCATCAACTACTCAAGACTCACTTGCCTCCTCTACTCTTACCCTTCTTCCCCTGTCAAATATTCCTGCCCTTCTTCATAATGATTTTCAAATGGCTATTGGCAGGGATCTAGTGAGATGAATCTCTTGATATACTTATTAGTGAAACTACTCTTTCTTTCATCTAACTTTGTTAAAACCAAGTTACTGCTTACTTGTGAATTTGAGATATGCTGAACGTAAATATAAGTGTCATAGATCACCTGTAGATATTCTGGAGGCTTTGAATGCCACCAGATAAGAAGGCCATCTTCATGTCTTTGCATGTATCAGCATAAAGCCCTCTTTACAATATCTGATGTCTTTTTATATTTTCCTTTTGAAGGGGCAAAAATTCATTTGATGTTGCTTTTAGTTGACTACATTCTCTATTTTCTTTGTTCATTTACCTGTTTAATGGACATTACATTTAGTGAACTAAACCAATCTTTGAAAAATACTCATGATTTCACTCCTGTGAGGTATCTGAAATACTCAAATTCATAAAATCAGAGAATTTAATTATAGTCACTTAGGGTTGTGGGGAGGTGGGGAAAGGAATTTGATAATCAAGGTACATAAAACTTAAATTATGCCTATTGTTAACAGTACTGTATTGTGCACTTAAATTTTTGTTGGAAGTGTACATATTCCATTAAGCATTCTCATTACCACCGTCACAACAGCAACAAGAAAAAGCCAAGCTGGGTGTAGTTGTCCATGTCTGTAATCCCAGAGGCTCAGAAGGCTGAGGCAGGAGGATTACAAGTTCAAAGCCAGCCTCAGCAATTTAGTGAGGCCCTAAGCAAGTTAGTGAGACTCTGTCTCTAAATAAAAAATAAAAAGGGCTGGAGATGTGACTTAGTGTTCAATCCCAAGTTTAATTAATTTTAAAAATAAAACATCATACTAATATTGGTATTATCTCAGAGGTATAATGTAGTATTTACATTTTTGCTAAGTGTTTAGCATATGCTATTTCATTTAATGTGTTTAGCAAAGTTGTACACAGTAAACACATGATAACTTTACTCAATAAATATAATGGCTCTGTGATAACAAAATAGCAATATTTATATAAATAAAATATTAATATTTTTATATGTGAAATATATTTAATGTGTTCTAAATGTTCTAGGAATGATAGAATTTTTGAAGTGGTTAGAAAAATTAAATTATAAATGAAACACCTCTCAAACCATGTTACCCTAAGAATAAAGGGCCATATAATTTTTAATTTGTTGTATTATATATACTCTAGAGTGGTTAACAATTTTAAAACTTGAATATTTACAAAAATAAAATCACTTTCCTGATTCTTTCCTGATTTAAAATTGAAAGTTTGATAAGTTTGATTGGTTCATCCCTGACTATGAATAAAAGTAGACATGTAAAATATCTACTAATCCTTTTTTCAGTAAGCAACCACAAAATTCCTAGAATACATGCAAATGGATTTGTTTATGTTTTAAGGAGCTGCAGCCTTTTGATAAATACATACAGTATTACTAGGAAATATTTAATAGCTATGAGAACCAGTTTGTTGAGAAAACATAATTTCAGGCATTAGATTCAAAGCATCTTTTAGATATTATTTCACGTGTGTGAGAGTATGCATGCGTGTATTTGTATACCTGAAGTTTTTAACTAATTTGCAGTATCTTATTTACATTAAACATAGGAAGTACACAGGGCAGGAAGGTGAGTCGTTTTTTAAATTAATTGAAGGAGTTGAAGATTTCTGAACTCCTATCTAGCTTTTGATTTTAAAATGATATAAATAAAATCAATGATAACAAGAGCTTCATTTTCTTGGTATATACTGCATGTTAGGTATTATATATATTTTATTAACACACAACATTGCATTTTTGACATTATTAGCCCCATTTGACAGACAACAAAAACTGAACCATGAGGTTTAGTAATTTGCTTATGTTTAAACAGCTAGTTAATAGTGGAAACAAATGAGGTTCGGTTGTGCTTTTTCATGACTTATTTTTTAATATTGAAATATATTTGTATGCCCCCAAATTCTTTTAATGTGTTCAATTCAGTAGTGTAGTATATTCACAAAGTTGTGTCACATATGTACTTTTTAATTCCAGGAAAGTTCATGAGAAGCCCTGTACTCATTAGAAGTCATTGACCATTCCCTCCTTTCCCAGACACTGTGGACCACTAATAGACTTTCTCTATGGATGTGCCTATTTGTGACATTTCATATAAATGGCATCATAAAATATGTGACTCTTTTGTGCTTGGCTTGTTTCATTTAACATAAGATTTTCAAGGTATACACATGTTACAGCATATTTCATTCTTTTTCAGTGCTAAATAATATTCCATTACATGGAATATTCTCTACTTACATTATTCATTCATTAGCTGATGGACATTAGGGTTCCCTTCACTTTCCAATTATTATGAATAATGCCACTGCTGTTACTGGAGCTTTATGGTAGGCTCCAGCTCCAGGGGTCTCAAAAGATTCATCCCAAGATGACAATTGAAGTAATGAGCAGTGGTGAAGTCGGACAAGGAACTTTAATTAGTATATCTATACTGGGAAGGTGAAGGGACCAGTGTCTTCAACCATGACTTTAGGGGTAGTAACATCAACATTAGGTTGATGCAGGGAAAGAACAGAAGCCGGGAACCAGAAGCATGCAAAATTAGTCTTCGTCAAACTGGACTGTTTGATTGTTATCTGAGTTCTGGTTCTGTGTGGTGGCTCCAGAAAAATCTTATCACTTGAAAAAGCAATTTGTTTCCCTTGAGATTACTGCTCCTGCTTAGAGGTCAGTTTCAGTTTCCATAATGAAGTAATTATGGTCTTGTCCTGGGGTTATTTTCCTGCAATGCTCACTGTTCCTGTCAGGATTATGTTAATGACAAGAGACTTCTAGATATCACACAGCGGTCTGAAATAGGACACTATAAAAGTTGTCAGTTGAAAAATCTCTGTATTATGATGTCACAATATCTTAGTTACCCTTATCTTGATGCTTTCAGTTTTGAAAGAAGATGAGAAAGGTTAGGTAAATTCAGGGCTAACCAACCTCACATTACCAATTTTTAGACTAAGACACTCCTTAAGTGTGTACTACATCTATATGCAGAGTGGAGTAAGAATTTGACCCCAAGTTTAAAGTAATAAAGGAGACAGAGACAAAATGAAGGCACATATACCAAAATTTTATTCTTCTTTTACTTACCCATTGGACATTTTCAGGCTCAAATGAAGAGTCAGTGATTTAGCCAAAGAGGTCACTAAGTCCTTGTTACACTACGAACAATTACATACAAGTTTTTGTGTTGACTTGTATTTTCAGTTATCTTGATTATTTACCAAGGAATCAAATCACTTGGTCAAATATAACAGTCTGGTTAACTTTTTAATTTTAGTTTTAATTTTTTGGTGCTGGGGATCAAACCTAAGACCTTATACATGCTAGGCCAGTGCTCTGCTAAACTAATGAACTACGTGTCCAGACTGTTAGATTTATTTTTTATTAGTTCATATGCCTAACATTTCAAGAACTTCTCAACTATATGTCTCAGTCCAAATGAGTTTTTTTAAAACTCTTTAATACTTAAGATTGATCATTTTTATACACATATGAAAAGACGCCAGTTCAATTTAATGAAGTTTATTTGAGGGGAAAAAACAAGGGCTGTAGAACCAGGAAGCACTCTAGACCAGAAGATGGTCTAGAATGCCCATCTTACAATGTGATGATCTACTTTAATTAGTTAATTAATTAATTACTATTCTAGTGATCAAACCAAGGACTTTGGGAATGCCAGGCATGTACTCTACCACTGACTTACTCCCTAATTCATGGCGAGTTACAGAAAAACACAAAAAAAAAATTACTTATAAGGATTACCTTACTGTTGCAGTTTGGCATCTGCCTCATTTGGGCATAATTTGTTAGCCATCATACTGGAATTGCCTAAAAGTTTGCCTGCTTTGACTTCCTGCATTTTAGTTGCTTAGTTATAAGAGAATCCTCTCATTTTAGGTTCCAAACTGATTGAACATCAAGGTAATTTGTAGTTCACTGAATATGGTGGGCACTTGGGACAAAATTCATTGTCAAGTACAGAGTATAGATTAGACTAATTTATTCCAGTCCAGCAAGAAGTAGTACCCAAAAGTAGCCTCTAAAATTCTTAACAACATTAAGATTTAATAATCCCTATTGTTTTCCTTTTTTTAGTTAATGAAAATATCAAAATGTAGCTTAATGTATTGAATCATAAATGATTATCTTCTTGATTATATAAATGTTGACCAAACAGTCTTTGGAATTTGAGGATTCAAAGTAATACAAGAAAAGAGAAACCTCTGTAGAGAATATCTGCTTATTTTGCTACTGTTTAATATTGTATTTGTTTTGTTTTTGTACTTTTAACTTAAATGCATATCCTATTTTAATAGACATTCATATAGCATTTAAAAATCTGCACTTGCTTAGTTACTGATTGCTTTCTGTATTTGAAGTTGTGTGTTTCAAAAGCCAGTATTAATTTGCAACTTTTACCAAAAGAAATATCTATATTCTGGTGTTTATGTGTATAGAATCAAAAGAAAAAAAATCATTACAGAAAGAATTTATAAATGAATGATCAGTGGATTTTGGTATTATTTTTTGTATTTTTGTACAGACACAGTTTATTGTTTCTGGAGTATTCATTCTGTTTTTGTTTTACGGTGCTGGGGATTGAAACTGGAGCCCTGTGGCTGCAGGTGCTCTCCCAACAAGCTATATACCCAGTCTCTTGTTTCCAAATGACAGTAGAACATTTATTTTTTCTATACATAACTTTATTTATTAGAATTTATCTTACAAGTTAACAGTTGGAAGCATTAAACTATACAGTAACTTCTATTTCCTGGACTGTTTTATTATTAATTGGGACCAATGGTGTTAAAGAATTGATAGTTAAATGATTTACCCAAGGTCCCAAAGCAAGTATGCTTGATGGAGTACTTGAAATTATTCTTTCACACAGAAATGTAAACATGTAGACTTTTCTTTTTTTTTTTTTTTTTTCTTGCATTGAAAGAAATCTTTCATGCTTCTAGTACTGGAATTATAAAGATAGAGAATAGAACAACAGTTCAGAGATGGGTCTCTGGGAAAGTATGCTTGGAGATGAATTCTCCACATTTGACAGATGCAGAGAATGGGAGCTTTGAATGGAATTGAATAGATTCTTTGTTTCTTCTATATTTTTTTTCATGGTGCTGAGGATCAAACCCAGGGCCTCCTGCATGACAGGCAAGCACTCTACCACTGAGTCATATTACCAACCCCTCTCTTCTAGTCTTTTTAAACTAGATTGAAATGATTAATATGCACTGTGATTAGTATGGTTTGTTATATACATTCATATACAAATGAACTGAAAAATGTTTGTGTAGAAAAAATAAACAAGATGAATTAATACTAAGCATAATATTTGAAAGACATCAAACTTCAAAATTGAATGAGTTGTGGAGGAAAGGGAAGCTCCATTTCCCAGGATCACAAACACTCATAATTCTGATAATCTGCCATTAAGGGTTAATGGAAAAAACTCAGTTAAACATTCATAACAAACAGGATTCCATACATTATTAAGAGTTATGTAGGGTGATTTCAAAGACTGACATTTTCAGGGTTGTTCTTTATGAGAGCTCAGAAGAAGTAAAAGAGATTCTCCATGATACTACCTTGTCAGATTCTATCATTGTGTGGCAGAGTAGGCTAATTCCAAAGAAATCTTACTGAACTGCTACATTAAAGTGTTGCGTAGCATTAAAACTGAACACCTGTTTATTTTGTGCTATGCCTATATAATATAGTGATGGTATGATCTTTATTTAATTTAGCAAATCCATTTTCTTGATAATTTATCTCTTTATTTTTAAAGAATAATAAATTACACCATATAAAATTATAGGTAAGCAAGGTGAGGGATATGCTTAATAGCTTGAATTAATCAAGCTACATTATATAAATATATGAAAACATCATATCACCCAGGTGCAGTAGCATATGTCTGTAATCCCAGTGGCTCAGGAGGCTGAGGCAGGAGGCTCAATAATTCAAAGCTACTCTCAGCAACTTAGTGAGGCCCTAAGCAACTCAATGAGAGCCTGTCTCTAAATAAAATACAAAACAGGGATGGGGATGTGACTCAGTTGTTGAGTGTCCCTGAGTACATACCCCCATACCAAAAAAAGAATCATATCATTCTCCATAAATGTACACCATCATAATTTGTCAAACACAAATAGTATTAAAATAAAATGGAAAATGAATATATGAACATAATTTAAACTTCTTTGAGGATTGAATTTTTTCTCTCTTTTGCATACTGCTACATCTCCAGCACAAATAATACTGTTTGATATATGGGAAATACTCAATAAACATCTGTTGAATAAATGATTTAATGGCTAACTGATCATGAAAGTTATTAAGAATGATGTATTAAAATATTACTAGAATCAATAATAATAGAATCTCATGGAAAATCGAGATTTCCAAGAGTAAAAATGTGGTAGTTTTTATAAAATATGAAGTAATATAAAATGAAACAGAATTATGCAATAGTATTTACTTTTGTAAATGATCAGCGATGTTCTAGGTGACATCTAAATATAAAACAAAATCATTGCTTTAGGGTGCAAAGATCTGATAGTTAAGCTACCAAGATGTAGGGAAGGTAAAGGACACTATTTTTATCAGGGCCAATAGTGTTGCTGATTTTCTTACTTTGAATTCATGATAAGCACTCTAGGCGACTTGCTTTATTTTGGATTGCACCTCTAAGAACATATGTCTATGATCTCTGTAGGCTTCTTATATTTTGAGTGTCTTTTATGGATTTTTCTATTTATTTCCACTTTACCTTTTCTTTTCCAACATAGACAGCTTCAACTATCTTCAAATAATGTTGATTTTTTACAGAATTTCAAATTAACGCAACATTAGAAATTTTCTTTTCAGAAAGGAGAACCCATTTTTTTTGTAAATGGTGATTTTAACTTATAAAAGTGAATTTTTAAAAATTATTCATTTTGGGATAACTTTAAACTTACAGAAATGTTGTAGTCTTAGTATGGAGTTCCTGCACATCCCTCATTCTTTTTCGTCCACTGTTAACCTTTTATACCAACATGATATGTTTGCAAAACTAGGAAATTGATATTGACAAATTACTATTAACTAAATGATATGACATTTCAATAACTCTACTTAGCTTATTTTATATATAGAAAAATGTTTTGAAAATAGAGTCTTCAAAAGCAAATAACCAAAAATCAGTTGATTAAGATATTCATTGATTATACTTTTAAAGGAAATTTTCTTTTAAAACAAATTAAACTAGTTTTGAATTAAAGAGAGTATACAGGAAACAAGAAGGGGGATTATTATTTTTAAAACCATATGAATTATGTGAACTATTGAATTCACCTTTTGTGTATGTATAGTTGGCAGCATTTTGTAAATTTGAACTTAATGGCAGCATTTTGGTTTTTTTTTTTCCTTATAACTTTTAGAAATTGAGAATAAATTACTGGTATATATACCAGTGGATATAGTTGGATTATAGTTCAGATTTTTTTAAAATCCAGTAAGCACCTCCCTAAAATGTGTTAATATATTAACATGTATAGGCTGTAAATTTTCATTTGGAACACAGTAATGCTTTTCCCCTTGATGTATTGCTTTCATGATTCTTAAATAGGCTATAAACCTATGTATAGATCAATTCAGATATATTCAAAATGGATATTTCAAAGCAGATCTGAGTTGAAGTCCATTGACCTATGTTAACTTAGTCCTTGTCAATAAAGAGAGAAAAAAATTTTATAAAAGAGGCAAGTTTGAAATGTCTAGTTGAAGCATAAGTCCCCAAATGAGATTTATGTGATGGGAAAATACATTTAGATGGAAGGAATTAGCTTTGGTGTTCAGCATTCAGTGCTCTAGTAGACAGACAGTTCTATAAAAAGTTATAGTCTATTTCAAAACAACCAGAAGACCCTGACTGTTCCCAACACACAAAAATTATTACTGTTTATGGACATGAAAATGCTAACAATCCTGATTATATTATTACACATTGTGTACAAGTATCAAAGTCTTACACATATCTGATAAGGATGTAAATTAATTATGTCTCAATAAAAATGAAAATCTAAGTTTTCCCTTTAAAATGGATAAGTAAAATTTTGAATTTTTCCCTTTTATTTTGCATTGAATGGCAGAAGTGAATCACTGTCAAACATGATCCTAACTTACTAAGAGGAAGGCTCTTTATTTTTTTAATCCCAAATGAGGTCAAAATTGTGTTTTCCTAAACTTGGTCAAAAAACACTGTGTGTGTGTGTGTGTGTGTGTGTGTGTGTGTGTGTGTATGCATGCGGACACTTTATTTTCACTAAGGAAAGTTACTGTTTCATTGCAAACTGAACCAAAACATATTTGTTGATTTTTAAAAGAAAATTTTCCATTTGACTACACTCATGGAAATATGATTGAGGAAATGAACTTTCTTAAGCTCCAAACAGAGTTTAAATGTCCTTTAAATTTTTCAGAGTGGGAAGCAAATTGTTGAGTTTTTCAATTGTTTGCTACCTTCTCTACAAAAGGGAAAACACCACCATCCTGGTGAAGTACACTAACTTTCTCATCATTGTCACTAGAAACTATTTAATATAATGTGAATACTATGTTCATTTCAAAATATTTTCTTGTTTTCCTTTGGAGAACTTTGCAGCTGCCTCCCACTCTCCCCAATCAAAATAGAGTTATACAAAGTATGACATTAGTCTTTATTATTTGAACATTAAATATTTCCAGGTGTGAGTTTTATTCTCTTCTTGTGCTATATGTTTTGAAGACTTTTCAGGAATGAACACGAGTTGGGTATATGGGAAATAGATATGATCGGCGTGAACGTGAAAAATGAACTCATAGAACAAAAATGAAATTGTCATGACACACATATGCTGATAATAATAATTTTAATTTAAGGTAATGTATGCTAGATCTAGGAATATGTTGTAGTAGGTAATATAGTGATAATATGAAGGTAATATAGTATCTTGTGATATGAGACAATGGGTTGGCCAGAGGCTCAGTTCATGCTAAATTTTCACTTGTATCTCTTTTGCCAGAAGACACGTTAATATTAAGCTATACTTGAACATATCCCTCACTATTTACTTAACATCAAAATATCAAAATATCAAATATTTGTTTTTTTAAGATAATGGGTTAAAGTCATAATTGGAACACTGAATTGTGGAATTTTCTCTAAGACATAAAGTTTATTTGGAGCTACAAATCTGAACTATATATAAATCATTTATAATGTATATATTCTTGAAACATCAATACTTTATATCCTTTATAAAGCATGCTTCAATAGATAAAATTTCAAATTTCAATAAGTAGATTATCTGAAAGGATTCAATAAAATCCATTATTACAATTATATTTTAAAGTAGTAATTTTGCTAGATAAATACTTGATGCAAATAGTCCTTTTTATTTTTTTCATTAGCATAGAATTTCATGATATTCTTGTCTTTGATACAATGAAGAGACAACATCTGGAGTTAGTCTAATACTGGACCATAAGATAAATATTCAAAAGAAACTTTGGGCAGTAGATGAGAATAAAAAGAGTGCTAGAATCTCTTAAGGTCTCTTAAGTGTAGTTCAGTATCTTGTTTGGGTTCCACATTTTATTTCTACCTTTATCATCTGTGGAGCCAAAGGACTTATTATATATAATAGACAGAGAATGAACTTATAGAACAAAAACGAAATTGTCATGACACACATATGCTGATAATAATTCTTTTAATTTAAGGTAATGGATGCTAGATCTAGGAATATGTTGTACTTGTGGGTACCAGTAATGAAATCAAGTAGAAAATTTACTGAAAAAAATAACCAGAGATATCTCACATTTACATTTAAAAGAAACAATGACCAAAAGAGAACAAAAATTATACCAAAAAATCCATGAATTTTAGATTAGAAATGATTATAGAAACCCACTCAGATAAAGTTATCTGATCCTTGACAAAGGTTCCCCAAACAAACAACAGAGAAAGGAAGTCCTTTATAACAATGGTGCTGGGAAAATTGGTTATTCATACGTAGAATAATAAAACTAGACCCTTATCTCCCTCTGACCCAAAAACCAACTCAAAATGGACCAAAGCCCTAGGAAGTAGTCCAGAAATAATGCAACTCCTAGAAGAAAATGTAGGTTCAACACTCCAACATAAAGGCACAAACAACAAGTTTCTCAATAGAACCTCTAAATCTCAGGAAATAATGAAAAGAGTTAATGAATGGGATGACATTATTTTTTTTTTAAATAAAGAAGAAAACTTTTGCACAGCAAAGGAAACAATAATGTGAAGAATACTTGACTTGGTGGCACATGCTTATAATCCTACCATCTCAGGAGGCACAGGCAGGAGGATAATGAGTTCAAGGCCAGCCTCAGCAACTTAGTGAGGTCCTAAGCAACTCAGTGAGACTCTGTCTCTAAATAAAGTATGAAGAAAGGGCTGGGAATGTGGGGATGTGTCTCAGTGGTTAAGAGCCCTTGGTGTCAGTCCTTGGTTCAAAAAAAAAAAAAAAAGGAAAAGAAAAAACAAAATATGAAGAGAGAACCTACAGAATAGGAGAAAATGTTTGCTAGCTACTCCTCGATAGAATATATAAAGAAATATAAAACGTTAACACCCAAAACACCCAATTAATAAATGATCAAATTAACTAAATAGATAATTCTCAAAAAGAAGAAATACAAATGGTCAACAAATAAAACACTTGAAAAAAATGCTCAACATCATCAGCAATTAGGGAAAAGAAAATAAAACTGCCCTGAGATGTTATCTCACTCCAGTCAGAATGACAGACCTGAAGAATACAAACAATAACCAAACTGGGTGCCCATCAACGGGTGAAGGGATAAAGAAAATGTGGTATATATACAAAATGAAGTATTACTCAATAAAATTAAGTATTACTCAACCATAAAGAACAATGAAATTATGGCATTTGCTTGTAAATGTATGGAACTTGAGACTATCATGTTAAATGAAATAAGCCAGGAACAGAAAGACAAATGTTGGAAGTTTTCTCTGATATGTGGAAGATAGTTCAAAATAAGCATGAGAGAAGAGAAAAGAAAAGAAAAGAGGGAGCTGGGTTCATCAAAATAGAAGATCCTTGGAGTAGAGGAAGGAGATTTAGCAGCTGGTAGCAGGGATGGCAGAAGAGAAGAACAACTGAATGAATTTGACCTAACCTTCTTATGTACGTATATGAATATAACACAGTGAACCTCATCATCATGTATATCCACAAGGTGCTGATTTTAAAAAATTCTGTAAGTAAATAGCAGTCAAGTATAGGGAAGGGAATGGGGGAGGAAGAACTGGGAAAGGGGAAGTGCTGGCAACTGAACAAGAGAAAATTATATTCCATGCTTTCATAATTATGTCAGAATGAATTCTAATGTCATGTAGAGCTAAAAGTAACTAATAAAAGTTAAAAATAAAAACAAGAAGAATACAAACAATAATAAATGGTAGAGAGTATGTGGAAATAAAAGATCCCTTTTACACAGTTAGTGGGACTGTAAATTAGTAAAACCACTATGAAAATCAGTATGGAGGTTCCTTAAAAGACTAGAAATAGAACCACCATATGACCCAACTATACCACTCTTTGGTATTTATCTTAAAGAAGTCAGCATAATATAGTAATATGTGCATTCCATATTTATAGCAGCACAATTTACAATAGTGAAACTATGGAACCAGCCTAGGTGTCCATCAACAGATGAATGCATAAATAAAATGGAGTGTTATTCAGTCATAACTAAAAAATTTGAATGATGTCTTTCGCAGAAAAAAATGGATGGAACTTGAGACCATTATATTGAGCAAAATAAGTCAAACTCCAAAAAGTTCTAGGGTCACCTGTTTTCTCTCATATGTGGAGGCTACAGAAGAAAAAGGAAAAGAAAGGTGGAGGAAGGGAGTCTCATGATAATTGAAGGGAGATTGGTAGAGGGCATGGACCCAGGGAGGAGGAGAAGGAGAAGGGAAATACTGTGGAATGATATTGGTCAAAGTATACTGTTATATGGTGTGTATGTACGAGTATGTAATAACAAATCCCACTATATGTACAACTACAATGCACTAATAAAAATATTAATAAAACTTAAAAATGAATAAATTTAAACACTAGTTGGAAAAGTGGAGTTTAGGACACAGTTGAAATTACTGTTCCTTAGGACAACATCATGTGTCAATTGCTTTATTTAGAACACATTTCAAAGGAACATATTTTTAGTAACTTGCATGCAGTTTAACTAAAAATCATGTTTTTTTCCACCCCTTTTATTGGAAAGAACTGTTGCCACTCCTAAATTATAGCCCAGCTGTTAATATCTTCTCAGTGACTTTATAAGACCAGTCACAATATTCAATTACAGCTGGATATAGAACAAACTAAGAAAAAGTATGTATAATTTAAGCAAAAGACAGAAAGCCTAGTTATAACATTAGTACTATTATGAAAATGCATAAGATTCAAACTTTCCAGTGTTTCTAAGGAAAAATACACTACAGGTGTAGTTGAAAAATGTTACTCTTGTTTTGGGTGTTAAATATGGGTTTGTTTTTGCTTAAATTTTCTTCATGTTGTTCTTTTTTTTCCTATCCCAGAGGCAACATATAGTTTTAAACTGCTTGTGAAACACTGAGTAAATTTCTGGAATCCCCATTTATACACAGGAAATTTGTTTTATTTTAGTAGTAATTGGATTTCATCTATTTTTACAGCACTCAGTAGCTATATCAAGTTTTCATTTTTAAATTGTTTGAAGGTAATTATTTTATTTAAACATGACCAAGAGTACCCATTACATTTGAAATGATGGGAAATGTGTGCCATTTTACGTTAAGTGCCTCTGAGGGAAACAAGAGAGAGTAATTTAATAGCCACTTGAGACACTGTGAACACACAACTCGCACACACATTTTTGTGGTTATGTAGGAACCATAAATATTAACACTAAGCAAAAGTTTTTCTCATACATATTATATTTGAAATCTTTGTTTGCTTTTCATATATACTTGAATGTTTCACACAAGATGTAAAAGTAAGACTACATATACAATCCAAAGTAATTTAATAAAATGTAATTATTTTGTGCCTAATACATCAATGTTAGCACAATTATTTTTGCTAATATTGGCAATTTTTCCTTTTACATATTCTTAGCCTGTTAGAAACTTAAGTGAACTTTTGCAACATTTTAATTTAAAACCCACATATTTCTTTGGGTGCTGCAAAATGAGCAATCAGCTAACTATCCAGTAAAGATTAAAGGAGGCATACAATACAAAATTCAATTGCTTAATATGTTGAGAAGTATTTCTACAGGCAACCAAAGTTATAATTATATATAATTAACAAAGCATTATTTTAGATTCCATATCTGTACTTCCCACTGACTCAGAACTTTTTCTCCATTTAATTTTTTGATTTTTAACTTTTTAATTTTGATTAATTGTACACAAATGGGGTACAACTATCAGTTCTCTGATTGTACATGGAGTCACACCATTTGTGTAATTATACATGTATATAGGGTAATGATGTTTCTCTCATTCTATTATATTTCCTTCCTCCTGCTCCCTCCCCACCCCTCATTTCCCTCTACAAAATCTATCCTTCCTCCATTCTTCCCTTACTTCCTCCACCTGCCCATTATGTATCATCATTCACTTATTAGAGAAATTATTCGGCCTCTGTTTTTTTTGGAATTGGTTTATCTCACTTAGCATGATATTCTCCAACTCCATCCATTTATCTGCAGATGCCATAATTTTATTCTTCTTTATGGATAAATATTATTCCATTGTGTATATATAGCACAGTTTCTTCATGCCATTCATCTATTGAAGGGCATCTAGGTTGGTTCCACAATCTGGCTATTGTGAATTGAGCTGGCATAAATAGTCATGTGGCTGTATCTCTGTAGTATGCTGATTTTAAGTCCTTTGGGTATAGGCCAAGGAGTGGGATAGCTGGGTCAAATGGTGTTTCCATTCCAAGCTTTCTAAGGAATCTCCATACTGCTTTCCAGAGTGGCTGTACAAATTTGCAAACCCACCAGCAATGTATGAGTGTACCTTTTTCCCCACATCCTCACCAACACCTATTGTTGCTTTCGCTCCGATGTGATCTCTTCCCAGCTGCTCTAAAAAGCTATTGTTATAGTCATCCTCTCAGTAATTTTACTACAATTCTTGCCCTGGTAGACTTATAAAATTAGAGGCAACTGTTTAACTATCAGGATATTTCTAAAGTGCTTTAATTGCCAACCATGAAGAAAATGACATGACCCACAAGTCATGTGTATGTCCCTATTTGACTGGACAATCATATCTTTCAGGTATCAGTAAGACTACTTGGTTATCTTATGAAGTTTCTAGTTCCTCTTTATACTCTGACTATGACCAAAAAAAAGAAAACAGACAAATACTAGATTTTAGCTTTTTATTGAATTTCATGGTTTTGGGTTTCCTGCCAGTGACCAAAAGAGAAAACAATATACATAGTGTTACTTTTCTAGGTAGAATGGTCAATAGACCATTGTGTAAATGCAGAAGTCTTCTTAAAAGGATTCTCTTTTTGCAGATAAATTAAAAGGCTAACAGCTGAAGTGCACACTCCAAACTGTAAATGGAGACAAGTACCTCTGAAGAGTAAAATTAGGAAGGGAAATAGAACTTTGGAGGTTTTGTTCTTTTACAACGTTGCTGCATTGATAGAAATGGTTGCAATGAACACATCACTTGCAATGATTCTTTTTCTATAAGCAGAGCAACAAAAGGTCTTATCACCAACTTTCATTCTCCTCCAGATCCAATCTACATGTTATCTAATTTGTCTGATTTTTGCATACTTACCCTCCCCCTAAAATGTACATACCTGGAGCCACATGTCTGCTAAATTTGTATTGTGCATTTTAATATTAATATGATAAATTTATGCTCATTAAAGTGTTTCTAGAGGTATTTTGTATTTCTCTAAATCCTTCTCACATATTACCTCCAGGAAATTACAGTCTGAAATAAGAACCCTTAAGGTGTCTGAATTTCAATCAGAAACAAAGCATGGATGTGAAATATGTGGTAACTCTCAAATCAAACCATGAAAGTACCCATTTTCTGACTGCCTCTAAGACTAGTCTTAGTACTGTGATGGTGTAATAATAACTGTGGAACTGAACTCTGTTTTTATTATAACTTCAAAATATACTGTTATTAAAAACTACAGAAAATATAGCTTCCTATGAATCCACTTGGGAGTTACAGTTATTTTAAACAGTAATTTTCTAATTATATAGAATTTTCACCCTTTGTTATAATGGTTTTAGGAGCTTAGGACAAAATCATGCCTGATTTCTTTGTGGGAAGGGTAAAATCTCATTATAATTATGGGAAAATTTCAGATGAATTGAAAAGAAGTAAGAGAACATATTGTGTCTTGACACTTTAGTGAAAATTAGGTTTATGTTAGTTTAGAAAATTTTTGAAGAAGAAAAGTGAATATTTATCTGATATATCATTCTCCTAATGTGGATAAAAGCACTGTTTTGTTGCATTTTCCAAACTACAGATTTGATTTTACAGCTTGAAAAACTAATGTCCCTGGACAATAAAAGTTCACAGTGACCATTTGCTTTACAAAAGTTTAACTTGACAAAGCTTATTTCAAATATGTTTATACATTTTTGCAATCTTTCTCATACAAGAGTTCAAACAGTATCAGCTCCAGTTTCTTAACTCCTAGTAACACATGAAGCTTTGGGAATGTTTGAAAGAAACAAACAACAACTTACAATGTTGAAAGCTTTTTTTTTTCTTATCAACATATTTGTGTTCCATAGTAAAGTTGCCTAAATTTTCTGATAAAAAATGATGGCTGTACCAAATACTTTCAGTAGCTTAGAAGTATCTATTTATTTTGTAAGATAACTTTAGACGTATCACATGAGATTTTGAACAAAGACCTTGGAAGGGTAATATGGAGAAATAGTACTGACAAATGGCATGAGCTTTGCTCTTTTCTCAAGGGATTAATGTGCTGCTAAAGAAAACAGGAGTGATTTGTTTTTATACTAACCATCTTGCTGCGTCTTGCTTTCTCAGTTTCCCATGAACATGTTTGTGTTTGCAGTTTTCACTTGTCCATCTTCTCCCCAGTATTTTGGAGAGAATAATTCAAATGTCCTGATTGCAAAAAGGCTCCACACACTGAAACATATATCTTTCTCAATTCTGGGTTCATAATTGATGATGCCTGAACAGGTTTCTTTCTTGGTTAGTTGTCTACCCACACAGCTCTTTAAGAACTGGAATTTAGGCAATTTTAGACAGTTTACTGTTTTCCTCTTTCCATATTCTCTCTCTCTCTCTCTCTCTCTCTCTCTCTCTCTCTCTCTCTCTCTCACACACACACACACACACACACACACACACACCACACATAAAGATGTAGAGACTTGTTACAAAAAATTAAATTAGCTGTGATTTGTCTATTTGAATAGGTTGAATGTGTATATTCACTCTTTCTTATACATATTTTTTCTTCTAGCTATTTTTCAGTGTGAATATTTTGAATGAGTATAATAAGATTAGAGTGGAAAGGCATTTTTTTCCTGCCTCAAATCCCAGTTTTACACTGTCATTCCTTGACACTTCTCAATAGTATTGGTAAGATTGCCTTTTCTGGTCTGGGGTTGTTGCTCAGTGGTAGAACACCTGTTTGAACGTGTGAGGTACTGGGTTTGAACCTTAGCATCACATAAAAGTAAATAAATAAAATAAAGTTACTGTGTCCATCTACAACAGAAATAGTTTTTTTAAAAAGATTGCACTTATGTATAGAATCAGAAAAATTCATCTTCTTAGAAACATTCCATTACCCAGTCATAGATTTTAATAATGAAGCTGTTACAATTCTCCACATGTTTCTGAGTTTGGGGTGGGACAAAAAAGGAAACAAATTAAGACGGAAGAGGGAGATCAGAATAGATGTTTCAGAGTAATCTTTGTATAGTGACAAATTGAGGAAGAAGAGTTAAATTTACCAAAATAATACATGAATTTACTCTTTCTCTTTTCTCTAGTATTAGATATTTCTTTCATGGTTTCCATAAAATTTTGTCAGAAAAGATTTTTTGCAACTACCTACTATAATAGTGTATGCTATCTATAATACATAAATATATTATATTTATAAATTGATTGCTAAACACAAAGTCAGGAGGAACACTGAGTATCTGACTCTCTACTGTTGATTTTCAGAGCTGGTATGAATCATTGCACATCTTAAAGCATCAATTTTCTAATGTTTATGTATGAGGAGAAAATACCCACTCACAAATATCTTATGGGGATTACATGCGATAACCTGTGCAAGAATTCTTTCTAAATTGTAAAAAGCCATTTAAATGTAAAGTATCTAATTCAACATGCTCTCTCCAAGCATGGCTGATTATTCTCTTCTTACTTTCCTTCATCGCTACTGGCTTTCCTTATGTTCCTTAAACACACTGATTTTTTTTCTGCCCTATGACTTTTGCAAATACTGTTTCCCCTTCCTAGAATGCTCTTATTTTATTGATAAGAGCAAGATATATATATAGATATATAGATATATAGATATACAATTACCTGTTATTGTACATTTTTCTTCAAGTTTGTGATCACTACACATTTGGTAGAGTCATATTTTCCCATCTTGAAATGTAATGCATCTTATTGCTCAGATCTTATTTAGATATTGATTTTGTTTTATTTACATCTCTCTAATACTTAGAAACCATAGCAATTAGGTACTGTTTTCATTGAAGTTCCCATGGAGAGTTTGGAAAGATACTCATTTTATTCATTCATCAGCATACCAAAGCAAAAATCTCTCCATTTACAAAAATTCATCAAATGTCTTTTTCTTCACATTTTTGTATCTGAAATATGTTACCTATTTTCAAAGGTACAAGAAATATGTTCAAGTGACCAGAGAAATTAAAGTTGGGGACTTCATTGCTTCTGTATGAAATTTAAAACCCAAGTTCTCTTGGATATTATTAGAAAAAAACATACAAACAGTTATTAATGTGCTGAATAGCCATTTAGTTTTGAACACTAGTTTGAGTCACACTAAATTACATAGCAAAATAAGATATCTGGTCAGAAGGCTTGATCAGAATTCTTAGCACATATCTCAAAACAGTTTCACCTTCACGTGAGCATTCTTATCCTAAAACAAGAGGAATCCAAGCTACTAGGTCAGAAAGCTAGGAAATCATTATGAATGCTGGAACAAAGGACTATAAAATATTGAAAGAACTCAATCATCTCTTGTACTGTGGATTCCTGTAAGTCAAAGATTGATTTCTTTCATTTCCACTATAGATAGTAGAATATGTTTAAATGATGATGAATTGTGCAGACACTTTTTATACAGAGGAGTGATTTTGGTGTTTCAAGAACACAAGAACATTATTTTAATAATTTCACAGATTATACAAGTCAACTGGTAAAATTAGGTTTAAGTAGAATTGTATTTTTGAGATAAGTGAAAGAAATAATCATTAAATTTCACTTTTTAAGTTTTAACCATAAGAAGATGAAATTAGAAAGTAGGGAAAACATAAGAAAAATGTGGAATATTTCCTAATTTTATCACTAATCATACAAATTCGTAAAAAGTAAAATCATATAAAATAAAATGTACATTAACTCAGTTTAAAAGTGAGAATTAATATGAGTGTATATGAAAAAATATATAAATAGAACTATGTAAAACATACATAACTAAAAAGTTAAATGAAACTTTATCACAAGGAACATTTTTATGTATAGAATGAAATTTTGGAGAGATAATGATTGAGTAAGGTATATTAATTTGAAACTGTTTTCACAGTCTATAGTAGAGATGCACTGAATATACATTTTGAGTGAGTGTCAAAAGACCAAATAACAAAATTATTATGTTCAACGTTTCAGTCATGGAATAAACTTGTGAAATATAACAATAAAATATAATTTTATTACTAATGTTCAAGTGTTCTTTGACAGTATGATATTCTTTAATCATTTATTAGTGTACAACTGAATGATGTAAATAAAAACATGTGTTTATAAATTTTTAATCACTAAAATTCTTTACATTATTTATAATCAGTGTAAATTACATAGCTATTTTTTTCATCTGCATTCTGTTCTATAAACATTGCTTACCATTACCATTGCTTGTGGCAAAATCAACAAGTGAGTTCCAGGTTTATCTTCTGCCTTTCATTTAACAGTACTCTAGGGATCTCCTTTAAAAGGAAAAAAATCTTGTGTGCTTTCTTGCATTTTCTGTTTCTTTTTCCCTTTGTGTTTCTCCTCCACTCTCTCCTCGGTAATAACAGCATTTGCTGTTTCCATATTTCGAAGTGGACACTTAAAATAGTCCCATCTTAAATTGAATGACTAAAACCCAAGTATTTTCTTTCTTTTTTTCATAAGTGTTGATCTCACTTTGTTTTGTTGACTAAGCTGGCCTTGAACTCAAGGGTTCAAGCAATCCTTCTGCCCCAGCTTCTGAAGTAGATGGGTTCAAAGGCACAGATCACTGTGACAGTTAATAAAATGCAAGCATTTCCTAATTAGTGCAGAAATTGAAATTTTATGTTCAGTAATGGTTACATTGAAGCTGTATGAGAGAGAAGAAGAAAGAGAACAATTGTCATATAATTCATCTCATAACAGAATCACTAACATGCAGAAAGGAAACTAGTTTGCTTAGTAAAGCAATGAAATACTGCATTTAATGAGGAAAAAATATAATGGTAACTGCTGAGAGAATCAGATTTCAAGTTGATTGTAAGAAATTTTACTTAGACTAACAACATATTTTGATTTTCTTCATTCTCAACCATAGTTACATCATCTTAAAACATTAACAGAGGATGGTAACTGATACTCAGCATCAGTAACATGTCTAAGGGAAATAATTGTAGTGTATAAATTGGCTAACTTTCAAAAGGAATTTTTCCATTGAAAAAAGTAAATGCAGAAGAGCTAACATAAGTGACAAGAACACATTTCAGAAGGTGAGTCAGAAAAAGTAGTTTAGGAATGTGCACAGATCAACAAAGGAAAGGATATTCAAGAATGACTGAAAAGGAGTTCATGATAGTTCCTTTTAAGTTGATTGTATCTGACACATACAAAATATTATCAATGAAAAAAATCTTGCATTCTAAGTGAAAGATAGAAAAGACCTTTCGACCTGCAAATAGTCTTCCAAATGTAAAAAATGAAATAGATGTAGATGAACACTTTGATTTAGACACATGAGTAAACTATTTGCTTTCTAGTCATACAAGAAAGAAGTCTATATAAACAAAATGCTTGCATTGCAGTTGTTAGATTTTCTAAATTATTCTATTTAAGTCTCAGTTTTATTGAGAATAAAAGTGGAAATGAGCTCTCTAATTGAATGAGATCAAGAATGTTCTATTCTAATGGGAATGCTGCTTTCAGGTTTGTAGTTATATGTAATCCTAGTTTGGACTTGCAGCCTTCATGGAATCATCAACGCCTTCAAGACATTGAGGACTACTTACAAAATAAATTCAGCAAAATCCTAGAAGAGTGAAAAAATAATATAATTCTAAATCTATACTTGTCAAATCTAGTTCTCCAATTATGAACTCTTTGTGGATATACAATCAGTTGCTGATAAAATAAGCAAAGAGCATCTTGATTTTTGTCTTTACAATAGGAATAAATGTTCTGTATACTGCCAACATATAATTGTAGTATTTATAAATGCTAAGATTGATTTTAGTTCACTTCTCTTTAAATACGATTAAGAAAAAAAAATTTTAATAGTATTCCTAAGCCAGAAAATTTTCTCATTTCCTTTCTCCCTGCTTTTATTTCTCTTTTTCCTATCATGTATTTTCTCTACCAAATTATAGCTATTATCTATAAAAATCACTTTTGAAAACAAGTAAAATAATATTTAATTCATTATTTTACATGAAACAATCCACTAGTGAGCCAGAGACAGATAATTGAATTACAAAATATAGTTTTTAGCTCCTATCCATTTTTATCTGGGAAAGCTGTTTTCTTTTAAAATAAATGTATAGTCATAGTGTGTACACTTCTGAAAAATTAACAAATTTTTCCTACAAATATCTGAGACAATAAGTTTAGAATAAATTAATGCAAATTGACCCATACATTACTAAAGCAATGTTATTTAATTATACTTACTGGTTATAAAATGGCATTTGCAGTGATGAAAGAAAGTTATAGAATTTCAGCAATAATTATGAAAGGTAAATGAGTACGACAACAGTTTTTTTTTTTTTTTACAAAATGAATTTGAAGCTGAGTTTGAGAACTTGGTTTTAGTAGGAGGCATGGAATTTCTATGCTGTTAAAAAAGAGTTGCCTAAATACACATCCTTTTTGTTCTGAGAGTATTTCTACTTCTTAATTATATAGTTATAAGTATAGCATAGAGGAGAATTTAATGATAAAATAATAAAAATTGAGATTGATTCAAGGTATTAAAGAAACATTTTCCAAGAACAGATTTCAATGGGTTACTGAGCCTAAGAACAAATATTTTGTGTAATATAGAGGTCCTATCTTCTGAGATTACTCCTGACTATTCCTTGAGCTTTTGATTTAAGTACCTAATATCCATCTTTCCAAGAATATTCTACTACGCAATAATATGGCAAAATACGGCAAAAATTGATGTATTTTTAAACTCATACTAACACAAATGTAAAAGGTAAAATTGCTTAAGTATTTAATATATCCATATATTTTGGATACATTCATGTAAACTACTTAAATTACATAGAAATATTTTGTATTTCTATGTAATATTTTCACAGGAAGGTAACTAAGAAAACAACACAGTATAATAAGCACTTATGCATTCTCAGTCTAAATGTTAATGAGATTGTTGTATGCTTCATTGAGGCATAGTGTATGTATACAAGGCACAAGTAGAAAACTAATATGTATATTAAATGCTTTAAGGAATTGTTGTAATACATTTACCATGAGAAATACTTATATTATTTTTCTTACCATTTTAAACAAACTGATAGTGAAATTTATGAAAATGTCATCTCTCTAATATCTATGAAAATCCATAACAGTAGCTGATGAACTCTGTTTGGCAGGGTAATAACATTTTCAATTACTTGCCTTTTAAATGTTGAATGTCAAATCTGAACAGTGACACTGTCAAACTGTCAAAAATATATATCATAGGCATTTCTTTCTTATCATTGTTAAGAAGTATGCAAATACAGTACATTAATTCTCTTCTTAGAGTTAATTCTATTTCTTCCTTCAGAGTAATAACATTTTTTAGAGTGAAAGTTGCTTAAACGTATTCTGTACTTAAATGCATTTTTTCTGGGATTGCCATAGAGAAGAATCTCAGATCTGTTGGTGAATTTATTTATTGATTTGGTATTCTTTTTCTAATCAAGCAAAAGGGAAAAGTTCAATCTGTCAATATGGCAAGAGGAAATTTGATATTAGGAAAATTATTCAGTCTATAACAAATTTCCCAGTTCAGCACCCACTGTGTCCTAGAGTTGACATCTCTGATGACCATGATAATGTTGTGGGAATATATGACTTGTTTTAGGTAGGACCAACCTTCTCTTAGGCCCTAAAATCCTGAATGAAGACCAGTTTCACTACCAATGGGATTACTTCAATGTCTATATTTCTGAGTTAAAAACACAAAAACACTTAACTGTTTTAATAAAACCAGGATCACAGAAATGAAGAGAATTATGAAAAATGTGAGATTTATGTACCTTTTCATGTATTCATTTTGTATTTTACAACTGTATTATTAGAATTAATTTTTTTGGCAGCTAACAGTACTTAATTTAGATTGGTTTCTGCCTGTGGTGTTGGTGCCATCAAACACATAGAATGTCTTCTCAATTAACTCCCTATCTGCAGGTCAATTACCACTTTCATTCAAACAACTTGTGTGAATAATAAGTCAAAAGTATGCACACATAATAAACTACTTTCTGAATTATATACATCAAAGAATGTTAAAAATATAAATATCACTGTCACTAGAATCAAGAGTAGATTCTACTTATTATGATTGCAATAAGTGGACTGGTTTTATAAACTTATAAATAATCATTCATAGATTGTTAATATTCATGATAAAAAACTATGCTCAAGGCCAGAGGCATAACTTTAGTCTTAACATTAGGCTCTCAGTCAAATGACTTTTATTGCACTTTCATTTTGAAAAGTGCTAGTTCTTCATTTCTTTGTCTCCTAATTTATCTTCTTGTCCTTCTTGTTCAGGAAGTTATGTTATAATAGTGTGTGACATTCTTCTTACTATAGCTCTGATTATAATTGTAATTCTGCAGGCTATGATTTATGGACAGTGATCAGTATAGTTTTCCGAATGAAGAGATGAATTAGCAAATGCATTTTTAAGAAGTCATCAATAAAAGTTCTATAATTGTGAAGTTAAATTAAACATAATTATATACTTGGCATTATATAACTTTTTCATATTGTGGAAGAAAGTCCTTGAACCTATAGTTTTTATAATTAAGATATTGATCAGATCAAAAAAGAACCTGTTATACTAATTTTCCATTTTTACAGTAATGCAAGAGTTTACTGGGGAATATTTTTATATGAAAACTTAAATTGACCACTTATTTTACAAGTGTCAGTGGGATGAAAATAATCCAACTCTTGAGGTATTTATGTACGTGTCTTATTTTATTTTCTCTCTTTTAGACATTTTTGCACTTTTTATCTACCCATGTTTTGAGAAATGTGTAAACAAAAATATATAGGCATGTGCTGTGTCTACCTGAGATCATTTTTTATAAAACTGATGTTTTTTTTTTTTTTTTTCCCTTCTAGGGAATTCCCATGAAATAGAAAACAAACTAAAACAAAAAGGAATACCAGACATTACTTAAATAACAAATATAAAATTCACCACTGTTTGGTTTTAGGACAGTTTCCTGCTCTAGTGATAGATCTCAGGAACAGAATATCAAATGAAGCAATTTTGCTTGTATTAAAGGGCCTTCATTTTTACATTCAAAGTAACTTACTATACAGTTCATTCTGTCTTGTAAAATGAAGAAAGTTTCACTACAAGGAGGATTATTTCTGAACTCTATTTCTGAGCTAAAAAAAAAAAAGATTCAATAGTTTAAAGAAAATTTATTCAAGCCATTATTAAGTAAATAAAGCAAGTGTCAAGCAAATGTCTTCATAACCAAGTTGGCTCCTCTGGCTTAGACAGAATTGAAGCATAATCAGAGAGTCTATCTGTTTTATCACTTTAATCTATTTTCTTATGTACTCTGGATAGACTCAAAAGTACCCAATTATCCATGTCTGTCAAACTGTATTTCCTTACATCTGGCACAGGTACTTATTCTGGTGAGGTCTTGATTATAAACCATTCCTAAAAGTAATAAAGCCATGTATGGGATTTGATCAAACAATCAGAATATAACTAATTTGACAAACTTTAAAACTTGCTAATTTATGAAAACTTTCTCTCTTTCCATCTCCCCATATTCTTATTGCTCACAGTCTCTCTCTCTCTCTTCTCTCTCTCTCTCTCTCTCTCTCTCTCTCTCTCTCTCACACACACACACACACACACACACACACATACACATGTGCGTGCGCCCAACGTGTACATAAAATACACAGTGTGATTTCTTCAGATAACATCTGATTTTCCCCACCACCAAAACCAGACTTGAAAGAAAATGGCAAAAATTATCTATTTTCAGAGAAGTGCATATTTCAGAGACCATATTAGGAAATTTATTTTTCATTCTACAACTTTGGTTTTGCAATCTTTCTCTATCTTCATTGGAATTAAGAACAATTTACTGGGGCTGGGGTTGTAGCTCCGTGGTAGAGCACTTGGCTAGCACATGTGAGGCACTGGGTTTGATTCATAGCACCAAATAAAACTAAATAAACAAAATAAATGTATTCTGTCCATCTACTACTAAAATATTTTAAAAAGAACAATTTATCTTTTCTGGTGATCATTTTTCACATGTTCATAATGACCAATATTATGATACTACTGTTTTTTTTAAATCTCCAGGATGAATAATTGCAAATTTTAAAACTTACTTGTTATCCTTGTTTATCCAGTTATTTCCTTAGATTTGTAGCTCTTCTATGAACTGTTTTTAATTATCTATTTATAGAACCATAGAAATTGCCTTGTTATCTTCCCAGGGTTTGTCTAGGGATGAATAATTTTTGAAGTTGGCTAATACAGTTTCTATTTTAAAATTTAATTTTATTGATTTTTAATGTGTTATGAATACTTACCATGAGATCTACCCTAAATAACATTTGAGTGCACAATACAATATTTTAAATTATATGCTTCATATTGTATGGTCATTCTCTTGCATTACTGAAATATTCTAATTGTTGAACAATTCTCCTTTTACCCCTACCCTTATCTCCTGATAATCACCATTCTACTCTCTGTTTATATAAGCTTGACTACCTTAAATACCTCATGCAAGTGTATTCATCTAGTATATGTCTTTCTGAGGCTGGTTTATTTTATTTGGCCTAACGTCCACAGGCTTCATTCTTGTTGCTACACATGATAGGGTTTCCTTCTGTTTTAGGGCTCAATATTATTTCATTGTGTATTTATGTTGCATTTTCTTTGACCATTCATCTGTCCATGGACACTGGGACTTTACATCTATCGAAGATCTTAAAATACATTTATTCAAAGTGACAATTCCTAATTATAATACTCTTCCTTATACAAATTATCTCTTAATTGTCTTTCCCTGTTTTGAATCTGTGGTGGAAGTTAAATGGAAGAAGAACAGGGTGATACCACTGAGTTTACTACACAGATTGATGGTTGAAAATCATGTACATTCACAAGAATGGGGTTCTGATTAGAAAAAGATGTAGTCTATGAGAGTTATGAAAAAGGTGAAGTTAAGACTCCTTTATTGTTTTCAGTCATTGTCCATCATTTTCCATTACTGGTTTTAAATAATTAGGTGGGGTTTCTGAAATCACAACCAACACAACCAGAGAGTAAAACATATGCTTTTTCCAAAGGGAACAAAAATCTGTATTACAAATACTCTTTATACATGGTCTTAATTTAGCTGCCTGTAATGATTACCTCAAGTTAATTGAAGATTCCATCCTAAGCATCTCAGTGAAAGCTATGATAAGGTACCTTGTGTTATTTCAAATGTTATATTGTAATTATCTCTTAATATACTTATATAATAGAAGAACTCCAAATAATAAAAACTGGTGCTTTAGTATAGGTTTTACAGAGTAAAGGAAAACTCAAATATACTTAGCAACTGCTGAATTTCAAATCTTTTTTATTAATATAAAAATTAAAAGCAAAATATGTATTCTAATATGTTAAAAGAAATGTGACTGAAACTAATGAAGAAATATAGATTCCTTATTAATATTAATTAATATATTTTAAATGGGAGAAGACTGATTGGAAAAGAGGAAAATGTGAAATTGCCGATTTATAAATCATTTGTTCAATCAATTACTGAAGCTATAGTATTTACTTAAAACTAAATATAGCAATTTATCTACCTTAAATATTAACTGAGAGAAAACCAAATGGATTGAAAGATTGAAGTCAAAAAAGTGTATTTATCTGGATATTATATTACATGTTTATTTCACAACAAAATTAATAAGATAAAATTAAATGCATATAACATTCTCCAATATATCGTCAAGTATAAAAACTACGAACCTGGAGTATTGGGGAGGATATGAGTATAAATGGAAAAAACAATCAAGATAATTTTAGTTGTTTGTACTTTCAAAAAATATGTGAGAGATTACTATAAATAAGTCAGTTGTTTAGGGAACAAACCAATAATTCAATGAGAGGGCAAGTCATGCAAATGCCTGGATGACATAGTTCATGTACTCAAGGTATTCAATATGGTTGACTTGGTAAAGCATGACAAGTCAAATGAAATGCAAACAAACCATCAATGAATATATGTCTGTCAATATCAGCTCAACTACACATCATTGTTTATGTTGCGATTATCTATAAAAAATAACTTAAAATAAAAGAAGAAACATAATATGAAGCCTAGTTTTTAGATTCTGATTCCAAGCCTTATAGAACATTAGATTGCACATCAGAACTGTGGAACTGGGGTTGTAGATCAGTGGTAGAGTGATTGCCTAGCACATGTGAGGCCCTGGGATCTATCCTCAGCACCACATAAAGATAAATAAATAAAATAAAGATAACATGTCCATCTACAACTAAATAAAACAGTATTTTTTAAAAGAAAAAGAAAAAGAATCATGAAACTCCCACCCAGTCTTCACATTGATCCATTCTCTTTAGTTTCTGGCCTTCCTTTTAATATTCTTAGGCTTTCTCTGTTGTTAACAGCCCTGGTGTCAGTATGTAGGTTCTAAAAATTCTAGCATAACTTTATCTAAAAACTTATAAGTAAAACCTCTGTTATTAATGCCAGTGCTAATAATTATAACACTGGCAGCCACTGCCATTTACTAGGTGACTGTTCTATAGCAAGCACTGTACTGAGAATATTCACCCATATTGTTTTTTATAAATCCATACAATTTTCATGCAAAAGTAGATAGTATTATCACAATTTTACAGATGGAGAAGCTGAGACTTTGAGAGGTTAATTTACCCCGAAGTCAAACAATGAATAAATGGCAATGCCTATGGCACCTAGCTCAAAATCCTGTGTTTCTTATTTATCATCCTTTTGTCTTTTAGCACAGTTCTGGTAAACTCCAACATCTGTGTACCATCCCACTAATAGCTATGACTCAGTGTCGCCCCTTCTTGGGGGTTTCTAAGGATGTCATTGGGATTTTATTAGGAATTGAATTAAAACTGTATAGTGCTTTTCGTAGTATGGGCATTTTGACAATCTTAATTCCTCCTATCCAAGAGCATGGGGAACCTTTCTATCTTCTAAATTTTCTTTAATATCAAAAAGCAGCATGGATATTCCTCAGAAAACTTGGAATGTATCCACCATTTGACCCATTTATCCCACTCCTTGGTTTATACTCACAAGACTTAAAATCAGCATACTACAGTAATGCACTCACATCAATGTTTATATCAGCTCATTTTGTAATAGCTAAACTGTGGAATCAACCTAGGTGCCCTTCAACAGATGAATGGATAAAGAAAATGTGGTATTTATACACAGTGGAATATTACTCAGCCTTAAAGAAGAATGAAATTATGGCATTTTCTGGTAAATGGATGGAACTGGAGAATATCGTGCTAACTGAAATAAGCTAATCCCCCAAAACCAAAGGCTAAATGTTTTCTCTGATATGCAGATGATAATTTCACAGAAAGGTGCAGGGATTAAGGAAAAATAGAAGTACTTTGGATTAGGAAAAGGGGAATGAAAAGGGCATGGTGGCGCATTCCTGTAATCACAGCAGTCTCTGGAGGCTGAGGCAGGAGGATCTTGAGTTCAAAGCCAGCTTTAGCAAAGGTGAGGTGCTAAGCAACCCAATGAGATTCTGTCTCTAAATAAAATAGAAAATAGGACTGGGGATGCAACTCAGTTGTTGAAGGTCCCTGAGTTCAATCCTGGCAACCCCCCCCCAAAAAAAAAAGAAAACATGGGATAAAGGGAAGAGAGGGGGAATGGGAATAGGAAAGATAGAATGAATCAGACATTACTATCTTATATGCATATATGAATACATGACCAATGTCATTCCACATCAGGTACAACCAGAAGAAGTTATACTCCATATATACATACATACACACACACACACACACACACACACATTATGTATGTGTGTATATATATATATATATATATATATATATATATATATATGATATGTCAAGTACACTCTACTACTAATTAGAACAACAAAAAAAGAAAGAATAAATGAACAAAATATATGTTTTTGCAGTGTGGGTATGATTTTAAAACAAGAAGTGATGAAGATATTTGAGCAGCGAAGAAAGAGGGTTTAGCTAAAGGTTAGGCTGGGAGAAATTATGGAAGATCAGGAATGTGAGTGTAGAGAGCTTACATATTTTCTAATAAGCAACAGGAAACAATGGAAGAACTTTATTTGCAGGATTATATAATAAACTTTTATTCCATATTGATGCTTATAGAATGAATTATAGGATGTAATGTGGAAAGAAGTTAGTTTTTAAGTCAGCTTTTTCACAGCTGTGACTAAAGGATTTGCCCAGTACAATTATAGAGAAGGAAAAGTTTATTTAGGGTCTCATGGTTTCAGAGTTCTCAGTCCAATCAAATTCAGCCCCATTTCTCAGGGTACAAAGTGAGGCAGAAAATCATCACAGAAGAGTGTAGTGGAGGAAAGAAGCTCACGTGATGTTGAGGAAGCAGAGAGAGACTCTACTGGCTTGATAAAAATATATATACCCTGAAAGCATGCCCCCAATGACCCACCTCCTTCAGCCACACCCTATACACCTTCAGTTACCACTCAGTTAATCCCTATCAGGGGATTAAATCACTGATTGGGCTAAGACTCTTACACCCCAATCATTTCTCCTCTGAACCGTCTTGCATTGTCTCAATGTGAGCTTTCAGGGAACACTTAACATCCAAACCATAACAGGATGCAGAAAGAATAGTTGGGAAGCTAGTAAGAAAACATAATGATTGGATGCCTAACCTAAAGTAATGCTCCTGAAATAGCTTGTGGAACAATGATGAAACAAAAGAGATGCTTTGCAAGTAAATCAAGGTGACTTCATGATAATATTTTTAGAATTCTCTAAGAGGCACAAAACCACTATGATTCATGGATGAAAAGGGAGTAAGGGAAATATAAAAAAATTTTAAAAAGTTGTAAGAAATTAGCCCAAATAACTATTAAAGTAACAACATTCTGAACACTGTAGAGTTATATTTAATATGGAACCTACATTGATTTAGTCACAAAAAATTTATTCATTTTAATGATTACTTATTATTATATAAACTTTTTAAAACTACTATTTTACAATAAACCACAAATCTTTATCATAACTAATGGGTCTTTAATTATTCAGTATGCTCACTGAATGAGTTTAACAACTACATCTGTCTTGGTCAGTTCAGGAAGGTATAACAGAATATTATAGACTGGGTATCTTAAATAAAATAACTTTTTTCTCATATTCCTGTAGACTGGGAAGTCTAAGGTCAAGGCTGCTGCAGATCTAGTTTCTAGTGAGGGCACTCTTTCTCGTTTGCAGATGGCTTTCTGGTAACCTCATGTAGTGGAGTGCAGAGAGAAAAGCAGCTCTCTCCTGTTTTTCTACTAGGGCTTCACTCTCATGACTTAATTACTTCCCAAAGGCCCCACTTTCTAATACCATTGCATTTCAACATGAGAATTTGGGTGAGTGTACAAATATTCAGTCTTGTTTGTCAAGAGTCACATGTTTCTTATATTTTTCCTACATGAAAAGCAATGAAGTAACTATTCATTACAATCTGTTTACTCTTTATCCAAGTGTTTTAATAATAGGAATTTAAAAATATTTACTATAAAAATTCATCATGTCAACCTTGGAAATTCATAAGAATTCAATATTTGGAGTTCTTCCCCAAACACTTCTCTGCTCTTTTGCTCTTTTAGGATTTTTATTTTTTTAATGCTTTCACCATACTGTGATTTCAGCTGCTATTTGAGAAAAATGAAATAATTCTTCCTAGAAACCACCTTATTTTTTTGTTGCAAGAGAGATACTATATATAGATATATTATTATCAATCACCAGGATGGAGATCAGAAGATCACTATGAGAGAATATGTATAATAAAAAAGGGCAATATAATTCTTTTGGATAATTACCAAGGAGTGGGATAACTGGACCATATGGTGGTTCCATTTCTAGTTTTATGAGGAACCTACAATTGTAGTCCCACCAACAATGTAAATTTTCCCCCATATCTTCACAAGAATTTATGTTTTTTTTTATGTCAGCAATGGCTATCATTTATTGTGTATTTACTATGTGCCAGATTTTTTTTCTTTTTTTTTATTGTAAACAAATGGGATACTTGTTGTTTCCCTGTTTGTACATGGAGTAAAGGCATACCATTTGTGTAATCATAAATTTACATAGGGTAATGTTGTTTGATTCATTCTGTTATTTTTCCCCTTCCCCCCCACCCCTCCCACCCCTCTTTTCCCTCTATACTGTCCTTTCTTCCTCCATTCTTGCCCCCCTCAATAACCCAAACCCTAACCCTAACCCTAACACTAACCCCTCCCACCCCCCATTATGTGTCATCATCCACTTATCAGCGAGATCATTTGTCCTTTGGTTTTTTGAGATTGCCTTATCTCACTTAGCATGATATGGTCCAATTTCACCCATTTGCCTGCAAATGCCATAAATTTATCACTCTTTATGGCTAAGTAATATTCCATTTATATATATATATATATATATATATATAAATGGAATATATATATATATATATTATATATATACATATATACCACAGTTTCTTTATTAATTCATCAATTGAAGGACATCTAGGATGGTTCCACAATCTGGCTATGGTGAATTGAGCAGCAATGAACATTGATGTGGCTGTATCTCTGTAGTATGCTGATTTTAAGTCCTTTGGGTATAGGCCAAGGAGTGGGATAGCTGGGTCAAATGGTGGTTCCATTCCAAGCTTTCTGAGGAATCTCCATACTGCTTTCCAGAGTGACTGCACTAATTTGCAACCCCACCAGCAATGTATGACGGTACCTTTTTCCCCACATCCTTGCCAACATATTGTTGCTTGTGTTCTTTTTTTTTTTTGTTGTTGTTAGCAAGAATATCACATTTTTATTGAAAATTACTTATTTACCAAAACCATGACAGGATTTTACATTTATAACATCTATCTTTTTTATTTATTTATTTATTTTCTATTGTAAACAAATGGGATACATGTCGTTTCTCTATTTGTACATGGAGTCAAGGCATACCATTTATGTAATCATGAATTTACATAGGGTAATGTTGTTTAATTCATTCTGTTATTTTTTCCCTTCCCCCCACCCCTCCCACCCCTCTTTTCCCTCTATACAGTTCTTCCTTCCTCCATTCTTACCACCCTCCTTAACCCTAACCCTAAAACTAACCCTAACCCTAACGCTAACCCCTCCCACCCCCCATTATATGTCCTCATCCGCTTATCAGTGAGATCTTTTGTCCTTTAGTTTTTTCAGATTGGTTTATCTCACTTAGCATGATATTCTCCAATTTCATCCATTTGCCTACAAATGCCATAATTTTATCATTCTTTATGGTGGAGTAATATTCCATTGTATATATATGCCACAGTTTCTTTATCCATTCTTCAATTGAAGGACATCTAGGTTGGTTCCACAATCTGGCTATGGTGAATTGAGCAGCTATGAACATTGATGTGGCTGTATCTCTGTAGTATGCTGATTTTAAGTCCTTTGGGTATAGGCCAAGGAGTGGGATAGCTGGATCAAATGGTGGTTCCATTCCAAGCTTTCTGAGGAATCTCCATACTGCTTTCCAGAGTGGCTGAACTAATTTGCAACCCCACCAGCAATGTATGAGTGTACCTTTTTCCCCACATCCTCGCCAACACCTATTGTTGCTTGTGTTCTTGATAATCGCCATTCTAATTGGGGTGAGATGAAATCTTAGGGTAATTTTCATTTGCATTTCTCTTATTACTAGAGATGTTGAATATTTTTTCATATATCTGTCAACTGCTTGTACATCTTCTTCTGTGAAGTGTCTGTTCATTTCCTTAGCCCATTTGTTGATTGGATTATTTATATTCTTGGTGTAGAGTTTTTTGAGTTCTTTATAGATTCTGGAAATTAGAGCTCTATCTGAAGTATGAATGGCAAAGATTTTCTCCTACTCTGTAGGCTCTCTCTTCACATTGTTGATAGTTTACTTTGCTGAGAGAAAACTATTTAGTTTGAATCTATCCCAGTTACTGACTCTTGCTTTTATTTCTTGTGCTATGGGAGTCCTGTTAAGGAAGTCTGATCCTAAGCTGACATGTTGAAGATTAGACCTACTTTTTCTTCTATAAGACGCAGGGTCTCTGGACTGATTACGAGGTCCTTGATCAATTTTGAGTTGAGTTTTGTGCAGGGTGAGAGATAGGGGTTTAATTTCATTCTGTTGCATATGGATTTCCAGTTTCCCTAGCACCATTTGTTGAGGAGGCTATCTTTTCTCCATTGCATATTTTTGGCCCCTTTGTCTAGTATGAGAAAATTGTATTTATTTGGGTTTGTGTCTGTGTCCTCTGTTCTGTACCATTGATCTACCTGTCTATTTTGGTACCAATGCCATGCCATTTTTGTTACTATTGCTTTGTAGTAGAGTTGATGATCTGGTGTTGTGATACCCCCTGCTTCACTCTTTCTGCTAAGGATTGCTTTAGCTATTCTGGGTTTCTTATTCTTCCAGATGAATTTCATAATTGCTTGCTCTATTTCTATAAGGTATGTCACTGGGATTTTAATTGGAATTGCATTGAATCTGTATAGCACTTTTGGTAGTATGGTCATTTTGACAGTATCAATTCTGCCTATCCAAGAACATGGGAGATCTTTCCATCTTCTAAGATTTTCTTTAATTTCTTTCTTTAGTGTTCTGTAGTTCTCATTGTAGAGGTCTTTCACCTCTTTTGTTAGATTGATTCCCAAGTATTTTATTTTTTTCGAGGCTATTGTGAAAGGGGTAGTTTTCCTAACTTCTCTTTCTGAAGATTCATCACTTATGTATAAAAATGCATTGGGTTTATGAACATCGCTCTTATAACCTGCTACTTTACTGAATTCACTTATGAGTTCTGAAAGTTTTCTGGTGGAATTTCCCAGTTGCTCTAAATATATAATCATGTCACCAGCAAACAGGGATAGTTTGAGTTCTTCTTTTCCTATTTGAATCCCTTTAATTTCTTTGGTTTGTCTTATTGCTCTGGCTAGAATTTCAAGGACGGTGTTGAGTAGAAGTGGTGAAAGAGGGAATCCCTGCCTTGTTCCAGTTTTTAGGGGGAATGCTTTCAGTTTTTCACCATTTAGAATGATATTGCTCATGGGCTTAGCATAGATGGCCTTCACGATGTTAAGGAATGTTCCCACTCTCCCTATTTTTTCTAGTGTTTTGAGCATGAAGGGATGCTGTATTTTACTGAATGCTTTTTCTGCATCTATCGAAATAATCATATGATTCTTAACTTTAAGTCTGTTGATATGGTGAATGACATTTATTGATTTCCGAATGTTGAACCAACCTTGCATCCCTGGGATAAAACCCACTTGATCATGGTGCACTATCTTTTTAATATATTTTTGTATGTGATTTGCTAAAATTTTGTTGAGAATTTTTGCATCGATGTTCATTAAGGATATTGGTCTGAAATTTTCTTTCCTCGATGTGTCTCTGTCTGGTTTACGTATCAGGGTGATATTGGCTTCATAGAATGAGTTTGGTAGGGTTCCCTCCTCTTCTATTTCATGGAATACTTTGAGAAGTATTGGAATGAGCTCTTCTTTAAAGGTTTTGTAGAACTCTGCTGAGAACCCATCTGGTCCCGGACTTTTCTTTGTTGTAGGCTTTTGATGACCTCTTCTATTTCATTACTTGAAATTGATTTATTTAAATTGTGTATGTCCTCCTGGTTCAGTTTAGATAATTCATATGTCTCTAGAAACTTGTTGATGTCTTTGAGGTTTTCTGTTTTGTTGGAGTATAGATTTTTCAAAATAGCATCTAATTATGTTTTGTATTTCACTTGTGTCTGTAGTGATATTTCCTTGTTCATTCCGAATTTTAGTAATTTGAGTTTTCTCTCTCTTTCTCTTTGTTAGTGTAGCTAAGGGTTTATCAATTTTGTTTATTTTTTCAAAGAACCAACTCTTTATTTTGTTAATTTTTTCGATTGTTTCTTTTGTTTCAATTTCATTGATTTTAGCTCTAATTTTTACTAATTCCTGTCTTCTACTACTTTGTTGGTGTTGGTCTGCTCTTCTTTTTCTAGGGCTTTGAGCTGTAGTGTTAAGTCGTTTTTCTGTTCATTTTTTCTTCTTTTGTTGAATGCGCTCCATGAAGTAAATTTTCCTCTAAGTACTGTTTTCATAGTGTCCCAGAGATTTTGATATGATGTGTCGTTGTTCTCGTTTACTTCTAAGAATTTTTTTTTTATTTCCCTCGTGATGTCTTCTGTTATTCATTCATCATAAAATAGCATATTATTTAATCTCCATGTATTGGAAAAGTTTCTGTTTTTTATTCTGTCATTTATTTCTAATTTCAATCCATTATGATCTGATAGAATACAAGGTAGTATCTCTATCTTCTTGTATTTGCTAACAGTAGCTTCATGGCATAAAATATGGTCTATTTTAGAGAAGGATCTATGTGCTGCTGAGAAGTGTATTCGTTCTTTTTTGGATGGTATATTCTATATATGTCTGTTAAGTCTAAATTGTTGATTGTGTTATTGAGATCTATTGTTTCTTTATTCAGTTTTTGTTTGGAAGATCTATCCAGTGGTGTGAGAGGTGTGTTAAAATCACCTAGTATTATTGTGTTGTGCAGGGTCTCTTGTCTAATTCCCAGGTCCTTGATCCAACTTGAGTTGAGTTTTGTGCAGGATGAGAGATAGGTTAATTTTTTTTTTTTTTTTGCTGCTGCTGCATATGAATTTCCAGTTTTCACAGATCCATAGTATGTTTTTGCCTCCTTTGTGTAGTAAGAGATAACTATATTTATGTGGGTTTGTCTCTGTGTCTTCTATTCTGTACCATTGGGCTTCCTGTCTATTTTGGTGCAACACCAAGCCATTTTTGTTACTATTTTTCAGTAGTTTATTTTAAGGTCTGATATTGTGATACCTCTTGCTTCACTCTTCCTTCTAAGGATTAATTTGGCTATTCTGGGTCTCTTATTCTTCCAAGTGAATTGCACAATTGGTTGCTCTATTTCTGTGAGGTACATCATTGGGATTTTAATTTGAATTGCATTGAATCTGTATAGCACTTTTGGTAGTATGGCCATTTTGACAATATTTTTTCTGCCTATCCACGAACATGGGAGATCTTTCCATCTTGTCAGGTTTTCTTTAAGAAACCAGTTTGTTTTTTCATTTATTTTTAATAATGTGAGGAATAAATCTCCAGGTTTTTATAGACCAGGTATTTTGTTTGTCTTTATAGGAATATGAAATTTGAAGTATATGAGCTTCTGGAAATTTTAGAACATTATGTGTCTAGCACCTTGACCTAAATTACCATTTGAATCGGATTTAAAATTAATAATCCTCCTGATATCAGACTTGCAAAAAATGTGACTGTATTTCAGCTAGTATGTGCAAATATTCTTTTTAAACTAAAGTTGATAAATAAATGTTCTTATATGTTATATATAATGCCTGGTATGTTCAATAAGTTTATCCAATAGTATCATCTTCAACATTATCTTCTCCATTAGTACTTAAAAAAATCATTACATTTTATATTTAATGGAAGGAACAAAATTATTTCAATAGAAAAATCTGCATAATAGCCCTGGCTTTATTAACTTACACGATGACAAAATACTATTTAACAATTTCTGCAGAGTATAACAAAAAGCATTATTTTTCAATACAAACTATAATATGTAAATGTGAGAAAGAGCACATTTAGGTATTCAGTCATGTTTAACAAACTAGGGAAAGCTGAATGTCTTTAGTGAATTTATACCATGCTTTTTTTGTTACTATTACTCTACAGTATAATTTAAGTTCTGGTATTTTGATACCTCCTCTATCACTCTTCCTTCTCAGCACTGCTTTGGCTATTCTGGGTCTCTTATTCTTCCAAATGTATTTCATGTTTGCTTTATTTCTATGAGGAACATCATTGGGATTTTAATTAGATTTGCATTGAATCTGTATAGTGCCTTTGGTAGTATAGCCATTTTGACAATATTAATTCTGCCTATCCAAGATCATGGGAGATCTTTCCAACTTCTACAGTTTTATTTAATTTCTTTAGTGTTTTGTAGTTTGATTGTAGAGGCCTTTCAACTTTATTGTTAGATTGATTCCCATGTGTTTAATATTTTTTTGGAGGCTATTGCAAATGGAGTAGTTTTCCTACTCTCTCTTTCAGAGGATTCGCCACTTATGAATAGAAGTGCATTAGATTTATTCATGTTGATTTTAAATACTGTTACTTTGCTGAATTAATTCATTAGTTCTAAAAGTTTCCTGGTGGAGTTTTTTTGATCCTCTAAATATAGAATCATATCATTAGCAAAGAGTGGTGTCTTGAGTTCCTCTTTCCTATTTGTATCCCTTTAATTTATTTGTTCTGTCTAATTGCTATGGCTAGTGTTTCAAGGATGATGTTGAATAGAAGTGGTGAAAGAGGGTATCCCTGTCTCTTTTCAATTCTTAGAGGGAATGCTTTCAATTTTTCTCCATGTAGAATGATGCTGACCATAGGCTTAGCATAGATAGCCTTTACAATGTTGAGGTATATTCCTAGTAGTCCTGTTTTTTCTAGTGTTTTGAGTATGATGGGTTGCTGTATTTTATCAAATGTTTTTTCTTCATCTATTGAGATAATCATATGATTCTTTAAGTGTATTGATGTGATGAATTACATTTATTGATTTCTGGATGTTGAACCAACCTTGCATTCCTGGAATGAACTCCACTCGACCATGATGCACTTTTTAGTATATCTTTGTATGTGATTTGCCAGAATTTTGTTAAGGATTTTTGTATCTATGCTCATCAGGAATATTGATGTAAAGTTATCTTTCCTCGATGAATCTTTTATTGGTTTTGGTATCAGGGTGATACCAGCTTCATAGAATGAGTTTGGAAGGGTTCCCCTTTTTCTGTTTCATGGAATACATTGAGGAATATTGGTATTATTTCTTCTTTGAAGATCTTATAGATCTCAGTTGAGAATCTATCTGATTCTGGGCTTTTCTTGGTTGATAGGCTTTGGATGGCTTCTTCTATAAACTGTTTTGTACACTACATGCGTAGGTATCATCCCTTGAAGGATAATAAACCCTCTGAAGACAAATACTATGTTTTAAAAATACTTTTCATACACAATGTTACTGAAAATGATAGTAGCTTCCTTATTAGGTTATTTGATGGCTATTTTAAAATGCACATAAATCGTATTATTTTTCAGCCTAAAGGAAGCATTCAGTAAAGGTAAGCTCTAACTAAAGTATTCAATAAATACTTATTGAATAGTAAATTGATGAAAGAAGGAATAAATGAATTGATGAATGAGAAGCAAAAAATAAAAGAGTTTTCAGTGTTTAAAGAACAATATACATGGAGCTATTGGGCAGGTGCCATGCCTGAAGAGGACTTAAATCTCTGTGCCCCTTCCTCTATTCCTTGCCCTATATATCTCATGTGGCTTACTGTTCCTGAGTTGTACCCTTTCTGATAAGGAGGTAGTTTATTGTGTTACTATGTTCTGTGAGCCATTCTAGAATATGACCAAAACTTATAGACAGTCATGGGAACAAATGGTTTCGAGCCATTGATCAGAAACATGGATAATAAACTGGACATAAAATGGGAAAATGAAGTGGGTCAATCTTGTTGGATTGAGGCCCTATCCTGTGGGATCTGACACTAACTCCAGGTAGATAGTGTAAGAACTGATATAAATTTTAGAACACCCAGGTGGTGTCCACAGAGAATTGAAGAGAATTGCTTGGCACAGAAGCAAACTCACATGTATAGTACCAGAAGTAAAGTCTCTAGTCATAATCAATAAATATGAAGAAAAGCAGTTGGGTTTTCCTACATACAGTGCTTTCTATTTTGTTTTCACAATTTGTTGTAATTTCTACCACCCTTATACAGTGTGCCAGTGTGTTTTATAATGTTTGTAGTGGTTAAAGTAAAAAAAAAAATCACAGATTTTTTCTTAATTGCATTCATTCCCTGACAAAATATTTCTTGAATGAATGTATGATATAGCCAGGAAATTGTGTAGGACCTGAGTTTAACTTAAAAAGAAAAATACACACAGCTTCTACCATCAAAAGTCTTAGTAGAAAATCTGAACACATAAACCACCAATTAAAATGCAGTGTGATAAAGAACTATTCAAGAAACAAATGCACAGGAATGATAAGGAATGATACCTAATATACAGTGATTAACCAATTCACAAGGAGGAACAAGTGAGGAAAAGCCAAAAAGCATATTAATAATATAGAAACAGTAAATTATTTATCAAGTTCCAATTTGTACAAGGTGGTGCAGATCTTTGTACTTTGCCTCCCTCCACTAAGTATAACTATAAATCCTAGACATAATACAAGAACTGCAGAAAGATGGTAAGAAGACACTGTACTGACTTGGGACCCCAAGACTAGATGAATAACCCAGGAGCTTGTCATTATGCCTCCAGAAATGTTGACCTAGACCCAGCAATTTCCAACATTAGACCAAGGAACAGAAGGCTGCTCAGATAAGTACACTCCTCCATCTAACAACTTGCTAAGTAAGCCTGGTATTACCCATAACAGGAATCAGTTTGAGTCCCAACAACACTAAGTAGATGGACAAATCCTTTCTTGTGAGGTCTGGAATTCCTTTTCCCTGCTCATGGATACTAAGGTGAAAGAAATAAAAAAGATCCCATAAAAAGTTTTGTCTGAAATGTCTGTCTTTCCCATGTGTCTGGGAATCCCCTCATCTTTGTAGAAATGCTAGGAAATTTTTGGAACATAGGTAAGAGGATACCCCCCCCCCCACACACACACACAAAGAAAAAAACTGACCTGTCTCAATAAGATCTCTCTATACGTGACAGACCAGGCAAATTCTACTAAAACAAGCACTCAGTCAGAGAATTCAGTCACAGGCTTCATACTCCCCTCTACTGCTGAGAGACAATGTGTCAGGCAGGCAGAATATTCAGGAAGAACCCAGCCACAGTGTGTGGCCATCCCTAGAAAGCCCTTTGTCTTCATGAACCAGAGACTACCTTTCTCAACCTAGTGATGAAAAGACAGTTGGAAGGCTCTGTTAGGATTTATTTTTCTTTTCCTCCATATTGTTTATTGGTGCATTATAGTTGCATATAGTGGTGGGATTCATTGCTACATATTCATACATGTTACAAAGAATAGGGAATTACTAGGAAATTATCTTCATCCCAGTGTACTTGAGACCCCCTATTCCCTCTTAGAGACACCCAGAATCATGGACTGGGGAAAAAAAAACTTTCTGCACATTTAGAAATCACTGGCATTGAAAATTTGGAGCCCCTGTAGCATCAAATAAACTAAGCAAAACAAAATAATACCACAAAAGCACCAAAAATTAAATTCATTGGAACTACAGACTAGAGTGTAGAATAGGACCTGCAAGCTGCATAGAAACACAATGAAAACTTATAAAAGATTTAAATGGCCCCATACCCTGTTAACATAATGGAAGACATATCCAGGATACAATTGAAAATCACTGGTCATAGAGAAAATGAAGAAAATCACAAATTGAATGTGAGAAAAGAAAATGAAGTGATGCCACTATTTAGATGAATCAGATATAAATAATTGTTGAATTTTCTGACAAGGATTTTAAAGCTGCCATCATACAAATGTTTCAGCAGTCCATTGAATATTCTCCTGACACAAATGAAAAATAAAAGTTTTTAACAGAAATAAATGTTATTTTAAAAAGAACAATTGGAAATTTAGAACAAAAAACAGGAGAAAACTTGTCACATGAAACCTAAGAGATTAGATCAATAGAATTCACTTATTTTGAACAAAAGAGAAAAAATACAGGGAAACAGAGCAGATCCTTAGTGCCCTATGGAAAAATAACAAAAAAATCTAGTGATTTACATCACTGCATTCCAGCATGGAGGGGATAAAGAAGCTAAGATATGGTATAGGGAAATAATGGCTTAAAATGTCCCAAATTTGGTGAAAAAACAGCAACTCAGATTTTAGAAGAATGGACCCTAATAGCATAAATGGAAAGAAATCCACACATCATAATTATACTTCTAGAAAGTAAATTAAAGGCAAAAACAATCTTGAAAGCATCCAAGAAAAATGATGCATTTCTGTTAGAAGAACATCAATACTAATGAAAGTAGTTTTCTGAAGTTAAGGAGCCAAGAAATAAAGTGTTGCAACAGTTTAGAGGTGATAAAGAAAAATTAATTCTGAATTCTATATCTAGGAAAACTATCCTTTAAGATTTGAGAAGCAAATAAAACTATTGGATTAAGGAAAACTTAAAAGAATCTGTCTCTAGCATACCTATCTACCCTTTAAGGTTAAACAGAGTTTGTAAAAATGGATGTGATAAAAGAAATAATCTTGAAGTAACAGGAAGGAAAAAGAATAATGGAAAGAACAGATATATGAATAAAAAATAAACTATCGTTTTATTCATGAATTGTGCTTTTTTTTGTGGGGGAGGGTTTATTTGTTTTTGTTTTCAAGAGGGAATCTCACTATGTTGCCCTGGCTGGTCTTGAATTTCCAGACTCAAGTGATATTCCTATCTCAGTATCTCTAGTAGCTGGATTTATAGGCTTATACCACATTGCCCTGATTTCTCATGACTTTTATACATCATATCAAGTCAATGATATTTGAAAGTGAAGAATGGCAAGGGCTTAATGGCAATGAGATGTCCATATTTCACTTGATATAGGAAATTGTCAATACCAGGATTAAATTTTACACTTACATCATAATACCTAGATCATCCACTATGACAAATATACAGAGATACCAAGACGATACTTGGTGTATAAATAACCCAAGAAGAGATAGAAGCAATAATCTGACCTAAAGAAGACTGAGGGAATGGAAATTCTGCAGATTTATAGCATTCTGTTTCTGTGGAACTCTCTCCTCTTTAATATTCTGTCCTGTGAATTCTTGTACTTTTAACTTCTTTGAATTCTCAACTCTATTTCCTAAACTCAGAAAGATTACCACACTTTACCTGGATTCCCCTCCTTGCACCATGGCCTAGGAACTATCTTTAGGCAGTCAGCTCAGCAATTGTTTGGTCTGGTTCCTTTGTTTCCCATCTCTAAAGTATCAATCATTTTTTGTCTGATCTTCATTGTGTTAAAAGCCATTGTTTCATTCATTCATATTTCTGATATTTTAGCTGTTTCAGATGGAAGAATTAAGTTAGTCCCTATTTTTTTTAAATACCTATGTTGTAATACCAATGTTTCTCACTGAAATCTGTTAAGTACCTATATTAAAAGCACAGCAGAAATTATTTTGTTTTTACTTTAGTAGGTAAAGCATTCATGTCTAAAGGACTATTGTCTTTAAGTTATTTTTATGAAGATCATTTTATCTGACATATTTTTTGTTAATAATTTTCAAATTTTTGTATATGAATGGTTTTATCTGATTTTCAGGTAATGCAGAATGCAAGTGGCATCTTTTGTTTTCATTATTGTTCTTGCCTACTCAACAGAATTTTATTCAAAAGGGAAGTTCAACTTTTAATGAATATTTGTAAATGATACTTAAGACTTTATTAGGTAGAGCAGAGATAGAGCTCTGCTTAATTAAACTTCAACTACGACCATTTACAAATAACATATTAGAAGTGACATATTCTTTTAAAATAGTCATGTGGCCAGAATGTGGTACAGTTAATAAAATACATGAAAAATGATGGACATGTGTCTTTTCTGTTGTTTTTTGAAGATGACTACTGGTAAGCTGGCTATAGTTATAAGGTTGCATATTGTTCATTGGTAAATATGAACTTCTACTATGACTTTTGATGAATCATGTGGAAATTATTCATAGAAGAAGAAGGAAAAACCATATGGCACATCATCTGTTGAGAATATCTGTGTTTAATGATGCCCTTCATCATATCCTTAGCAGCAAATCATTATATGCTGTTGGTTATTCAGCAACTCAGTAAAATGAGTTGTTAGTCTCAGTTCAGTGCCAGTAGAACCTTGTTTACACCATAGAATTACCTGATAGACTCCATTTAACTGACTGTTGACCAAGCTCTAAAGTTAAAGCTGACTAAGAAAGACTTAACCCATTCTACATATAGTTTCCTTGGAATAAAATCAAGACTGTAAGAAAAAAGGAATATACTGACTTATGGCACTTAGAAAATGTCATTAGCTAATTGTGAAATTTTGAGTCTTTAAATTTACTTAAAGCTATAACCTTTCATTCCTGCTTATAGATTTTAATTAGTTTGAATTACCAATTTTGCACCATTTATAATATTTATGGCCAAGAAAGTGCAAGCAGGCAATTGATTGAAAATTTGTGTAGAAGAAATGCCCTTAAACGGGAGATAGGCTTTAGTAATTATTTTTAAATATGACCCTGAAAATAATCAGTACTCCCTAATATTTTTCTAAAATAAAATTGTGAAAGAGGCTTACTAAAATATCTAATTGTATCTAAGTCATAAAATATGATAATTTTGAGATACTAATTAATTGAATCATTGATTATAAACAAAATAACTTGAGGATTTAGGGAATTCCAGGAATTAATGAAAATAGAGTAACAAATCATTTATACAAGCAATTGTTTTTATTAGTTGATATGTAATTTATTCTTTCATCCATTTGAACATATATACATTCATTCTGCAAGTACATGCTTTATTAAAATGCGCTATTCTACGAAGAAAGACAGGATGTTTTCAATATAGTCAAGGAAACTCAAATTGCTGTAAATTGAAGGCTAATTTAGGTACCACAGAAGAATAGGCAAAATATTCTGGGAACATAAAAAGGGGTAACTGAAATTCGATGGTGCAGATGAAGGGAAGATTTCACATGGAAGTTGAAATTTGATGGACTTTGAAGAATAAGTCAGATTCTCCAAGAAGAGATGAAGGCAATTACAAAGCAAGAAGAAGAAATAGCATTGTAAAGTCAGAGATTTTTGGAATTTCAAGGTGCAAATGACAAAAAATGAGCAGTTAATTTTCACTAAGGTTTAAACGTCTTTTGTGAAGATATGTGAAATGGATGAAATATTATATACTTGTGGAATGGGAAAAATAGGCAAACAAATATGCCTTTAGAAAATAATCTAAACTCTGAAATGATTAATTTTTAAAAAGTGCTCAAGATTTGTTAGGTGGAAGAGTGATTTTAGATGTTTCCTTAAAAGCACTTGTGTAGTAGAAATACAGGAAGCCCTCTACTTACAATGGTTTGACTTATAATTTTTGACTTACAATGGCGTGGAAGTGATATGCAGTCAGTTGAAACCATACTTGGAATTTTGATCCTTTTCCTGGAAATATGATACTTGCTCATGGTGCTGGACAACTGCAGGGAGCCATACCTCTCAATTAGCTTATGAAGGTCAACAACCAATACTCTACAGTGCAGTCTATGGCTGAGCCACAATATTTGGTAGGTTAGGTGTATTGAGTGCATTTTTTTTACTATGAGATTTTCAATTTCTGATAGGTTCTCAGGATGCAACCCATTGCAAGTACAGGACAATATGTCCAGAGAATTTTTAAATACTGTATATTAATTCTTATCATTTTTGAGGTGATAGATTGGCAGAAATCTACATGGAATGCATTCTTTTTCTCCCAAAGAGTTATTGTACTACAAATCATACAGGACATATTAGTCAGCTCAGACTGACATTAAAAAAAATTATAGACTGGGTAATTTAAAGGAAAAGAAATTGATTATTTTACCAATCTTGAGACTAAAAGACCGGATTAAGGTTCTTGTAAATTCCATTTCTGTGAAGGCTCCCCTAATGGCCTTGTAGAATACTACCTACTTGCTATACCTTCAAATGGCAGAAGAGAGAGAGAGAGAGAGAAATAATCTCTCTGATGTCCTGGTGTCACCTACTATCGCGTTCCCTGCCCGCAGAGAAACACGACACCTGGTTGAAGTTTCAATGCTTTATTGCGCGCTGTCCTTCTGCTTCTATTGTTTCTTTTTCTTATCCTCCTTCCCTCCTCAGCAGGGAAGTTACAGACCTTATATAGGTAAAACCACCAATCAAAGGAGAGCACACGAGGGAAAAGCGTGGACAGATACAGAGAGCCAAGCAGGGCATACCGAGATCATGCGTTGTGCATGAGACCAGAGAACCAGTCATAAAGACTTCCTTAAAATGATGTCAGATGTTTGTGCAAAAGTTCACTGCTCTGGCTCACTGCCAGGCGCCATCTTAGCCACACCTAGGGCCAGGGGTCCCGGGTACCCCGACAACCTACTGTAAAGGCACTAACTGCAAGAAGCACAACTTCACCTAGTTCTAATCAACTCCTAAAGGCCCCATCTCCCAATATTGTCACACTGAACCTTCAAACTCTGCAGTGTTTTCTCTTTCTTAATTGGTTGTAGGTACCAGCTTATTTTCTTGTCTTAATCATTGTCATATTCAGAAATAAAAACTGGAATTGCAAACTCTTGTTTTACTCTATACAGTTCATTTCCCCAATTGTAGCTTAATATTTTAGTCATCCATTCTGGAGAAATAATTGAGAAGTATTTTGGGAATACAAAAACAGTTTTGTAAACTTGATGACTGTTGTAACAATAAAGTCATTAATTTTATAAATAATTGATATTTTTTTCAAGAATGAATTACTAGAGTAGCAAGAATTAGATTATTTTAGGGATCACAATGCTTTTATTGAAGCAGTCCATTTCTTCATAGGTATATTTTTCATAAGATAATTAAATGATAATAAAGCAGAAAAATAAAAAAAATATATAGAAAAGAGCACAAGCAACAAGCCTACAACAAAATATACAGTTCTCACATGAATATTAGAATATTTTTATAGTTTTCTGCTCTCTGTGGTATAATGTAGTCTGTACCAGCAACGATTTTACTATTATTGGAAAGCTTTCTGCCATACATATGTGAGCTGAGCCAAGTCCTTAATTATAGGCTATTCTTCCTCACAGGAACCTAACAGAAGAACCAAAATTTTCCAGATAGATTCCTTAAAGAGAAATATTGTAGTTTGCCAAAACGAAGGGACAGAATATTGCAAGGTTGACTGAATTATCTGCTTTCCAGCAGATGCCTATAGTATTGATTGCTGAGGGTGGAAGTAATTAGTAAAATATTTAATTATTGTCAAATAAAAGACAAATCAAAACTCAGGTAAGGTTAGATTTTATTCAGAAAGAAAATTGCATAAAACCGAGGGGGACTATTGCAATAATAAGGTGAAAAATTTGACCAAGCTTCTCAAAGGTCAAACATTAAGGGCTTTTCTTTCATAGGAGGAGTATACATAAGTAGAAACCGAGGTTAGATTGTGGAACAAAGGATTGGATCACATTTCATAGGGCAATCATTTTTTTCTATGGTCAGTATCTTGGGAGGAACTGTTAAGGAGCGACTGACTGTTCCACATTTGGATGCTGGCTCAGACTGAGTGTAGGCCAAAGTTCAGTACCTCACAGGAGAAGACAAGACTAACTAAAGTTTGGTCAAGTCAAATTAGTGAGTTTTTGTACAGATTGACCAGTGGAGAGATAGAGTTCACCTAATCAGTTATGACACAAATAATGAGAATTTGGAGAATCTGTATTTGCAAAATATGTAAAAGGAAAATGCCAATTGTTTAGCAGTTCTTTCCCTTCTGCATGATTTACACTACATAATTTGAACATAATCTTAGGACAAAACATTAGTACATGTTCTCCATCATAATTTTTATTTCTGTTTGTTTTAGTAATTCAGTCTTCAACCTGTCCTCAGTTTAGAGCATAAAGAATGTCTATATATCACAGTTTGTGTTGTCTTAACCTCACTTTGGCAGTAAACTTCAACTTTGGAAACTTTTGTAACTTAACAGAGACAGGCCTAAGCCTGAGCTATAAGCATGTAGCTCTGAGTCCATGGGATTTTATTTTCAGTTTTTAGATGTGCTGTCACACATGCGTTGGTTCAAATTCTGCACAGCTCTTGTGTTGATTGCTACCATTCATGTGATAATGCATTTTCTCTTTATAAATATCTGATCAGGTTGTCTAGACTTTGTGAGTCCACTTCATTAACTCTCATGTTAAATTATCTTACCACGTGCTCAGCAAAGTGAGAACAAATGATTCATTTGGTATACCTTCAGTGTATTGAAGAGTCCATTAGTTTGGATCCCATAAGACTTTGTTTTGCTACTTTCTGTCCTATAAACATGGTTGTGTTGGTTGAGACAGTTTTTTGTTGACCTGGAACTCAAGCATAAATAAACAAAGTATTTTGTAATATGACCTTAACCTTTATGTATTAGAGAGTGTTCTCGTGTGTGTTAAATAATTTTATAACATTTTCTCCCAAAATTCCAATTCCAGTATAAATGAGCACCAGACAAGTACTCTTTCCTTGTTGTTAGCAGTGGCTACAGGCATTAAAAAATGAGTTGCCAAACAGAGATTTCTTTAAAAGAAAATGGTGCCAGGCACAATGTCTCAGGCCTGTAATCCCAGCAGCTCGGGAGACTGAGGCAGGAGGATCATGAGTTCAAAGCCAGCCTCAGCAAAAGCCAGGCACTTAGAAACTCAATGAGACCCTGTCTCTAAGTAAAATACAAAATAGGGCTGGAGATGTGGCTCAGTGGTCAAGTGTCCCTGAGTTCCACCCCTGGAAAACCAGGTAAAATGGTACAATTATCAACTGCTTGAAGAGATTTAGATAACTTACTTCATTTATTCTGTTCTTGTTTACTCATGCTCTAAAGTGTTACTTGATTGCCAGTCATTCCATAATTATGTCTTACCATACCACTAGAATTAAATTTATTTTCCTATGAAAACAATTAATTAGGTGAAATAATCATAGTTACACTGTGGCTATCAGAGATAAAAATGACATTGTTTTATTTACTTTAAACACTAAATTTTACTGCAGCTAATCTAATTTGTGAATTTATCTTATTTTTTCCAGAATAGGAATTGCCATCTGTCTTTGCTTAGAAACCTTGTAAACCAACATCTTTCAAAACCGAAATTTATATTGGTTCATGTAAAATGTGACTAGATTGGAAAGAGTGCCACAATTAAATTAATCCCACCATAATTCACTTTAATGGAATCCAGACATTATTTTGACACATTCTTTTCTTTTATCTTGTACTTTCTATAGAAAACTACTGGAGAAAGTGTAACAGATCAAGGATGTTGAACATTTTAGCAACAGCAGAATTGTGTTTATAATTTTACAAAATACTAATTGCTGCAGAAATTTCACTAATTTTAAATGCTTATTCTATGATGTTGTCTAATGGAGGGGATATTTCATTCACCAAGTGAGGCCTGATATTTGAAGTAAACTTCAGTTTTCAGAATCATGAGGGCTGCCTTCACTGTTCCTGTCCCCTTCTCAGAGATCAAATTGCTTATAAACATTTGGGTCTTGTTATTAGAATGCAACATCAAGTGATAACTTGAATTTCATTCTAACCCATGATGTGAATTTAGAACATTTTTTATTAGCCAACTATAAAACTACATTTTTCTTCACTTCCAAAACTTATATAAAACAAGGTAGAGACCACTGAGGGAGCAAATAATTCAAAGGACAAAATTAAAAATAAACAGTCAAATATGGCTGCTAACCGACAGCCACTCACTCAGCTATAATTCACACTTAACGAAACACAGTGAATAAGGTAAAAGACCAAGATAGTGTATTTTTTCCTCCTAGTTGGCATGAAAGTCTGAGAGAGTCTTTTAAAAATATATCCTTAATTATTTTAGATAAAGTTGAAGCAAACAACCTAAAAAATTTGGGGAGAAAATGTTGTTTAGTTTCAAGATAGTAATAGAGAAACTCAGAACTGAAAATTGTCTATTTATAGAAAAATTATTTGACCACAATAATATAATTTCCTTTGAAAAGAGTTAAAGAAAACTATCATCCTATATATGTAGTGATGTCCTAATAGATTTTGCCAAAATACTTAATCTCTCATCACATTTTTGTGACTTTCAAGATCCTGCCTCTGTGAGTAATTAGGCTTCTAGATGCTAGAAAAAAATAATTATGTTTATGATATATCAGTGTAAGTTTTTGTAAATCCTATAGACCCATTCTCTGATTTTGTATCAAGATCTTTATAGTCAAATGCCATAATATACCTTTGCAAACATTATCCAAATATATCAGAATATTCCAAGGTGGCAATAGAGACAACAGAAAAGAGTTTTGAAATAAAAAAGAATACATGGACATCAAAATGATAGCATTAGAGGGTTAATTCATGGATACTTTTTTGCTCTTTTATCCTCTGTTCTTTCTTTGCTTGCTAGGCAAGTGCTCCACCACTGAGCTGCAACCCCAGTGCTTGATGAAACTCGCGAGGCACAGAGGTTTGATTATGTCTGTGACCATGGAACTGTTAGGTAACAGTAACTTATTCTGCAATTTAAGTACTCCCCTTAGTGTTTGCTCTCTCTTGTTTGTAGATCAGGATATGTGTTAAGAAAAACACTAAGTAGAATAAAGATAATATTAAACGTCACTTGTGGCTCAGGTATTTAAGGCAGCACATATTTTGAAGTGATCAGAAAATGCAAAAATACATAATAATGTAAAACATTCAAATGAAGACAACCTTTGAAATAGCACCTGAAGAAGTATCTTCTATTTCTTATTTTCTGACCTCGATATATACTATCCATTTAAAATAAATAGTGGTAAGATAATTGAGATATAATTAGATGCTGTTCCTATAATATATATAAATGATATATTTGATTCTCATAGACACATAAAATTAAAAACGGAATTTATTAGATTGTTGTATTTCAATGTCTTAGAATGTATAAGTAGTATTATTTAAGATAATTGAAAAGATAACATTAGACATATTTCTTTTGGTAGGTTTCATAGTGGATGATTAATGATAGAAATGTAGCGGTATGAATGATCAAATGTCTTGAGTTTTTAGAATCTTACAAGTAAATGATCCTTTCCTAATAAGAAGTGACTCATAGGCCCAACTGCAGTAATTATTACATTTATGACCATCACAGAGATTACAGGCATTTAGCCTAAATTCAAAAAGGTTTTTTTTTTCCTTAAAATGAAATAGGCAAAAGTCCCCACTGACCCACTTACTGAGGTGTGGGAAGCCCATGAGATCAGTCAAGCATTGTAGAGATTTGTGTTAAAGACATATGTGACCACTGGGAGCCATTGGGGGATTAGTTTAGCATGGATTTTGTGAGCAATTTATTCAAGAACTTATTCTCATTCACACAAGACTGCTTAAAAAGACACTTTGATTCTTTGGAATGAAAAGGTGAGTAGCATGTGAATGTCATTTGGTGCTAAGGTAATCTGTACCCTCAAAATCCCTTATATCCTAGTATTTGATTAATATGGGGGGAAATAAAAAAGCATTTGCATAGACAGTGATTGTTTTAGAATAGTGGAGGAAACTGGGTCATTTCTGTTCTAATTTAACTTTTATCTACTTTACAAATTATTTTTCTTCACTTGTAAAGTTTTGCTAAAACCACAAAAAATATTTTACTAGTGGTTTACCTTTTGAAGACACTAAAGTTCAAACTTCAAATCAACATATTCTCTCTCAAATAGAAAGAAATATACTTCAAGATGGCTTAATTTTATGGCATATATTTCTCAATTGTAATAGGCTCTACTGTTCCCAGTCCTTTTGTTAACTAATTGTAGCCATGTTCTCAAGTTCAGAATCCTATTCTTTTCCTTGAAAAGATGTATGAAAGAGGAAAAATAGCTGGGCATGGTGGTGCTCACCTGTAATCCCACTGATTTGTGAGGCTGAGGTATTAGGATTGCAAGTTTAAAGCCAGTCTCAGCAACTTAGCAAATCTAACCAATTTTGTGAGACCCTGCCTCAAAATAAAACAAATAAAAAGGACTGGGCATGTTTCTCAGTGGTTAAGTGCCTCTAGCACCAAAAAAAAAAAAAAAAAAAAGGTGGGGGGAATTGAAAAAATGATTCTGTCTTGAGTCCATCTTATTTACATAATTTCCTGCTTAACTCTACCATTGCTATTTAGAATTTTATTTGATAATAATTTATTGTACATCTACTCTGTGTTGGTATGAACTGGATTTCTAAAGATGAGCCAGGCATTTCTTACCAAATTCAAAATCTCCTAGGAGACAAACATAAATGATTGAGGTATAGTGTGATAAAATCAATGTACAAAGGACAAGAAGAGCATAAAAAATAGCATCTGAATTATCTGTTTATGTGAAGGCAGTATTTGGGTAACTTCCATATAAAAGACATTTATTTATTTTTTAAATTAGAACTTTATAGTTATACATAGTTGCTGGGTTCATCTCTATATACACTACATGCATGGAATTAAATTTTAGTTCACAATATCCACCCTTTTCCCTCTCCTCCCTCCTTCTCCTTTCTCTACTCTGCTAGGCTTCCTTTTTCTCATCCATTTATATTTGATTGGCTCTTTCTACCTATGCATAAAGGGGAAATCTCCTCGAATATATTTACGTATGCACATAACATGATTTTTTAAGCATTCATTCTGCATTTCCTCCCCTTTCCAATTCCTTCACTCTGCTTCTCAGTCTCCTTCTTCTACACTACTGATCTTCCTATGTCCTTATGATAACCTGTCCTTCCCTCCCCTTTTTCTTCATTTTACTCTGACTTCTACATATCAGAGAAAACACTCAACTTTTGAGTTTCTGAGTCTGGCTTATTTCACTTAGCATGATTTTCTTCATTTCTATCAGTTTACCAGCAAATGCCTTAATTTCATTCTTCTTTATGGATGAGTAGAAATCCATTGTGTATAGGTACTACAATTTCTTAATCTATTGACAGGCACCTGGGTTGATTAAATGATTTTGCTATTGTGAATTGTGCTGCCATAAACATTGAGGTGGCTGTACTGCTATATAGTAGGCTGATTTTAGACACATTGGGGAAATCTCAAGTTGTGGGATAGCTGGGTCATATGGTGATTCCATCCCTAGTTTTTCAGGTAATCTCCATACTGCTTTCCAGAGTGGTTCCTCTTGTCTGCAGTTCCACCATTAGTGTACAAGTGTACCTCTTCCCCCACAACTTTGCAAGCATTTAATGTTGTTTGAATTCTTTATCATTGTCATTCTGACTGGCATAAGATGAATCCTTAGTGAGTTTTGATTTTCATTTCCCTGATTGCTAGAGATGTTGAACATTTTCTCATACACATTTTGGCTGTTCGTGTTCTTTTCTTTTGAGAAGTTTCTGGTCAGTTCCTTTGTCCATTTATTGATAGACTGAAGACCAATTCAACAGAAGAGAAGACAGAGATAAATTCACATACCTACAGTTATCTGATACATGACAAAGGTGCCAAAAATATATTTTGGAGAAAAGACAGTCTTTACAAATGGGGATGGAAAAACTGGGTGACTATATGTAGAAAAATAAAACTAGATACCTATCTCTCATTCTGAACAAAACTCAAATCAAAATGTATCAAAAACCTAATAATTAGACCAGAAAAACTACAACTACTAAAAGAAAACACAGAGACAATAATCCAACATATTGACACAGGCATAAACTTCCCTAACAACACTCCTAAAGTGCAAGAAATAAATTTTTTAAAAAAAAATCAGTAAGTGGGATGACATAAAATTAAAAAGCTTCCACACAGCAAAGGAAACAAGACCATGAAAAGATACCCTACAAAATGGGAGAAAATCATGGCCAGCTACTCCTCCAGTAGGGTATTAATATCCAGAATATGTAAAGAACTCAAAAATCTTACACCAAAAACCAAATAACCCAATCAATAAGTGGGTAAAATAAAATGTTTAAGTCAGATACCTTACTGCTCACTGCCTATTGATCTTGCAAAATATATTTAAGTTTTTTTTGTGATAGTTTTTAGCTTAAAGAAATAATTTTTGTTAAGTAGGATTATGATAGCTATTGTATCAGATAAACTCTGAAATATAATTGGCTGAAATATTACATAAAGTGATAACTAGATGTTCCAGATTAATTGACAGCTATCATTTAAGTGTTGACTCAGGAATTCAGTCTCTTTCTGTCTGTGGGCCCTCTACCTTCAATAAGTAACTTCTCCAGTCATTGTAGACGAGAACATGAGTAATAACAGCAGGAAATGTTAATGGTACAGGTTTGGAACTAAAGTCCAATACTGGTACCCATATTCTATTATCCATAAATCAGACACAAGATCACACTTCACTCAAGCACAGAAGACTGTAAATATAGCAGAACTGTGTACTAAGGTGAAAGTATTGAATTTGTTGAGAAAGTATTAGTATCTCTCACATTGGGAAAATAAGTTTTAATATTTTTTAAATTATCAATTTTCTTACTTTTCCCCTTGGTTGTATCCATTGTTCCAGCTAAGTACTAGAACAAAAATAGTATATTTACATCTAACATTATATATTAGTGGCAATGCTCATACATTTTTATCATCCCGTTTTAAGGGGAAAATGCAAACTAAATGTGGTACAGTGAAACGTATTTTAGGAGACCAAACTAACCTAGCAATAAAGATATAGTTTTCCTAGCATTTCTGTTGGAGATGCTGTGTATCAATTAATTCAGTTTGTTATATTTCTAGAGTCCTTCACATAATGTTCTACATGGTAGATGCTTAGGAAATTACTCTTTTTCATTACTGGGGATAACAAAAGCTGAAGTTGCATAATCATCATCATCATCATCATCATATTATGTTCACATTTGCATTTACTTATTCAATAAAAATTTATTGATCAACAATTCCAAGCCAAATGGCATATATGAACCATTTAATGTGACCTCTGAAAGTGAATACAATTCCCTAAGTTTGCTATATCCACTATGGCAGAGACTACTGGAGAAGTTAAAATAAAGAACTGTTACTGAATAACTGTTTTAAACAGAACTGCTTTGCATTTGCTTACTCTCTAGCACAGTGACTTCAAGTATTTTGTGGGCATAAAAATCACTATGACTACTGTATGAAAATGCATAATGTAGGGTAACACTTAAAGAAATTCTGCTTCATCCGTTCTGCAGTGGGGGCAGGAACCACCAGTTTTAAAAGCTCACAGGTTATTGTTGCAAAGTATTTTTGGGAAATTCTTTGAAAAACAGATGTAGAATACTACAGATACCCAGTTTTATGGTGCTATAAAATAGTCTGTAAAACAAGTGTCAATAGCAATTTATCTTAAACATTCTATTTACGTTCCAAATCAAGCTTTGAGAATTGCACATTTCTTCCACTAATACAGTTTTATAGTTTGCTTTACCTAAATACATGTGAGATTGGAGAACACATCTTCGTCCACTGGAAGAATACATTCTATGTACATAGATCCATAATAATTAACCAACAAACACATATCCCTGGCATTTGCAAATTCTATTCTTGAATGTTTAGCTACAGGAAGAATGATTGTTTATTTACCATTTTTAAAACTGATAGAGAAAAATGTAATAATTATTGGAACAAAAGTTTGAAAGATGCAAATATCAGGGTGAAATGAGTAAGGAAATTTGTTGAAAAATACTTCCTAGTTTATAGTAAAATAAGCATGGTTTCTCTCTTTATTCAGAAAACTTATCATGGCTTCAGTGTTATTAATTTTGGTATGATTACCATAACATAAACAAGCTAGGTAAAGTAATAACATGAAAAGTAATTACATCCAGAGGCAACTTGTATTTTAATCATTTTATACATTGTTCTGACAAATTATTCTTAATGAATCAGAGGTGACTTTGAATCATGATCAACTGTACAAAACTAACCTGAATAAAACAAACACTTAGGTGCTAAATTATTATTATTTTTTCCTTATGGGATGCTATTTTCAACTATCAACCTTTCAGATGCTCTTTTATTTAGTAATTTCTGCTCAAATGTTTATATTAAATGTTGTCATTTTCATTATAGTTAGTATTTATATATGCAGAATTGTCTACTATACTATAAACTTTTTATCATGAGAAACTTCATATATAAGAGAGAGAGAGAGATAAGACTATTAAATCAACCTTAATGTACCTACCATCCAGTTACAAAGATATCAAGTCGAATCTTATTTCACCTATAATAAATAACACCATGGCTCACTTTCCTTCTCACTTGATTATGTAAAAACCAATTCTGAACATTTTATAATGTTTTCACTTATTTTAAAAATCTATCCTATGTTACAAAATCTTTATTTTCCTTTATTTTGAGTAAAGGGACTCCTCAGAGACTATGTAAATGTCTCAGTAAGCATAGAACATTTATTCTATCATTGAACTTGTCAAGGTTCAAACTCAAATCAACATGATATTGTAGGTATTTAAAATTCTTTGAAAATTGCTGTATATTCCAAAGTATACAATAAAGTGTTGACATAATATAAAAATCATACTAAGAAACATTTCATATTATTTATCAATTTTGTAAAAGAAGACATTTTTATTATACTCTATTACAAAAGAATAAACATATAAGCACAAGAAGTAACTGAAAAATAATGCTTCATGAAGAATCCAAATGCTATCGATTCCCAAGGTTCTGAAATCTCTCCTGTGATCAGATTTTTATTCTCAGTATATTAATTGGTGTTACCTTCTTGAATATTCATATGATCAATTTTAAATCAAACATGTCATCTTTATTCCAAATATTATTTCATCATCTATTTAGGTTAGAAAACTGATAGTTTCCTAATTTCTCTCCTTCATTTTCACCTATGTTCAGCACAACTGATGGATTTTATATTTAAATATTTCCACAACTTGTATCCTTGTTTCCATTTCATGGATATTACCATTGTCTAACTAAGCTTACCTAGATCATGGCAAAACATGCCTAACGAGTCTCTTTAACTCCAAACTGGCTCCTTCCAATCACTTACTCTGCTGGTTTAGTGATCTTTTAAAACTATAAATCAGGTGACATCAGTTCTGCTAAATTCCTTCAATGAGCTTCTTAGCATATGATGCAGGGTGTCATCGGGCCTTGACTGCCTTCCCAGTCCTATGTAAAATCTTGTTTTCTCCATGAACACATTTCGTGCTATCTCTAACTACTATACTATGAATATGCCATACTTTTTCTCAAACCCATGGATTTGTACATGCCATCTACTGACCAAGAAATGTACATATCTATCTTCTTTTCTGCATCAGTTTTCTACTCAGAAACTTTACTGTTGGGTCATGAAATTATATCTTCAGGGAAGAGTCCACAATCACACACCCACCTCCAATAGCAATTTATATTTTTTAAAGAAAAAGATGAGGTGCTCCTCTTGATGGAGAAAAGTCAAAGACATCTGACTTGAACATAACATTTCAGATTTGAACACTGATAAAACATTGCTTTTCCTAATACAAACATTCTGCTCTTGGATTAGAAGAAATACAATGCCTTTGAGAAATAAATCTTCAACAGGCACAGTGGTGAACTTCTAGGATTCCAGTGACTTGAAAACTGAGGCCAGAAGTTTGCAAGTTTGAGGCCAGCTCCAGCAATTTAGTGAGACTCTCAACGACTTAGTGATACATCCCTGTCTCAAAATAAAAATAAAAAGAACTGGGGAAATAGCTCAGTGGTAAAGTGTCCCTGGGTTCAATTTCCTGTACTTTTCCTCTTTGCTCCCCAAAAGAACTACACCTTTCTTCAAATAATTTGGTAGATAAAACATTTCTGAAATTTATGATTTAGTCCAAGATCTTTTGCATCTCGAATTTTCTTACATCACCTGAATTGGTAATGCTTTCTCACTGTCACTGCACAGCCATAATTTGGATGACCTTGGGTCGAAGGTTTCTCTTCTCCTTCTCTAATTCATTGTATCTAGTTTTATTATTAGGTATACAACACAGCAACAAAACCTCTGTTTTTATAACATTGTACATTCCTGAGATAATTCATTATCCCTTTTATGAAACCAATAAGGTTGGATGCTTAGGGTGTTTTGCAATTGTATTACTCATTAGCGGTGCTGTTGTTGGCAATTTTCTACCCAAATGAACCTTCAGTAGCCATAGTGCTCAGGACTAATGCAGGTGATATCAGAAGTAGAGATTTTACAACTCAAACATGAAACATTCTGTCATTTTGTATTAAATCTGTATAGTTAGTTCTTATAACTTTCTAACTATGTAAAAGAGAGTCAGGTATTTCATGTTTTTATTTATAAGTCTCAAATTTCAAAGGTAATAGTTATTACATAAATATTACCCATCTTGAAATCTCACTGGTCTCTAGTAACTGATTATCCCATTAACAACTGCTAAATACTGAGTTCCAAAAGCAGCTGTGCTGAGTATTTTTTAAAGGCATTAAGCACTAATGGGAATGAGTGAATTTTATTTGAAGGGAACAAATTTTCTTCTGAAGTTATTTAGATATATACATTAAAGTATCCACAGATTTGGAGACTCAGGATGCAGTAATTCAGATTTTGCTTTATCTCAATTGTTGAGAAGAAAATATCATTTAGTTACATACTGAGTAATTATTGATTAATCTTCACATTGGCTTCTAAAACCATGTGAAATTATATTAAAATTATGAAGATCAGGATTTAGACTTCTCAAAACCTTGAGTGATTTGTTGGAAAAATGATTAGTAGTTTCTCTTGAAGGCATTAATGTAACAGAAAAGTTGTGTGAAAGGAGTCATCTTACACACTTTCTTCTTAGTTTGATAGCATCATTGAGCTGGAACCCTTAAACAAAGCTCTTATACAGACAGAACTTGTGTGTAAGATTCTATCCCTTCTTTGTTTTTAGATATAGTAAATCTATGTTATAAATATTAGGTCAAATTAATTGTTCTGATTCTCAATGGTCACTCTGATAAAATGTGTATTTTGTGTATATGGTTCTATAGCTTTATGTTCAATATCCAAATATTTCTCCCAGTTATATATTTGGTATCAAATATAAAATAAGTTTTGTCATAACTTAAAATGTGCAGTTAATGTACAGATTTTTTTTTAAAAATGTTAAGTTGTAGATGGACACAATACCTTTATATTATTTATTTATTTTTATGCAGTGATCAAACCCAGTGCCTCACACGTGATAGGCAAGCACTCTACCACTGAACCACAACCCCAGTCCCTTATGTACAGATTTTTGTTAAAACAAAGGATGGACGTAAAAATAAAATAAACATTTAAAGGTGTTTTAAATTATTATAGTATGTAATAAAGAGCTCAAATTATATTTGAGCACTTCCTGATGAGTTGTGGAAATAGTAAAATAACTTGCATAAGATAAGTTGGGTGAAATGGTGAGCAAGAGAGAGATCTCATATCAATAATTTATAAAAAGGAAACAAATTTGGCATACTTTTGTTTTACCTATGTTTTCTTGGAAAATATTCTTTTCCAAAGGAAGTTTATGTATCACATTCAATAAATGATAAACAACTGAATATAGGAGACTCGTAATAACTTTTTCAGCATTCAGTTGAAATAGTAATCTTCAAAGTCTCAGAGAAAGAGAAACCATCAGAATGTGATGTATCATTTTCAGTTCTACAAAATGAAGATTTGTTGCATTAAAAAAACTCATTCTTAAGGGAAAAGAAAGGAAGATGAACTTTAGATGAAAATTAGATAATCATAAGGTGAGGAAAGCTCATTAATTATAAGACCTGAAAAACACAACAGGCTGCCAAAGCTGAAATACTTATGAAAAAAATAGATACATGTAACAGTCTTTATGACAGAGTCAACATTAATTGCAAAGTTTCTCAATATTAGAATAATGAATTCTTTGTGAAAACACAAATTGATACATTCTTTGGAAAATGATGTCCTTGTAAATCTTACATCTGAAGTGTCTTGCTTTATACTCACTTGGTTTTCACTTTCAATTTGTACCCTTTAAAAGTGTCCTTAAGCAATATTTTTTGTCCCTTAAAGATAGTAAAAAACATACACATATCCAATTTCTGCACCAATCCATTTTTAAATGGAACCAAAACTTGGTTCAGTGTAAAAGGTCATGTTTAAGAAACCAGAATATGTTTGAAATGGGTTATACCTATGAAAAATTCCAAAACCTAGCTTACAAGCTCAAAACAGAAATTTATTAATCTATAAACTTTGTGCTATATCTCAGTCTACTTATTGAACATTTCATGTTCAAACCACAAGGTGACAGTTTTGACGCTATTCAAATGTGAATAGGACAAGATAGTCCTATGAATTTCATTAACTACTAATCAAATTATGCTTTAAAAAGATATTTAAATATTAGTACTATTAATATCAGAAGAAACATCATAAGTGCAAAATATTTAAAATCTTCTTTTGAAATGAGCACTATTTATTGTTTTTAAAAACCCCAGATTCTTTCTTGGGAATTTTAGATCCTTGTCAACTGCTAGAAATCATCTCATCTGGCAAAATGGGCAAGAGTTGGTAACTGGTGACTAATATCATTTTTATAAATTGCTTCTTGGGAAAAAATTAAAATCTTTCACACTCTAAGACATAAATATTGATCAATATGCTGCCCCATTAGAAATAATTAATTTCCAATTATTTAAGTTTCATTAATTATGTGCTTGAACTTATCTTCCTAGAGGGGATAGTGCCCTCTCTTCAAGCACAGGCATTTTGCCATGAGAATGAATATGATATTTTTATGGGAAGGAGATGGGTAGGAAAAATACCTAAAACATGCCATTTGCTTTGAGGACACGTTACAAAAAATGTGTACTTACTGATTTTACTAACAAAGAATTATTATAAATATGTTGTCTATTTCTATATTATGAAGATAAAACCTTTTTGGAGTTGATGTTTAGGAAAAATAAAGGTGGAATTTATTCTGTCTACAGCATAGGAACATTGTTGTTGTTAACGATTTATTTGTTTCAAAGTTTTTAAGAAAACATGGAGATAAATACTCAAGTATAGAGCATAATGTATTTCTTTTTCATTAACATTTTCAATATCATATATTTTGTGTAAGATTGTGCAGATGTCTTAGACAGTAGCTTTGTAATATTTTCATTAGTCCTTTTTAGTTAAACATAATATTGAATGTTCATTTTGACATAATTATACAAGACTGGAAAAAAATTGTTCCACTTCAGTCCCCAGTACTACCTCTTTGCCTCTCCTCTTCCCTCCTTTGTTGTCTTTTACTGATCTTACTTCTATTTATAGCTTTTAAAATTAGTTCATTATGGATATACAAAAAAATGAAATTCACTCTAGTGTATTCATATATGTACATGGGAAAGTTTAGTCAGATTCATTTTACCATTCCTCACTTTTCATCTGTACTAACTCCTTTTCAATTGCTTTCTTCTATTCCACTGATCACTCTTTTGTTTTCATGGGATTCCTTCCTTTTCTTTTCTTTTTTTCTTCTCTTTTCTTTTCTTTTTCTTCCCTCCCCTCCATTTTGCTTTAACTTTTTCATATGAGACAAAACATTCAACTTTTTGATTTTCTGAGTCTGGCTTATTTCACTTAGCAAGATGTTCTCTAGTTCTATCCATTTACCAGCAAATGCCATTATTTCATGCTTCTTTATGCCAGAGTAAAACTCTATTGAGTATATATATACCACATATTCTTTATCCACTTACCAGTTGAACGGCATCTGGGTTGACTCCCTAAAATTGGCTATTGTGAATTGTGCTGTTATAAACATTGATGTGACTACATCCTTATACTGACCTTAGCATCTGAATTTTTATAGAAACTGGTAGTTTAGCCAATGATTTTAAAAATACTTGTTTGAAAGTTACTATTTTCTTGGAGTTCAAGTTTAAAAGTTTAAAAGATCTTAATTTTAAGATACAAATACCATGTTTAAAAACTGACTCTGAGGCTGGGGATGTAGTTAAATGGTATTGCAGTTGTCTAGCAAGTGCAAGGCCTTTTGCTCAATTCCCAACACCACATGGAAGTAAAAAGCTGACTCTACATTCAACAAGTATACATCCTTTCATTAAGCTATAATTCAGAACTTCTTATGTGTTTGGGCTTATATTTATTGGTGAGGATACAGATATGATAAACATACAAATCACTCTCTGTATGGTGCAGTTTACTTGATGAGGTAAACATGAAAATATATTTTCACTCAGTGTGTGAATTGGAATGTAAAGTATTAACTAGTTGCTTCAACTAAAAGGAAAGAATTAAAAACACTCTCTAAGAGAGCATAGGAGCCATTTATAGAAAAGTTGAAGGGTGCAGTACCCCAAAGTATAAACATGTCACCTGGTAAAAGAAAATGAAACAACAACACAACAAAAACACAAGGTATTTTTCGAATTTGTTCATGAAGCAATTCCCCCAATTTTGCTCATGGAATGCTTTTTTTTCTTACTTTTTGTCAGTGTTTTAAATGAATTCTAATAAAAATTAAAAGTGTATTTTGGAGAATCAAAGACATATTTTTAAAATATTTTGAATAAAATTGTATTAATTTAACTATTGTGTTAAAATGCCACTTCTCACATAATTAACCTCATTGCAGAATCCTGTTCCCATTAATTAATATTTACTTTGGGGAAGTTGGCCATGAGAATTCTAGCTGGTATGTTGGCCACCAAGTTTAGAGGCAGCACACTTGTTAGACACAATTTATTCCTTGAGTTTCTTCACTTCTTTTTTCAGAATTCAACAAACAAAATTCTTCCTACATCTGGGAGGCAATATATTGTTGTGATTAAGAGCAAGCCGTAAAAACAAAACTACCTGCATTCAAACTCCACTCTACTATTTGATAACAGCATAATCTTGGACAAGTCCATTCCAATCTCAGAGTCTAAGATTCCTCAGATCCAAAATAAATGTACTAATATCTTTTATAAACATTGATTTCATCTTCATAAAACCCATGACACTACCTCTGGTCCAAAGTATTGACCACAATCGGCCATTTCAATGATTTGAGTTCATAGAAACGTTTTCCTCTGGTCTTCAACTCTGAGAATATTCAATAATTTTATCCATATTAATACACTCTATACTTTTCTGTTAATACTGAACCAATTTCTCCAGAGATAAGTTTAAAAATAAAATGCCAAAAATTATTGCTATTGACAAAATTTAAATGATATGTGTTATAGTCCAATATGATTTTTGGTACCAGTGGAAAGAAATCTCCCTCAGAGTCTATAATTACCATTAAGTCATTTCTTGGTGACCAAAGATTTAAGTTTATGGTTTTTAGGAGCATGTTCACTTGTTTGTTATTTCTCTTTTAAAATGGAAATAGGTACAAATAAGATACAGACAATTGTTTAAAACATATAAATAGTGTAAGTAGAAATAATATAAAACATAATTTTAAGAACAAAGGAGCTAATTATTTCATACATGTAACTTTGTACGAAATTTACATAACAGACATTGAAGAAATGAAAAATAGAGCAAAGGTGCCTAAAACTACGAATCTGTCACTTTCCAAATCTCTTATTAATTACAATATTTACAAAAGAAAATGGTATTTATGTCTCCAAGGCTTATAGCTGTCAAAAGGTGTATAGCTATACAAAATTTATAGTTTTAAACACATATTTGAATATGTAATGTGTGCTAGAATATTTTGTCACATATAAGTAAGGAAGGGGACTGGTAACAACTGCTTATGGAAAGTATCATATGTTGAAATTGACATACTCAGGTGGATTGAAGGTGTACATATTCTCCTAGTATGTAAATAAAAATGTCTCCCTATTTCTTGAGTTAGCCAAATGCATTACAGGGACTATAGTCTTTAAGAATCATTGAGAATGATATACTGAAATATTCTACACAGTTGGCTGATTTTATGAGGTTTAATTCTCACTTCAGAAGCTAACAGTAATAACTTTGGCACATATACTAAATTAGCATAAATGCTCATGGTAGCAGCACTAATGTAAAAGTGACAGTGATGCATACCATGCTACTAAAAGTTGGGAACTAGTGAGTCTGAAGAAAAAAAAAGGTGAAACCAATAGGACCTTAATGCCATATTCATACTTTCCAAAGGCAAGCACTAATTTGTTTCTTAATATATGTATCAGGCATAAATATTAGAATATACATAATACACCAATTCTGTTTCAAAATATTTTACTGGTTGTGTGAAAAGATCTTTTTAACATAATTGAAATGCTGTTTTCTCATAAGCAATAATGATAGTGAGCCTTTCATAACTTTGCCTGGGGCACTACTATGACTGCCAGTAACAAAAAATTAGCAGTTGGGTTTCTCTGAAGAGCTATAATTTACTATAATACTTAATGCAAAATATTGTCTTAATCTGACTGTAGCACAGAACTTTCTAAAACACTTCATGAAAATCTGGAAATACACATTCTATTTTTCCCCCCAAAGCAAGAACCTTTAAAGAATTTCCCATTCATTAATCCCTTGAGGGACTAATTACAAAGATGACACAATTTTTTAATTTTCTGTCAAAAATAGGAATGTTTACATATTCTGCTGGTCACATTATTTACTTTGAATATTTTCTAGGTCGTCCTTCTTACTCTCTGACTTTGTGTCTGGGAAACTTAATAGACACCCATAAGAACTACTTCAGAACAAGTAAACATCAGTGACCTTAGAGATAGTCCTCTGATTCTGTGATTGGGTACTGAATAAATAGCATGTAAGTATGATTTTTTTCAAGGCCAGCTGGGCTAAGTCATGGTGAAGAAATAAAGAGAGGAAGAAAAGGGTTCCATGGGGTTCTGCAGGAATAAAATGTAGAATGGACTGGTGCAAAGAGTATATGAATCTTTAGTGGAAAATAGAAGCTACACCATAATCTTTATGGATCAAGTTGAAGACTTTAAAATAATAGACATAATAACATCTGTCAATGACCAATATTGTGGATTTTCTCTTTGCCAACATTATATAAATATAATACATAAGTCTATGATATTATCATTTTATCCTTGCTTTGCAGACAAAGAAACTGAAAAAGAAGATAATGCAAAAGATTATGCAAAGGAACATAATGACTTACCAAAGGTCAACCAATTAATAATATTGAAAATAGAATTAAAATACAGTGGGTTTGCCTTTAGAGCTTATATTCCTAGTCTACATAGGATATGCAGCAAGATGAAGGAAGATATGTTAAACTTTCCCTAATAAAGAAAAACAGAAAAATTATGAAAATGCTTTTGGGACTAAAGATTAAATCTTGTACTAGGAATACATAAGTTTTGTAATTGAAGAAAAGAAGAACAAAGTTGTTAATGTGGGTAGAATTAAGCAATAAATTCTGGAGTTGGAAATATTATAAATTAGAAGCAAGTGGAAAAGAAGAACAAGAGACAAAACATTTGTCATGCAATATCTCATTTAATGTTTATGTTAATCCTATGGATTAGGTGTTATTGTTACCAAGAATTGGAAGCATCAGGGTTAAGTAACTTGATTACACAGCAAATAAGTGGTACAACTGAAATTAGAACCCAGATCAGACTGACTCTGCCCTAGAGACGGTTGTTTTTCTGTTTTTATATTTAGTTATCTTATTGTATAACCTTCTCATATAAAGTCTATGAAGTATATACATGTATTAAATTACAGGGCTTAAAGTGATTCAGTTTCACTAGCAACCTATTTTCTGATGTATCATATTTTTTTCCTTTTTTGGAGAATATTTTAACTGCTTTATTGAGATGCTATGAAGTTCATCTGTTTAATGTGTATGTGTCAATAGTTTTTAGAATATACACAGACTTTGAGTCTATCATAATCTGAGTTGGAGACAGTTTCACTAGTCCAAAGAGAAAACACAGACTTCTTAAAAGTTACTTCCCAAACCTGCCCTCCTAAAGGAAGGACAACAACTAGTCTTTCTTTGTAGATTTCCCTACTCAGGATATTTCCTATCTTGCCCTTGTCATTGGGATTTAAAAAAAATGACACACACACTTTCCTTATAAAATGACTTTTCTTAGTATCCATATATTACTTTAGTAGTTCTTAAGTATCTTGGGAAAGCTGAGGTGGATAAAACTATCCCAATAGAAAAGCACTTTTCACATAGGTTATATAGTTTTAGTTTTAATAAATATGAAGAGGGAATTGGAGAAGTGGCAGGAAAATGTTGTGGAAAGAAACACATTCATTAAAACTTAGGTTCACTGTATTCTTCCATTTAATAATTATGTTCAGATTATAAATATTTATTGAAATGTACTGAGCAGAACATATATCCATGTGAATGTAAATGTGAATCTAAAGAGATATCTCTTTTTGAAGAATATATAACCAAATACATGGACCAACTATTAAATGAATTCAGCAAAAGATGAAACAGATTTGGAGATAAGCACAGGTCTTTGACAGGACAAGGAAGAAGCATTTAATTTATAATTTGGAGGTGGGGAGAACATTAAATCAAATCTGATTATTATGATAAATGATTACTCAATAATCTTTAGAATATGACTTTAGTTTGTAATAAACTTTACTTCATTTTTTTGTGTTGTTTTTTTTTTTTTTTGGTACTGAGTATTGAACCCAGGGATGCTCTACCATTGAGCAACATCCCCAGTCCTGATTATTTTTTATTTTAGTAGACAGAGTCTACTAAGTTTCTAAGTCCTCCATATGCTGGCCTTGAACTTGCCATCCTCCTACCTCAGCCTCCCAAGCTGCGGGGATTACAGGAGTGATTGTGCCTGGCTTTAATGATTATATTTTTTAAAGATAAGATGATTTCTTAAATAAGTCCAGGTATTTTTTTTTCATTTGTACAGACTGCATTTTGATTCATTCTGCACAAATGGGGTACATCACTTGGTTTTTATGGCTATCATCAATAACATAAACAATAATAGATGTTGGTGTGGATGTGGGGGAAAAGGCACACTTTTACATTGCTAGTGGAGTTGCAAATTGGTGCAGTCACTCTGGAAAGCAGTGTGGAGAATCCTCAGAAAACTTGGATTAGACCCACCTTTTATATTATTTATTAATTTTTTAATTTTTTTACATACCACAATTTGATTCATTGTACACAAATGGGGCACATCATTTCATTTCTATGGTTGTGCATGATGTAGATGCATACCATTCGTGTAATCATAAATGTACATAGGGTAATGATGCCTGTCTCATTCCACAATTTTTCATACCCCCTCCCTCTCATTTCCCTATATAATCGCACTCCTCCACCCTCATTATATACCATTCTCCACTTATCAGGGAAAACTTTCAGCCTTTGGTTTTTTGGGATTGGCTTATTTCACTTAGCATGATATTCTCCAATTCCATTCATTTTTTTGCAAATGTCATAATATTATTTTTCTTTATGACTGAATAATATTACATTGTGTATATACATCACATTTTCTTTATCCATTCATCTGTTGAAGGCATCCAATCAATAATGTGAAAAGAGATTCTACATAGTGGGAGAAAATCTTTTCCACATGCACTTTAGATAGAGCACTTATCTCCAAAATTTATAAACAACTTAAAAAACTTTACACCAAAAATGCAAACAATCCAATCAATAAACGGGCCAAGGAACTGGACAGCCACTTTACAGAAGAAGACATACAGGCGATTAATAAATATGAAAAAGTGTTCAATATCTCTAGTAATTAGAGAAATACAAATTAAAACAAATCTAAGATTTTATTTTATTCCAATTAGAATGGCTATTATCAAGAGTACAAACAATAATAGATGTTGGCGAGGATGTGGGGAAAAAGGCACAATTTTACATTGCTGGTGGACTACCAAAATCATGCAGCTACTCTGGAAAGCAGTGTGGAGAATCCTCAGAAATCCTGGAATGCACCCACCTTTGACCCAGCTATCCCACTCCTCAGTTTATACCCAAAGGACTTGAAATTAGCATACTACAGTGAGGCAGCCACATAAATGTTTATAGCAACTCAATTCACAATAGCTAGATTGTGGAACCAACCTAGATGAGATGATTTTTAAAAAAGATTTTCAGGACCCCTTTCAGTTCTGCAATCCTCTGGGAGGGTAAGGAATATTCTTACATTACTTCACTCCCTTCACTCCAAACATAGCAAAACAAAAACAAAATAGAAATGAATAATAAAATAATACATATATAGATATTACATATTACAAAATTACACTTAGGTATTACAGCTCAGCGTGTATGTGTGTGTGTGTGTGTGTGTGTGTGTGTGTGTGTGTGTGTTTCTGGATCAGAGGAATTTGAGATTTAGTATTTTAGCTAATTAAGACTTTAGATTGCTTCTATCATTCATTCATTTATTCATTTGCTCTTTAATATTGAGTGTTTAACATTACCGGATATTGATCTAAGTGCTGGTGTTACAGTACTGAACAAATTGACTAAATATTAAATAATTTATCTACTTTTATACTTGTTGACTTCTTGTAGTTTTCAATTTATTTCATATGTTGTAGGCCTAATTTTCCAGTTTTCTCAGGCTTGGAAAATGTGTACACTTGTTTCAGAGAAATATGAGGGTTTTAGGCTTATACTACATGAAACATTGATAACAGTTGCTCGAGAATTTCTAATAGCCTTTACTGTTTCACCAACTGCTCTATCAACTTCATATGAACAAGTGTGTAAGAATGATTTCTATATCAGTTTCATTTTATTCAGTTACTATTCATTCTCTAGAGAATAGCCCAAATATAAAAGAATTGAGATATTTCTAGAGGGTTCTATCAAGGATAATTTAGTAGATAGTGATAGAACATGACCCAATTAGCATTCCAAAATGTTGTTGTCTATAATCAGCTAATGCTAATTGATCCATCATATTTAAGAAACTACCACATTATTTCATGGGTGTAGTATGGCTTAGTGTTTGAAGATATGAGCTTTCAAGTCAGACATGGCCCAGGGATTTTTTTCCCCACTATAGTTCTTTGACAGCAGTTTGGCTGTTTTGGGACAAATTCTCCTTCTGTGTTAATCTTTCATCACTATGACAAAATACATGAGCTAAAAACTTAAAAGAGATATAATTTATTTTGACTTTCAACTTCAGAGGTTTCAATCCATTGTTAGCTAGCTGCATTGTTTCTGGGTCCTTGGTGAGGCAGTATAACATGGTGGAAAGGTATGTCAAAGCAAAGCTGCTTATCTCACTGTGGCAAGAAAGCATAGAAAGAGAGAAAGGAAGGGGCCAGGGATAAGACACAGGTTCCAAGAGCACACCCCCAAGGACCCACTCTCTCTAACTAGTTTCTACCTCCTACAGATCTCAGCGCCTATAACTATTCTATTCAGTTATGCATCCTGCAATGAATTAATTCAAGGATGAGGTCAGAGCCCTCCCGATCCAATCATTTCCCAAAGGCCCAACCTCTGAACATGGCTGCATTGGGGAAAAAGCCTTCAACATATGAACTTTGGGGCAGATTCCAGATACAAACCATAGCACATACTTTAATTCCCATTTCATAGGATTGTTTCAAAGATTAAATGACATAAACTATCTAAACATGTAACATATAAAAACTTTAAAATGGCAACTAATCTCAGTATAAGTCAATAAAGGTAAAACTATGGCATTTAAATGAAAAAGGCAGTTTGGTTTGTACTACAAATAGTACCTGAAGTGCTGAATATGAAATTATTTATTGTTGAAAATGCTCGACAAACTTCATACTCTATATGTTTTTTTAGGATTCATAAACTACATTAGTATATTACAGATTCTAAGAACTCCTGAGGTAAAAAAAAACCAGTTAATCATTTTAATAGAACATTTGCTAAACTTACATGAGCAAGGGGCACATCTGCTTCTAAGAATTTGAAAGAGTATATTGTGGAGAATACTGTATACAGAGAAAAGATGATGATGAGTTTTCTGTAAAGCAAAATATATAAGAAAACTTAAAACAGGCCATTCCAAAAATATTCCTTGCTGTAACATGAAAGAGGTGGTTATATGAAAATGATTATTTTGGATGCAAGCTTTCAGGCTAATGCAATGATCATCATACCCATTCCCAATATAGTATAGTGTCAAGTGTGTGAAAATCTATTTAATGTTAACTTTATTTTTCTGAATCATCCTTCTTTGTTCACTTGCAGAACATTGTTGTGAACATTGAGTAAGAGGTATTACAGTTCAGCTTATGTAAGTGTGTGTGTGTGTGTGTGTGTGTGTGTGTGTGTGTGTGTCCGTGTCAGTGTATTCTGAAATTTTATGGCAGGTCACTTTTGTTTCTGTTTCTAAACATATTATTTTGAAATATTTTTGGCATAGAGAAGAGTTGCAAATATAGAGTCCTCATACACCCAGCTTCCCCTAGGGATAATGTCTTACATTACCACAGTACATTTTACAAACTAATAATCTGACATATTTACATTATTATCAATAATAGGTCAGACTTTATTTAGATTCACCAATGTTTCTACTAATTTTCATTTTCTTTTCTACAATTCAATACAAAACTTCCATTATATTTAGTCATTATTTCCCTTTATTCTCATCCAATCTTCGACAGATCCTCAATCTGCTTGTTTTTCATGGTATTGACAGTTTTGAGGATCATTGAACTATCATTTAGTGAAACATTCCTCAATTTGTTTTGATTTGATGTTTTTCTTCATTTGGTTGTTAAAGATTTTCAGTAAGAATACCAGAGAGGAAAGCAATTTCATATTGTATCACATTGGGTATTGCATCATATTGGGTATCACATGGTATTGACATGATATTACTGCTGATGTTAATCTTAATCACATAGATTAGATATTTTCTACCAGATTTATGTATTGTAAAGTGACTATTTTTTTTCCTATTCAACAATTAATCCTCAGGAAGTGAGTCACTGAGTATAATTTCAACACAATGAGAGGGAAACTAAGCTCCACTCATGCAAGAGGTACATGATAGCATTTGTAACTTCTGTTACAAGTCATCAGAGTAATTGTAAACATCTGGGTGGAGATTTTTAAAAATTATCTTACTTATTTTTAAACTTATATTTTATTTTGCATTGGCAAATTATAATTGCATATATTTATGAGTAGGGGACATAATTGTGAGACTATACAAATATCTTACTTCCCTTAAAGATTCTCCAATTAATTTTATTATCTCTCAGTGGATCTTGCTTGTAATATTCCTTTTAAAATGTGTCACAGTGTCATTAGCTACTTTTTATGCTTTGTGTCATACTGAGGTTTATTAATAATGTGTCAATTGCTTTCATTTATGTTCATAATATAAATATCTGAGAATAATAATCCACTTTTACAAAAATACCTCTATTTTGGGATAAGTATACCATATTCAACTATAGTTATTCTACTAGCAAATGATCCAGACGATGATGATGAATTTTCATGTTGCACCATGATAATGAGCATACATTCTAAAATCATTCTTTCAGATATCAGAAGTTGGCTGCATCAGTTTCTATGAGTATGACCACATGCAGGTACTTGAGTTTTTTTTTAACCTTAGTTTTTTATCTTTAATATTGGGTCATGAGTAATACCAATCTAATATATATGTGAGAATTAAATGAATCAATGTAACAAATACTAATAGCCTTTCAAATAGTAGAGCCATCAATACATATTGGATGTTGCTACTTATCATGAAGCCCATGTTTATCAGATTTTCCTATAAAGTTTTCAGGATAACCATTGTCAGATATCTTGTAGAAATTTTGATTAAATATGTGTTTTAGTTATAGGGATGTTTAAGAAAAAGAAAACTGATATGGACTATGATTTTCTTGAGCACATAGGAACTTTACTGGAAGAATATCAAATAAAGCACATTTTTAAGGGGAAATATGTCTAAGTGATTCTCAGAAAGATCAGGAATCAGAATATTTCCAGGGATTCTATCTGTACAAAAATATCTCCTATTTTCTTTCCTTAGATTTTCTACACTGGATGCAAATTTAAGAAAGAAAAACAGTATGATTGGTTTTGTTTTGGATGTTGTTTGATTATCCTTGGGCTGGGGAAGTGAAGGACACTGATGGCATAAACTATGACTTTATGCCATAGTTGCTGTACAGTTTCCAATGAAAGGGGAAAGAATACTAATGGGCAAAACTATAGATGTCTACCACAACATGTCCATGACATTTTCCCCACATACTACTCACATTGAAAAGTGGAAATATTTTGAATTTGACTTGACAATAACATTGATTTAGATACGATAAAAGCAAAAAGGTCACCTGTTTGTAATTTTTTTCTGCCATTAGCTGTTTTTGTTAATTTTTTTTTGTACATAACAGTAGAGTGTATTGTGACACATTATACATACATGGAATATAACTTACCATTCTTGTAGTTGTACATGATGTGAACCTACCATGGTCATATATTCATATAAGAACATAGGAAAATTATGTCCTATTCATTCTACTCTCTTTCCTATTCTTATCCCCCTTCCCTTCCCTTAATTCCCTCATGTCTAATCCAATGAACTTCTATTCTTCCCTCTCCCTCACTTATTGTGTGTTAGCATCCTCATATCAGAGAGAACATTCTGCCTTTGTTTTGGGGGGATTGGCTTATTTCACTTAGCATGATAATCTCTAGTTCCATTCATTTACTTGCAAATGCCATAATTCCATTCTTTTTATAGCTGAGTAATATTCCATTGTGTATGTGTACCATATTTTCTTTATCCATTCATCTGTTTAAGGGTACCTAGGTTTGTTTCATAGCTTAGCTATTGTGAATTGAGCTTCTATAAACATTAAAGTGACTGTATCACTGTAGTAAGCTGATTCTAAATCTTTTGGGTATATACTGAGTGGGAAAACTGGGTCAAATGGTGGCTCCATTTCAAGTTTCCTGAGGAATCTCCATACTGCTTTCCAGAGTGGCTGCACCAATTTGCAGTCCCACCAGCAATGTATGAGTGTACATTTTCCCCCATATCCTCATCAACATTTATTGTTATTTGTATTTTAATAATTATCATTCTGACTGGAGTGAGAATTAAAACTCAGAGTAGTTTTAATTTGCATTTCTTTAACTGCTAGACATGTTGAACATTTCTTCATATATTTTTTAACTTGTCATATTTCCTATTCTGTGAAGTGTCTGTTCAATTCCTTTGCCCATTTATTTATTGGGTTATTTGTTTTATTGGTGTTAAGTTTTGTGAGTTCTTCATATCTCCTGGAGATTAATGCTCTTTCTGAGGTGCAGGAGGCAAATATTTTCTCCCATTCTGTAGATTCTCTCTCCATGCTCTTGATTGTTCTCTTTGCTGTAAAGAAGTTTTTTAGTTTGATACCATCCCATTTATTGATTACTGATTTTACTTCTTGTTCTTTATGTGTCTCATTGAGGAATTTGACTTAATGGAGAGTTGGACCTACTTTTCCTTTTAGTAGGTGCAGGTTCTCTGGTCTAATGCCTACATCTTTGATCCAGTTTGCCTTGAGTTTTGTGCAGGGTTAGAGATAGGGGTTCAATTTCATTCTGCTACATATAAATTTCCCATTTTTCCAGCACCATTTGTTGAAAAGGCTATCTTTTCCCCACTGTATATTTATGGCACCTGTGTCTACTGTGAGATAATCGTATATATGTGGCTTCATCCCCATTTCTTCTATTTTGTTCCATTGGTCTTCGTGAACGTTTTTGTGCCACTACCATGTCATTTTTTAAGAAAATAAAGCTCTGTAATATAATTTAGGGCCTGGTATTGTGATGCCTTCTGCCTCACTTTTCTTGCTAAGGATTGCTTTGACTGTTCTGTGACTCTTATTTTGCCAAATAAATTTCATGACTACTTTTTCTATTTCCATCAAGAACATCATTGGAATTTTAATTGGATTGCATTGAATTTGTACAGTGCTTTTCGTAGTATGACCGTTTTGACAATATCAACTCTGCTCATTCAAGAACATCAGAGATCTTTCCAACTCCTAAGATCTTATTTCTTTCTTTAGGTTCTGTACTTTTTATTGTAAAGGTCTTTCACCTCTTTTTTTAGATTTATTCCCAAATGTTTTATTTCTTAGGCTATTGTGAATTGAATAGTTTTTCTAATTTTTCTTTCAGTTGATTCATCACTGATATATAGGAAAAAATTTATCTATGGGTGTTAATTTTATATCCTGGTACTTTACTGAATTTATTTGAGTTCTAGAAGATTTCTGGTGAGGTTTTTAAGTCTTCAAAATATAGAATCATCATGTTAGCAAATAGGCATAATTTGAATTCTTCTTTACCTATTTGTATCCCTTCAATTTCTTTCTTCTAATTGTTCTGGCTAGAGTTTCAAGGACTATGAGGAATGGAACTGGTGACTGCGGGCATCATTGCCTTGTTCTAGTTTTTAGAGGAAATGCTTTCAATCTTTCCCCATTTAGAATGATGTTGGCCTTGGTTTTACCATATATTGCTTTTACGATGTTGAGGATGCTCCTGCTATCCCTAGTTTTTCTAGTGTTTTGAACATAAATAGATCCTGTATTTTGTCAAATGCTCTTTCTGCATCTATTGGTATAATCATGTGATTCTTGTATTTAAGTCAATTGATGTGGTGAATTACATTTATTGATTTCCATATGTTGAGCCAACCTTGCATCCCTGGAATGAATCCCAAGTGATCACAGTGTACTATCTTTTTATGTTTTTGCATCCAATTTGCCAGTATTTTATTAAGAATTTTTGCACCAATATTCATCAGGAATATTTTTCTGAAGTTTTCTTTCCTTGATGTGTCTTTCTTTGATTTTGGTATCAGGGTGATACTAGCTTCATAGAATGAGTTTGGAAGGGTTCCCTCTATTTAACGGAATGATTTGAAAAGGATTGACATTAGTTCTTCTTTGAAGTTCTGGTGGAGCTGAACTGAGGGTCTGTCTGTTCCTGGACTTTTTTTAGTTGGCAGGCTTTTAATGGTGTCTTCAATTTCATTGCTTGAAATAGATCTGTTTAAAATTTTTATGACCTACTGATGTCTCTAGAAATTTGTCAATGTCTTTGAGATTTTCTCTTATTAGAATACAAATTTTTGAAATAGTTCCTGATCATTATCTGTACTTCAGTTATATCCCTGGTGTATTCCCTTTTTTATCAAAAATTTTGGTAATTTGAGTTTTTGTTTTCTCTCGTCTCTATCTTGGCTAAGGGTTTATCAATTTTATTTATTTTTTTAAGAACCAAGTATAAAAGCATTGTTTAGATGTTGATAGACCTTTATTTTATTCATTTATTTATAAGTGGTGCTGTGAATTGAACCCAGTGCCTCACACATGCTAGGCAAGTGCTCTACCACTGAACCACAAACTGGCCCCAAGAACGAACTTATTTTTTATTGAGTTTTTGAATTATTTTTGCTTCAATAATTGATTTCAGCTCTGATTTTCATTATTTCCTTTGTTCTACTGCTTTTGGTGTTGGTTTGTTCTTCTTTTCCTAGGACTTTGAGATGTAATGTTAGGTTGTTTGGTTGCTTTCTGTTCTTTTACATTTAGAGCTCAATGCAATGAACTAGCCTCCTAATATTGTCTTCGTAGTGTCCCAGAGATTTTGATATGTTGTATTGCTATTTTCATTTACCTCAAAGTTGAGCAATAAGGATGCTTAGAGGAGTTTAAGATCAAAGTCCCCCTGATTATATGGCATCCACATGCATTATTAAGTGATGGATTGGTATTTAAAAGTAGTTAATCATATTTAGTGTATGTGTCTTTTTGATATTTTGTAGAATTAACTTTCTTGAAAATTTCATTATTAGCCTATCTTGGAAATGTGAAATCATGTTAATATTGTAGTTTCCTAATCATTTTGTGTTCTTTCATCCTAGCTTACACCTAATGATTCACTTTGTCTTGAAGTATTTGACAATCTATTTTCCATTTCAGACCTGAGAGTCTTGAGAACCCAATTAAAAGAGTCAATATACAAAATTAAGATCTATAGAAAACAGTGGATTTGAATGAATTTGTTATTTATTGTCCTGAATTTTATGGTTTATATATGCCAGGATGTTTTCTGAATTTATCTTCTAATTTGTTAAGAGAGAGAGAGAGAGAGAGAGAGAGAGAGAGAGAGAGAGAGAAGATATTGAGTGCCTTTTGTATACTAGATTCACTGAGCTAGGAGTTCAGAAGTAGTCTTTTGCAAGTAGGAGGTGTTTTCTGTTGTTGTTGTTGTTGTGCTGAGGAGCTAACCCAGGGCTTCACACATGCTAAGCAAGTACTCTACTACCTAGTTACACCCAAGTTTATTGCAAGTAAGATTTGAAGAACAGATATTTTGTTTTTATTTAATAGTCGTTTAAACTCCTATTATGCAGTTTTTTTTAACAAACTTTTCATTTTACAGTTACTAGAAATTGTGAGATCTACTCAATCACTGTTCAATAAGAATTTTTGCTTAGACCCAAATTCCCTTCATCTAAACTGCATTTCATTTGTACAAGGAGTCTAGTGAATGGTATAACCTTCAGTATGAGCCAGTTCTAATATTCTGCCTTACTATAAGATCATGAGATATTTAGCCTCTCAGCTTACACATGCAAAATGGAAAAAGTTATAAAACAATATCAGATTCTATCTTCACAACATTCATAAGGTTGTTGTGAAGGAGTGTTGTAAAGATAGAATCTGATATTGTATGTAAAGTTCCAACCATAAGTCTTGACACATTAAGAAAAATTACTAAATTTATTTACCTAAGAAATTTAGATACTGGATAATTGAATAGTTAACAAGTAAATGAATCTTAAGATAACAGTTGGAAAATTCCTTCAATCTTAATTGTTTAACTATTGTTGCAATAGGTGCTAATGAAGTAGATCATTTGGACATAGCCAGGAAGACTGGTTTCAACAGAACACTGAATTCAAATTTAAAAATTTAAAGGACTTTCTGTTTAGTTTATATATGATACAATGATGTTTAGAAAAGCAAATTTAAATTTCCATACTCTTGACAGCAAATTTTTATAATGGTGAATTCATTCAATTTTATAAAACTGCAATATGTTCAGTTTTTCTTCTTATCCTTGTCATAACCATTCCCAGACACTGTCATCTACACACTAATTTGTTCATTTTTTACTCCTATCTTTAAACATACATACCATTTTATCTGAAAATATTTCCATTAATAGATTTCAAAATACTATGTCTATTTATACAACAGTATGAGTTAATCTTTTAAACAGGCTCTAGATTACATGTTTTGAGAACAAATGAAAGTGACAATGTTTTGTTACCAGATGCTGAATGCTTATAGGTGTTATTTTAATAGCAGCAAGAAACTGTTGATTAGGTTTGTAGTGTGTGCCAGCTACAGAAATTAAGCCATTTATTCCCTTCATGGGTTTCCTAATGTTTGGAAACCAGCTAATGTTTTCAACTTCTACCTATGCCACATAGGAAATATTTCTATTATGGTTAAAGTCATCTGAAAAAAATCAAAGCATTCAAAAATCATGGATACACTTAATAATGTATGTATTTTGAATATCTTATACTATTTTCCCAGTCCTAAGTACCACTGTTTCTTTTTATTGTAAAGTGCCATTGATGAATAAGGATCTGAGCACAATACGAGTTAAGATTTGGATGTTGCCATTTCAAAGCCTTGCCTCTCAGTGAATAAGCTGTCTGTTAGTATGTATGAAAAACCAAACAAAATTTCACCATTATATTTCTTTCTATGTTTATATATTTTGAAGGCAATGAACTTATTTCATGCATCCAATTATAGTCTACATTAATGGTTTATTCTTGTTTTGTTCATCTCTGTATTTTTATTTTCCTTTTTCTTTGTGAAAATGTTGGCTCATGCTTTGCTTAATATATTTACTTACTTTATTGGTTCCCTTGTAAGTAACTCATTTCTTAACTTTACTCCACCCACTACATTACACATTGCTTCATTCTTCCATTCAAATCTGGACCTTCTCTCCATGTAGAGATTCTCTTCACACTTCATAGTCTTTAATGTTTTACCTCAGGTAATCCTCCCATAGGCATAATCTTTACAATGTACTTCATGATGCTCTCCTCAAATACATTCTTCTTTGGCTCCCCATAATGAACTACTCCTTCCACTGATGGCTTTATTATCTCAGTTGTATATGATTTAAAATATATTTAATATGCAGGTCATCCCTACTATGGATATGTTGTCTTTACTCAACTCAGTCCCTGACACCGTAATTTGAACCACTCAATCTTTTACATCCTTCAGTGCAGATACCTTACCTTCCTGTATGTAGTTCACATGATGGCTTTAGAACTGATTTGTATTAAAGAAAAGGAAATGAAAGGGTAAAACCAAGAGCAAAGATGAGAGCTAAAACTTAACTTGTAAAGTGACTTGGGACAACAAATATTTTAAATTTGTGTCTTCATCTAAAAAATGTGCAACATGAAAATATACAAAACAATATGTGTCATCCCTCCATATCCACAGGGTTCCTGGACCCCTACCGATACCAAAGTAGGTGGATTCTCGATTCCTTTACATAAAACATTGTATTTGTATATAATCTATGCACATGCTTCTGTATACTTTAACCCATGATACTTAATGAAAACATTATGTAAATATTTGTTATACCACATTGTTTAGGAAATAATGACAAAAAACAGCCTATACATTTCCATTTTTAATTGCAACAAGATTTTTGTAGCTAAAGGAGTGAGCCTTTTCCAATTATGTTGAATTGCAATACTTATCCACTCTGTTTAATTAAAATTCATTTAAAAATATTTTTATACTATAGAAAATTTGCAACAAATAGTATAGAAATAATTCAATTTATTTTTTTAAAGAGTTGAATATACAGTTTTGAAACATTTGCAACAACTGTATTCTGTCACCAAAAATCATGAAGTCTTCTAAATCTGCTGGAAATTTCTAATTATAATCAAAGAAAACATAGCAAATTTAGCCTGACACTTAATGATACACATAGTTATTAGTATGCTTTGTTGTAATTAGACCTTAATCATAATAGTTCACACAAATGGCTTGTCATAATACTTTTGTACAAAGCTGAAATAATTAATTATAATATTACATTTTCTTCTTATTTAATTATTTTCTCCTGTAATAAACATCACTAAGGACTATTTTTTCAATCACTGCACATATATTCTCATTGACCTGTAGCCTAGTTACTTTTTCCTGAATCCACCTTAGGTCCTAAAGGACCCTAGAAAATTCTGTTATTTTTTTAAACAAGATAAGTATGTGTGTGACTGTAAACATTTTTAAAGAATCATATTTAGACATTGTATCATGAGATATTTGCCTAGAGAGAGAGAGAATGATCATTGGACTTCTAAAAAAAGATTACCAATGTCATTTTTATAAACAAATTGCAGGACTAGCACTATTTGAAGAATTGGTTTAAGTTTCAAAAAAGAAGCCAGTGTAGTTCTGGAAAAAAGATAAACTGATACATCAGTCCAATGAAAAAAGTGAATCCAAACATCGCTCCACAAAGAAAATAATAAAATAAATAAACTGTTTTTTGTTTTTAATGAAGGTGCAAAGACAATTTGTGGAAAAATGAATAAAGAGCTCTTTTCAACAAATGATACTGGAACAGTTGGATAACCAAATGCACACAAAAAGCATAGAAGAATCTTAACTCATACACTCTTCAACAATATATAAAATTGTTCATAGGGAAAAATGAAAAAAAATAATCTATAAAACATGTAATAAAAAACACATGCAAATATATTTGTTACCTTGACCTTGGGTTAGATAAAATTGTTTTTGTAAATGCCATGGAAAATGTGATGAATAAACAAAAAATGATTGATTAGACATTATCAAAACTAAAAATTATCATTCTGGATTATACTCTTGTTACTTTGGCATCTACCTCAAGGTCTAGACAAACTGGATTATGTACTTGCCACATCTGTGTCTTTATTACATTGTTCTCTTTGAACTACTCCATCTTAAAAAATATGAACCCTTCTTCACAACATAACTTTGCCTTTCTAGGGCTCCCCACAATCAAGTATTACATTATTTCATTTACCATTTTTAATTTACCTATCTATTTCTTAATATTCTAGGTTTGGGTTGAGAGTTTATTTTGCCAATTTTACTCACTTTACTGGATTAAAACACCTTGAGGACAAAGATCACACTTTCATCTTCTCTTATATGTAAGCTCAACCAAAGACCTTATACACAGTGGACATTTAATAAATATCTATTAAAATGCATTTCAATATGTGTAGATAAGCATATATGTTTTAGTTCAGAAACTGTATTTATCTGTGTCAAATAGAAGTTGTGGGCAAACTTTTCTCTAATATAATTGGGCATGCCTACTCAGTAGTAGAAATTTTGCATGAAACATCAATTCTGGTTAGGTGACAAACACAAATGCAGCTTTCTCTGCACACCATCATAACTGGACTTTCTTTCCTGTTACTCTCTGTGGTTGGGTTGGTAGTTCAACCAAGGCCTACCTCGTGTGTATATTTAATCAGCAGAGGAAGAGGTAACAACAAGGAGAATTCTTTTTTTGTGTGTGTACTGGAGATTGAATCCAGGGGTGCTGTACCACTAAGCCACTTCCCAATCTGTTTTTACTCTTTATTTTGAACCAGGATCTCACTAAATTCCTGAGACTGACCTTAATCTTGGGATCCTCCTGCCTCAGCATCCCAAATTGTTGGGATTATAGATGTGTCCCACTGTCCCGGGTCAAGCAAGTAAGATTAAGGACAAGAAGAACACACTTCCTTAAGGGTGTCCCAGAGAGGGAACCTTGAAAAGCTGAAGGCATAATATAGAAATCTCAGCAATTCTTGGTTCTCATTTTCAGGGCACCTATTTGCTGCATGTTCTTCTATTGCGTTCTACATTGTGAAATATTGAGTATCCTCATAACTTTGCTTTAGTAGTAACTATATTGTATTTGAATCTTCTTAATTATATGTTCATTAAGTAAGGACATGAAAAGAGTTACTTTATTCAGTAGGACATTTTAGCTATTATTATATTTGATGGAGTTTTGTGTGAAGACTGCCTTTGTATGTTGAGGGTCCTCAGAAGAGTAGAGAGAGAAAATAATAGTCTGAAAATAGTATTAATGTGATAAAATTGAAAGTCATATTTAGAATTCAAGTGAATTTTGAATTCATACATGCCCAGTATATGCTTCATTTCATATGTATAAAACATTTCATAAATATACAGCTGTGCTCAGTGATGGTATAGACATAGATTGTATGGAAAATATTCTAGATTCAAAAAATTTAATTATGTTCTCCATTTTTACATATTCATTTTTTATTGATTTATTCAAATGACACAATTTTTTCTTGAGTTATGGCAGTGCTAACATAATATTTCTGATTGAATAAAGATAGCAAGAAATGTTATATTTAATTATTTATAATTCAGATGTGTATCTGGAATTAATGTAATTTCTTGAAATCTGATGCTTTTATTGAAATATATTTGAAATTTACAGATTATAAAATTTCTACATAGAAATATATAAAAGTGCATGCTATTCTGTATATGTAAACCCTTTTTCAATTCTAAGAATATTTCACAGTCAACTAAAATTTTTCTAGGTTATCTGACAGAGCAAAGTTAATGAATTTCAAGTACAAGCTGAACCAAGTGAAATCAGCACCTTGCAATATAGTATTAAAAATAGCAAAACTATAAAAATAAAAAGGGATTCATTTTGATTTTTAAATACCAAATAGAAAAATGATTGCTTTTCCCTTTGGAATCAAGTATAGTGAGGTTTCAAAGTGAATGTTTTAAATCTTTTCTTTTGCAAACTATTTCCTAAAAATGTTTGAGAAGATTCAAATTATCTGAGCCTATTTTTAGATTTTTAGAATCTTTTTAAAAATTATATCTTTACAGTGTTTCAGCTAAAGCACATGCAGGTAATGGGTAGACTTATTTGCAAATGTGTTTTAATAAGTATATTCTAAGATACTTGCTGATTACAAGAAAGATTAATAGGTATAATTCAATCTGTATCTAATGCAAAAATCACTTTCTGCCAATGACTTTTACCTTTATTCAAACACATCTTGTTTTCCAAGTTCATAAGAAACAAGAAATTGAATGTTTCAATTTTCATTCTCTTAGTGGTATGCCTCCTCTGTTGTAAATAACAAGTGAGTGAGCTTAAATATGCCAAAGTTGTAAACAGTAAAAAACTTAGATATTTCAGTAACTGTATAAGCAGATTTTCAGTAATGAAAATGTTTGCATTCAAGAGGAAAATGTTCAATAATTGTGTAAAATATGAAAACTGTATTTCTTTGTTTTTCTTTTGGTACCAGGGATTGAATTTAGGGTCACTCGACCACTGAGCCACATCCACAACCTTAGTTTGTATTTTATTTAGAGACAGGGACTCAATGAGTTGCTTAGCACTTTGCCTTTGCTAAGGCTGGCTTTGAACTCTTGAACCTCTTGAGGCACTGGGATTATAGGTATGCTACCACATCTGGCTAGAAACTCTATTTCTTTAATTAATACATTTACTCACAAATTAACTACCAGATATCCTAAATTAAAATGATACAAGATCATTAGGGAACATATTTATTGAACGCACTGCATATAGAGCCCTGTACTAGGCACATTCTGTGAAACTCTTCTTAAAGAAGTAGGATTAGGGCTGAGATTGCGTCAGTTCATTTGTGTATAGTCATTCTTTCAATGATGAAAGATGAGGTTATAGATTTGAAAATCTTAGCATGTTTTTATATTTCTATCAATTTATACTTTTGACTATTTCCTTTAATGTGTTTTTGATATATTAAAGTCACAATATGACTAGTAGGGATTGTACTTTACAGTGCAGTTTCCAATAACTCTTCTAATCATTAATCGAAATACTTTTAAGCAAATGTTCAAAAGGTTGAAGACGTATTTCACAAATGCATATACATGAATGGGCTGGAATCATAGCTCAGTGGTAGAGTGCTTACTCATACATCAGACCCTGAGTTCTTTCCCCATGACCAGACATATACTTTTGGGAGTGGTGACTGAATTATGGGTCTTAAATTGTCCTGTGACAGAGGTGATGCCTCTCTTGGGAACTCTCAGTGTGAAGACATCTATTTGAGACAGCCCTGTTGCTATGGTGACTCCCTGTTCAATAGGGAGATTCTGTGCCAGTCACAGAGCTATTTAGTTCTTCACCTTGAGGTTCAGAGGCCATCTGCTGGGGGGGTAGAAATTTACGGGCACAAGCAGATAATGATAATCAGGCTGTTCATACTCATGACCTTGGTTCTGCTTACTTTGAAGAAACTTTCTTACACAAAAATCCTTTTATATGTTTATGTAGTATATAAACATATAACATTATACCTATATAATAAACGTGCTGAGCTTGATGTGTGTCACTATATAATAGTCATTATATAAAAAACGTGCTGAGATTGATGTGTGTCACTACCTTCCTACCAGGGTTGTAGTCCACCACTGAGACTCAGCTTTTAATCTATTAGTGTTTCTGTTTGTCTTTTCTCCATCCCCCCACCACCCATTCAGGGGACCTGAATTAATGGCCATGCAGGACGCAGCAAAATACAAATGCCAATATGTATGTATGTGTGTACACACACACACATGCACACACACACACACACGTATGTGTGTATTCAGTTCCATTAGTTATCAGGGAAATGCTATGTAAAACAATTACTACCACAGCGAAATGCTATGTAAAACCATTACTACCACAGGAAAATGCTATGTAAAACCATTACTACCACACACTCTATTGAGTGACTAAACTTTAGAGTGATAACACCAAGTGTTGACAATATCATGGAACAACTACAACTTTCATACACACCTGGAATCATAAAACCACTTCTTTGGAGGTTTTTGGGGGAGTACCAAGGACTGAACCCATGAGTGCTTAACTATTTAGCCACACAACCCCAGCCCTTTTTTAATATTTTAATTTAGAGACAAAGTTTCACTGTGCTGATTAAAGCCTTGCTAAGTTGCTGAGGCTGACTTTGAACTTGAGATCCTCCTGCTTTAGCCTCCTGAACCACTGGGATTATAAGTGTGTGCCACCATGCTGGCTCATCCAACCACTTTTGAAAATATTTTTATAGTTTCATATTCTTTATGATTATTTCACTCCTAGGTTTTTATCCAAGGGAAAGAAAGATATTTATCCACAAAAAGATTTATATGTAAATGTTTGTACCAGTTGTACACAAAAACTGGAAACAACCCAATGTTCCTTCAATATGTGAATGGTTAAACAAATGGTAACACATCTATACATATAATGGAATACCGGCAAGGAAAAAGAAAGAACTGGTGATATATACAATAGTATTTATGGATCTATAACACCTTTTAATGAACAAAATTAACCAGACAAGTAAGAGAAAATAGAGTATTGTACTCATAGAAAACTCTAAATATGGAAAATTTAATGAATAATATATATTTAATGTGGGATGACACATACTGATATGTTTTACTGAAATAAGAAGTACTATTTTCTGAGGACTGGTAGCTGAGATAGGGATGGGAATTACTGCAAAGCACTACAAGGGAACATTTTGTGTAATAGAAATATTGTGAACTGGTTTGGAATGGTAGTCACATGGTGTACATGAATCAAAAGTTGGTGATGTGTACATTTAAAATATATGTTTTCTTGTCACATATACATTTTACCTTTTAAAGTTGATTTATTTTTGGAGATGGGGATCAAACCCAAGGCATTGTACATGCTAGACAAGAGCTGTACCACAAGTTACATCCCTAGAAAATAAAGTTGATTTTAAGTGAAAAAAAAACATATTATTAAACATATTTATATAAAAATAGTTTAAGTAAGGCCTCTAGAGCTATTCCTTAGCAAACATTCATTATAGTAATACACTGATTATAATCACCATGTTATATATTAGATCTCTAGGAATAATTCATCTTATGACTGAAACTTGAACTTTGCTCAGGAAATAGATCTTAAATATTTTCCACCTACATACACATGAACATACACACAAACAAGGTTAACTATGTCAAGTGATGGGTATTGTTAACTATGCTGATTGTGGGATTGTTATGCAAGTAAACAAAATATCATTTTGTACACCTAAAGCATACATATTTTATTTGTTAATTTTACTTTAATAAAAATTAAAAACAAGCGATCTTTAATATAATTGAAATGTTTCTTAAAGTAATATAAATAGCATTATTGTATACTTTATCATTTAAACTAAGAAATTATTGAGAGTGTAAGGAGATGCCTCAGGACAACAGGCATAAAATGGGACATATAAACATAGAATATTTGATAAAGTGACTAGGTCTCAATAGCATATTTCATATGCTCATTTCAAACTTTCTCTTTTCTCCTGTCTACTTTTGTTCCTTCACCCTACCGACTTACTTATTCTACTCTCTCTTCCTGGATCATCTATACTTAATCAGAGATGACCCTTACTGATAATTTTTATGAAAATATGAAGTGTTACTTATTTTTAAATAAGTATAAGCAGAGATTTCTTAATCATAGTCAAAGGAATAACAAATTTTTATAACTTCTGAGATTATGCAAGTATTGCAGTTAATTGGATAGTACAGTAACTATAATGCTGAGTAAAAAGCAATATAATATTTAAACAAAGTGATAGTTTTTAATTTAATATCAACAAACATTTACCTACATTTTAGCTGAAAGGTCCATAGTTAGCTCTTTATTTTATTATTATTTTTTGTACCAGGGGTTGAACACAGAGGTGCTCAACCACTGAGCCACATCCGCAACCCTTTTTTTTTTTTTCTTTTTTATTTTGAGACAGGATCTTGATAAGTTGGGTTGCGACTCACTAAATTGCTAAGGCTTTGACCTCACAATCCTCTAGCCCCAGTCTTTCAAGCCACTGGGATTACATAGTCCACTTTTTATGAACTATTTAAATTTTACAAAACTAATAAAGATTATGTACATTCTTACCTTTCTAAATTATCAAAGTCATAATGACAAGGAAACGTTTTATGTTGTTTTCACCATATGTTAATCTTTTGAAATGAAAGTCAGTTCCTTCTTATTATCAAATATTGAATTATTTTGGAAAAAAAATCTGGTTCTTTAATTTCTTTCTGAATGCTTTAACTATTACTTTGTAAGTGGTTGATGAGTAAGTTATTTTAAATAGTATCCTTTATATTTATTTGTCTGAGACATTTAAGACACTTCAATATCAATAAAACTCAAATACTAAACTGTGTTATGTGTAACACTACTCAAAATGACTTTATTTTGAAGAAATCATTTATTGAGTAACTTGAGAAAACACTGAATGAATTTAGTTTCTGCATTATGACTTTTCAATATTTTTCTGATTTTGAATTCATCTCTAAGTCACATATTTATAAGACAATTTTGGAGCAAGTAGTGGCACTTTATGTTCCTTTTCTTAATGAAATGCCATACCTTGAACATTAAATGGCATTGCTCTGCTAATAGAATATTTTTAAAGCTAAAATATCACCATTGTAAGACATGGTTACTTACATTATTTCTATAGAATAAAATATATGGTTAGTTAGTTTTTTGGTGTTGTTTTGTTTTTTTTATCTCTATTGCAATATCCTTCAATTTTTTTTTCTCACAATGTAGAATTCTTAGAAAGCAGCTGAAAATCAGGTTGCATGCATTTGCACTCTCTTGCAAAGTAAGCATGACAGGAGAAAAGTTTTTCCACCATTAAACCCAAGAATACAGAAAATACCTAAAGTTTGGTTTAACACGTTATCTTTTCTTTTGAAGCCATAACAACAAAAACATTGCCACATGCAAAAGAAATTGTAGTAAGTTTATATTTTTCAAAATTTTTGTCATACATAGAACTCCAACCTCCATACCATGAACTAAATAGTGTTTTCCATATTCTCTGAAAACATAACTGTTCAATATGCACTAACTGATTTTTTTTTCTAAAGCAGCAAAGTGTCAGACAACACTACATACCCATTAGTACAGGCACACAAATGCATTTGGTTAGGTTTTCCTCCTGACTGATCTTATAATAGATTGAATATACAAAGGACAACCAAAAGGAAATTACATAACAATTTAAATCATTAAATTAATAGGAAAATAATGTTTGAACAGTAGTAGCTTTCCAAGTAACCTACAATTCATAGTAATGAATTTACATGTAGGAAATTTGAATTTACATATTCATTTATTCCATTGAAAACATATTTCCAGGACAATATTGCCTACAGATCATTTCTCATTTCTTTCTTTTTTCCTCAAAGAATATACCTATTAATGTGTCAAGACCTTTGAAGAGTCTGAGTTTTTACCCTAGTTAGAAGCTAATGAGTAAGGCCTGCTACAGTTTCATGGATGCTAGCAGAAGAAATGATACTTTAGGGTCAGAAAAAAATAACTTCACTACTCATGGCAATAACAGTAGCCAGAGTGCCAGCACTAGTGCCAGTTCCCTAAGGCTCAATTCCCAGAGGGGTATGTTCAAAGGTCCAGGTGTTACCTCTATATGCAGTGACTTGTATTACAGAAAAGGAGTATCCTGAGCTTAGGGTAGTTGAATCTTTTATTACAGTCAGTAAGCCTTTATGACCTTTGCCCTGGAGGAAAACATTATCTTTATTACACTGGACGGTAAACAAAACTGCTCTGTGCTCTGGGGGAGAAATTACTCTATCTTCTGAAACAGTTCACTGTTCAAACATTCTTGAAAAGATAGTCTGGAAAACGGGCAGACAATCCATCTTCTTGCAAGACATGGAAAAATGTGACAGGTCCATGGAGAATTGTTTCATATGAGTCTAAGTCTTTTAGTCAATGCAAAAAAGAATTGAAAAACCTTAGTTAAAAACAAATCATTACATACTTAATTCAAAAGGGCATTTTGACATTTTGCAGTTAGGAACAATTTTCTTTGATTTACCTATTTGAAAAATTATCAAAATAGTGCAAAGTCTCACTTTTATAACTAGGAAATTTCTCAGTGGCCCATGATTCTTGGACAATCTTGAAATAAAATTGGTGAGGAGATACATAAAAGAAGATTTTTTCTTTTAACAAGTGAGCCTGTCTAATAAAAGAGAATTGGTCTTCGGTTATATTTTCATTATTTTAGAAACACTGTCACTGAGGCTCAAGAAATAATAGTAAGAGCTATTGATAATTTTAGAGGCTTACCTGCACTGGTGAGAGTCCAAGTGTACAAAGAGTATTAACAATTCTTAATGATTTTTTCATAATGAGGCATTTTAGAGTATGTTAAAACACATTGTGAATATTAAACCTAAGCCCCAATGTTCCTAAGGTGTTACTATCTCTAAGTCAGTGTGATTGAAAATATAAGTAAGTAAACGGTCAATATCCTCTGTCTTCTAAACATGAATGAGAAATAATACATTTCATTTGGTCATGGTGAACTGATTTATACCTACTTATGCTTAGTGCTTTGTGTAAAGATAAAATTTTATCATGTTAAAATATTAATTGTGCCAGGTGTGGTGGCACATGTCTATAACCCCAGTGCCTCTGGAGGCTGAGGCAGGAGGATTGCAAGTTCAAAGGTAGCCTCAGCAAAAGTGAGGTCCTAAGCAATTCAGTGAGACCCTGTCTCTAAATAAAATATAAAATAGGGCTGGGGATGTGGCTTGGTGGCTGAGTACCCTGAGTTCAATATCCAGTACTAAAAACAGGGAAGAAAAAGAATTAATTGTAGTTGTTTCATATTGTTATTCTTTTTCCTTCTCTACTTTCCAGTAGCAATTTTACTATATCCATATTTGTCATCTCTATGTGTCATTTACTCTGTTGCTGCAGTGAAGAAGGATTTGAAAATATCTTCGTGAAACAAAGAAGAGTAAGAAGTATAATTGAGGTAAAAATTAAAATGTTATAAGAATATAGATAAAGAAGAGTCTGATTTTAAGAAACTAAGTTTCATGGAATTGGTGATATGTTTAACTGAATAGTAAAGGCTGAGTACAGTTTCTGCAGGTAGCATCAAACACTGGGCATGAAGCTATGGACAAAGTAGATGGATAAAGAGGTCACTGTGGCCAGAACACAAATTACACAGAAGGACACAATAATTACACAAAAGGATACAATCAGTGAAAAATGAGCCTGGAATGTTTAGGCCAGGACATCTTGAGTGTTTTCCTACAAAGTGTGAACACAATCTCTCACACAGTGGACAGAATAGAAATATTTTTGAACTGAATAGTAGCATAATCTTACTAGTTGAGAATAACCCTAGAAAAAATAATGCTAAAAAGAAAAACAACTGGGAGTTAATAGAGGCATGAAGTATGACGTTGAATAGGAAAAAAAGATAGTTATAAAAGACCTTTTAAAAGCATGATTATAGGGTAAAAAATTGTTTGAATATAGAATGAAGGAAAGGAATGAGTTAAAATGTGTGAGGTTTATAAGTGATTTTAAAGGGGAGAACCCAATTAATAAGGATTGGGAACACAGGAGGAAGAACAGGTTTGGTGACTCAGATAGTTTGGTATTAGAAATGTCACGTTTAAGATCCTAGTGTGATATTCACAAGGAGACACATGCCAAGCCATATGTTGAAAATGAGTCTGGAGCTTGAAAGAGGTAGCAAGGCCAGAATTGTACATGTGATAGTCTTCAGTCTGTGTGTGATAATTCTAATCATCTGGGGAAAGTGTATAGCATGAAGAGAGACAAAAGATAAGAAACATCTACTGTTTAAAGGTAGGGACAAGTTTTAAAAGTGATTGAATAGATGTTAGAAGAGAAAGCAGGATAACACAATGTTATTAAAAAGAAAGAAGCACAACTTTGAAAAATACATGATGTTTAGGGTATAAGTGTATGCTGTCAAACGCCCAGTGAGAATTGAGAGGAAGCATTCAGATTTCACAGTCAGGAGATTACCAACTACCTCCTAAAAAGCCCTTTCATTTAGAAAAGACACTAGATAACAAGGAACAAAAAAAAGTTTGTAAGAAAATGAAAATAATAGTTGTAGATTATACTTTATAAAAGTGTTGTCTGTGAAGGAAGGAAATGTGTAACAGGGTATGGACAGAAAATAAGACTTAGTTTTTTAAATCTTTAGTTTTCAGGAGTGTTGAGAATCTTTATGCTTTGAATTAAATAGACTGACTATGAAATAGGTTGGAATGTCATAAGAAAGTTTAGATTGAAATATCACTCCAAATGAAAGGGCAATGATTCAATCACTAGTTTAATAATTTAATAAATGACTGGTACTATTTTCCCAAGAACCATGTCAGAGAACATGAATTATTTATAGGAACTGATTCATGAATAGTTGTCTTATTAGATTGCATGAAACAGTAACACTTAGGTAAAAGATTCCTCCCACTAACTATAGTATTTTCATCTCTCATTAGCAAATGTGTCATAAAAGTCTAATTTTATTCATATTAACAAACAGCAAACCAGATAGAGAGACTTATGGCTGTCAGAAGATCAAAGAAAGATGGAAACTTGCAATCCAAATCTTCCTAGGAGAGAATAATTTCAAACAACTTTAAAGAGCATTGTTGAAAAGTCTCTACTAGGAAGAAATAATAGTAACCATAGGCTGTGCTACATTGTATTGTTACTGAAATTCTTGTACTTTTGCCATTTGGGTCATTTCACAAACAGAAACTTTGTTCTTTTCACTGGGTCTTTTCTTAGCTAATATCTATTTCCAACTTGTTTTCTTCATAATATTCACTATCACTAGTACAACAGATATGAAATATTTCTCAAGTAAATGCATAAGATAATAAGCATACTAGAAAATTATATTATGAGAGTGCCATATTAAAACATAAATTGAGATTTAAAAATAGTCTAAATTAGAAAGCATCATCTTGGTTTCAAATTTCAAGCAAAAATGTCCATTATACACAAATTGCCCAAATCTGTAGATTCTACTGTATTTCTCATATTGTCACATTCTATATTTCATCTTCATTACATATTCCATCACAGTGAATTATACACTAACCATACAGTTGCCTTCTGTACATACTTAGGAATCATTCTTGTTGACTATCTCTCCTCCACATCTATTCAATCAGAAAGATGGTCAATTATACCTACTTAATATTGAATCACTTCAATTGACTGACTACCTTAGTGTTTTAACACAGGTTCCTATTTCTGAAAAATCACTTAATTCCTTATTGCCAGTGTTTCCCCATTGTTTTTAGATAAAGTCCAAACTCCTTACATGACTTACTAGAATCTCGAATATCTGCTTGCTGTACCTTGTCAGTCATATCATTCTCTGATCAGTCCCTTTTTCTAACACCCTATCCTCCAATTTTTGTCTATAGCCATACCAATCTGAATCAGTTCTTCTATTATTATCCATTCTCCTTTAATTTACATTTATAGAAAATATGAAAATGTGCTTTCCATTTGCATCTAAACCCATCCTCCGCCCCCATTCTGAACCAGATTATTATGTTTCTCTGAAGATTTCCCTGTCTTTCTCTCCTCCAGGTCTTGGTTTGCTGTCCCTCTACTGATCATTCTTAATACTCTTATTATCACAGCACTTAACACTGTAAGATACTATGTATTTAGGATGTGAGCTACATGCAATATCTAACTAGTATCAATCTTGACAAATCACTGTTCACAAATTTTTATTATTATAAAAAACACATGAGATCTGCCCTCTTCATAATATTTGAAGTAAATAATATAGTGTTGTTAATTATAACCAAAATGCTATATAACATGTCTCTAGAACTTTTTCATCTTGCATAACTAAAATTTGGTGCCAGCTGAATAGCAACTTTTCATTTCTTCCTCTGCCCAGTGCCTAGAAGTCACCATTCTACCTTTTGCTTCTAAGAACTTGACTATTTTAGATACTTCACATAATTACAAATTATGAATTATTTAGCCTTTGTCCTTTTGTTTCATTTCTGGTTTTTATTTTTATTTATCATGATATCCTACAGTTTCATGCTTATTGTCACATATGACAATATCTCCTCCTTTTTAAAGTTGAATAATATTCTATTGTGTGTATGAACCACATTTTCTTTATCTGTTGATCAATGAATGAACATTTAGGTTGCTAAGATAACCTGGCTATTATAAATGCAAATGAGTATAGTAAAGCAAATATTACTTCAGGATATTGATGTTAGTGTTCTGAAATAAGTTTCCAAATGTGAGATTGCTGGATAATATATCATTTCTATCTGAATTACTTGAGTGACCATTACACTGTTTTCCAGAGTGGCTACATCCTTTTAAATTTCCACCAATGTGCACAGGAATTCTGCTTTGTTCACATCCTCACCAAATGTTGCTACTTTTGTTTTTTTTGTTTTGTTTTGTGTTTTGTTTATGCTTATGATGACCATCAGTAATGTATGAGGTGGTATCTCATTGTAATTTTGACTTGCATTTCCTGATGATTAGTAATATTGATATCTTTTCATATACATATTGGCAACTTGTTGTCTTCTTTGGATAAATGTTTATTCAAGTTCTTTGACTACTTTTTTTGTGGGTTTTTGTTATTAAGTTTTTGAAGTTACTTATATATTTTTCTATTAACCTCTTATCAGATATATAGTTTGTAAGTATATGTTCCCATTCTGTAGGTTACCTTTTCACTCTGTTTACTGAAGAAACTTTTAGTTGAATGCAGTCTCACTTGTCTCTTTTGCTTTTGTGGACTGAGATTTTGGTATTGTGTCCAATAAATCATGGTTAAGACCAATGTCACAAAGATTTTTGTCATCTTCTCTTGGAATTTTACAGTTTTAGAGCTAACATGAAAGTCTTTAAGCAGTTTTGTGTTGACATCTTTCTTTCTTTCTTTCTTTCTTTCTTTCTTTCTTTCTTTCTTTCTTTCTTTCTTTCTTTCTTTCTTTCTTTTGTCTTTCTTGCCTTCTTTCTTTTTTTCTACTAGTAATTGAACACAGGTGTGCTTAATCACTGGTCTACATCCCCAGTTCATATATCTAAATCTTTATCTATATCTATAGCTATATATCTATCTATAATGTGCCTAAGAAACTGAAATTTTAATTTTACTTAATTTAATTAATTTATAATTCAAAGTCCTATGGCATGTGGCCACAACATTGGGAACCACAATTCTATGTTCTCGGTAGAGTGATGGTAGGCTAAACAGTGACTTTTGAGGTTATCTCATATATTTAATGTTTTGGTATTTCTTTGCATTGGAGATGGTGAAATCCTCATGGAAAAAAATCACTATACTACACAACCACTGTAACTAACAGACTTTTGTTGTGTCCCTCAAGTGGGGCCAGGGGAAGGGGACAGGGAAGTAATAAAGTATTGAGAAGTCACTTCATAAGAGTAAATATATCATACTTCTTTTTTTGCCCATTTACCATAACATAATAATGATTATTAAAAATTTATAGAATTATAGAGGTTTTCATGTTAGGGAGGGCTTTTTTTCTATTTTAGTTTCATTTGACTGAGATGTTCTTGATTTAATATGAACTCAGACATAAAATAAATTGAAGTTAGACTCAACAACTGAATTGTATTTGTCCTACTCAAACCATAATTAAATGTTTCTATTTTCATTTTTTCAGTTCTACTTAATAGAGTTTGCCTAAATCATACTATTCTCTACTACTTAAGTGATATATGATGGTAACCTTTACATGTCAACTTGACTGGGTCACAGGATGCCCAGATATCTGACTAAACATTATTTCTGAGTGCACCCACAAGGGTGTTTCTCGACAAGATTAGCATTTAAACTGTCCTCTTCAATGTTGGTGGTCATCATTAAACACATTGAGGACCAAAGAATATGAAAGAATGAAGAAAGATTGAATTCTCTCAGTAAAGACTTTTACTCAATGTCAAACTGGAATTATTCTCTAGATTTAGAAAGCATCTTTGCTTTCAATGTTAGAAAATTATTTATATTTTTTTAACACATTTACAACTTCACTAGAAAACCAGAAAATTCCTTAGGACTATTTCTCAACTTGTAAATATCCTGAATTATTTTGTTTTGTTTTTGTTTTTTGCTGGTATAACATACAGCATGGGCAATTTGAAAAAATTATTTCTAATAGTTCTGGATATTGAGAAGTCCAATATCAAGGTGCCAGCATCTGGTGAGGACCTTTTTCTTATATCATAACATGGAGGAGGGCAATGATAATTTATACAATTGTACTAGCGCTAGAAATGTTAAAAAATCAAAATAAATAGAATATATTAGTTGTTCATGGTGGAAGAAAAGACAAATAAAACACAGAAAGAACATTATCAGGAAACCTACAGACTAGATCAACAAGAAAAACTGTCATAATATGTTTTGTTCTTTAAAGTGTGGTAAATACACATAACATGAAATTTAGCATTTTAAACATTTTACGTATGCCATTCACTAGTGTATAGTACTTTCACAATGCTATACACCTATCTCCACAGATATACATAAACAGATATATTTTTATCTCACAAAACTCTGAACATAGTAAGCAGCAGATCTCCATCTCCCTTAACCCTATTCCCTTGCAATGATCATTCTACTTTCAATCTCTTAGTTTGACTACCTCATATAAATGGAATCATACAATATTTGTCATTTTGAGATTTGATTTTGATGTTCATCCTTTAATTTTTCTAGTCCTGGGGATTAAACCCAGGGTCTCACACATGCTAGGCAAGCACTCTAATGATGAACTATATCTGCAGCCTCTTTTTGTTATTGCTATTTTGTTGTTGTTGTTGCTATTTTTAATAAATATTTTTCATTCTAATTGACACATAATAATTGCACATATTTGTGGGGTAGAGTGTGACAGTTTAATACATTTACATAATGACCAAATCAGGGTGATTGGCATTTCTGTTGCTTCCTAATATATTTATATTACAGACCTTCAAATTCTTTTATTCATTTTGTCAGGAGATATTTAATAGAATGTAGGAAACTTTATTCATCCTCCTAGGCTGTAGAATACTAGAGCTAATTCCTCCAATGTAGCTGTATTTTGGGAATAGTTATCCAACCGTCCTCTATTCCTAGTCTTCCCTACACTTTCTATCCATTAGTAACCACTATTCTCATTGTTTTCATTCAGGTAAATGTTTTTAGATTCCAAAAATGTTTGAGAACATGTAGTATTTGTCTTTCTGTGTCTGACTTTTTTCACTTGACATAATCATCTTCATTTCTATTCATGTTATCACAAATCAAAAGATTTCATTCATTTTATGACTGAAAAGTGTACCATGTTTTCTTTATCCATTCATCAGTTGATGAACATTTAGGTCATTTCCATTGCTTAACTACTGTGAAAAATTTTTTAATGAACATTAGACTTCGGATGTCTCTTCAACATTTGGATTTCATTTCCTTTGTATGTGTACCCACTAGTGAGATTGCTAGATCATATGGTATTTCTAGTTTTAATATATTGAGGAACTTCCATACTGTTTTCATAGTGGTTGTACCAATTTTCATTCACACCAACCGTGTCCAATGTTCTCCTTTTTAAACATTCTCACCAGCACTGGTTATCTCTATTCTTTTTGATAATAGCTATTCTTACTGGAGTGAGGTGATATCTTCTTGTGATTTTAATTCTCATTTTCATGATACCTAGTGATGGTGAGTGCTTTTTTCATATACTTGTTTGGTATTTGTATATATTCTTTTGAAAAAATGTTTATTCACAGCACTAACTCGTTTTTAATTAAAGTTTTTGTTGTTCTTGCTTGTTGAGCTCCTTATATATTCTGAATACCAACATCTTGTCAGATGAATAACTTTCCAAAATTTTCTCTCATTGTAGAGGTGTCTCTTTACTCTGCTGATGGTTTCATTTTCTGTGCAGACACTTCTTAGTTTGACATAATCCCATTTGTCTATTTATTTAAAATTTTGTTTCTGGTGTCCCAGTGTTCAAAGCATTTCTCCCATATTTTCTTCTGATAGTATCATAGTTTAAGTGTTAACCCATTTTGAGTTGATTTTTTTTAAAGGTGAGAGATAGAAGTCTAGCTTTATTCTTCTCCAAATAGATATCCAGTTTCCCTATGTTTATTTATTGAAAAGTCTATTTTTTATCCTATGTGTGTGTTTGGCACTTGTGTTAAAAATAAGTTGCCTATAGATGAGTGTATTTATTTCTGGATTCTGTTTTCTATTCCATCCATCTATAAGACAGGTTTTGTTTCAGTACCATGCATTGAATCTGTAAATTTGTTTGGCTATTCTGTTGTAATATTATATTTGAAGGAAATACAGAGGTTATTTCTTCTCTTTTTTACAGAATATGCATTATGATTTCCAAAGTCTTATGTGGAATGCCAATATACAGAACAGAAGACATCAACGTGGACTTATTGTAGAATTTTGAAAGCCTCGAACTTGTTCTTTAAGCTCATTTTCCCCCTTTTACTGAAGGGCCTCCTTGAGAAAAAGTTAAGGATTTAAGAAGCACAATTTGAAAATCTTCTATTTAAAATATATTTAAACTGGAGGGCTTTCTTTTTGTATGAGCAAATTTATTATACTCATCTATAGATGTCTGCCTTATTAAAGTCTCAATATACTCAAAAGCATGTCATTCTTTTCAGACCTTGTAAACTTATTTCATTCTTATCCTATTCATTTTACTTTTAATTTTTTTTTCTTTTTTGAGGGGTGAGGCAGATACTGGGGATAGAACCCAGGGGTGTTTACCCATCGTGCCACATTCCCAGCCTATTTTTATTTTTTTTTTAAACTTTAAGACAGGGTCTTCATGCTAAGTTGCTCAGAGACTTGCTGAGTTGCTGAGGCTGGCTTTGAACTTGCTGTCCTCCTGCTCCCGCCTCCCAAGCCTCTGGTATTATAAGTGTGCACTACCACACCAAACAATCTCTTATCATTTGATACTTGGAAACTAAAAATATATATAAACCACAAATCTCATATATGAACAAACCTTAAGAGAAAAGTCTTGGTACTTCCATTGTTTTTAATCTTTTTTTTTTTTTTTTTTTTTTTTTTTTTTTTTTTTAGAAATTCAAAGTTACATTAGCTTTGGGGTAGGACTTCACACTCTTCATGCTATTATCCAAATTGATCAGTGCTCCCAATTTTTTTTTAAACATGAACTCTGAAAATAATGAAAAGGTCATTTTTTTCATTGCTAATGTGTGTTTTTCATCTAATAACGACTTGCTTGCTGGGCACCCCAACAATAATATGGAGTAATATTGTATACTTCATTTTTATCCTCACTTTGTTTACTCCATAAAGCATGTATATCTAAACTGTTCTGAGAAACAATATAGACAAAGAATACTCCATAATAGGTGATTTTATAAGTGAAATTGATGAAGCCAACTAGGAAAATTTGGTACAATATTTAGATATATATCAAGTTTGGTCACATTTGTCATCCTGGTGCAAATGGTCACTGAATTATGTTTTCTGGCTGACTTATAAACAATGGGGAAAATGGGTAGTTGAGCTATCTAATCGATCACATCATGAATTAGGAAAATATCTACAACAATAAAATGAACCAGAATGCAAACTTTGGTTATTACAGAAGAGGATGTTAAAAATGTAACCATATAAGATATTTAGGGAATAGGGATCATGAAATTGTAGCGATAAGATTCAAAGTAAATAATGAGTAGAATCACTAGGAAGAGTAAAATTAACTAAATAATCATTTAAAAATGGTGTTTGTTGGGGAAAGTACCATGGATTGTAAATCTAGCAGGAAATGCCTGGCAAATTCTACTTTGTTTCATATATATATATATTTCATATATATGTGTGTGTGTGTGTGTGTGTGTGTGTGTGTGTGTGTGTATGGTATATATATACTTCATACACACATACACATATATATTTACATATGTACAAATATATATATGTGTATATGTATGCATGAGATGTATATATATTATTTATGATGTAAGAAAAGTATAAGAATTATAATTTATAATTTATAGTATAAAACACTATAATTAGATAATGATAATATGACTTAAACTACAGTGAAATATCATTTCAATCAGAATAATGGAGAAATTCTGACAAAAGCAAATCAGGCAATAACAAGGAAATATTTTAATTTTTCTTCATAATGCCTGGGTTTTCATACTGATATATAATATTTTTTAGGAGAGAAAATTTATAATATATGATAAAATTGGAAGTGTCCCCATATTCCAACTTGGAAGTTATAGTCCTATTTATATCTTTCATATGCTGCTCATATTATTTGCAGGAGTGAATCATCTGAAAATAACAAATTATTATCATTAATAAAACAGCTAAATTCTTAGTGGTAAAAACTACATTAGCAGTTAAATGATAATCTAAAGCTCCATATCTAAATATGTTTAAATCTTAATAGATTTCAGCAAAAAGAATGGTGTTGAGTACTATGTCATGTCATAAATTTTAAAACACAGTATCAAGTTGAGTATTTTAATTGATATGATACATAAAATTTAATAGCATAAAAACAGGTATGAGAATAATGCAAATTGAATTAAAGACAATAGGCACCATTGGTGAGGGAGACAGGGAATAGACCAAGGAGGATTTTAAAATATGAATCATGTATTCGTATTGTTATATTTACTAAAAAATTACAATGTGTAGTTACTAAAATACATATAAAAAATGTAGCAAAATATTCATATTTGATAAAATAGTTGCTGGTTCAGTAGTTTAATAATTATCCTCTGTACTTTATATATATAGTATATAAAATAAGAAACATTGAGTAAGGTCAGGTAGATCTGATTCATCTTGGATTTCTTTAAAAAATGTTAAAGAAAATAAAAAAGAGGAAATATATATATATATATATGAGAGAGAGAGAGAGAGAGAGAGAGAGAGAGTTGTTTTGGTTCACTTTAGGGATAAACCAGGAAGAAATCTTGGCATTAAAAACTACACATAATAGTTAAAGTCAATTCCTACCTAGGTTGAAAGTATTTATGGCAAAAGTGTCCTTCTTAGAAATAATGACAAATCCTGTAATATTTATGGAAAAATTTTTGTGTTTCATATTATGTTTATGCAGTTAAATTTTTAATTTTTAGAATTTACAGATTGCATTTGTTAACAGCAACATTAGGCAACATTTGATATTCTGTGAATTTACCCTCTAGTTTCTGTCACTATAAGGAAAAATTTGTTGTATTTTGACTCATTGTTTCATCTAGTTTGCAATAACAGCAGAATACAAATTTTTACAAAAACAGCACTTGGGATTGAAATGGAGAAAATGATGTTGCATGCACTTATGGATATGTCAAATGAAGCTCACCCTAATGCATAATATACTAAAAATTAAAAGTTAAAAAAATTAAAATGCTCTCATTACAACTTCATCTTTTATTATTCCTCAGGGATGAATATTTTCCTCACTTTGTTGGCATAAACATGCTTTGCTCTTTTTGCAAGACAATGTCCTTGGATATAAGGAATTACCATTATGATCACACCATACATGTACATTATAGTTTCTATTATTACACAAATTATTATTCTATTATTACACAAATAAAAACAAATAGTTTTTGCTTTAGCATACATTCTTACAGAACACAAGTATTCAGAAATAAAGCTAAAAGGAAATAATCAAAATTATTTTGTGACTGTCCTAATAAACTTCTTTTTGTTTCTGAATCTGAATGTTCTGGAGCCCTGAAGGTATTTATGTTTTAATGCTGGCAAAGAGTCAACAAACACATTTTAATTGCTCAATATGATATTTGATATAACCTTTCTTTGCAGTGAATTTAATTATCATTTTTTTAAAGAAAAGCTACCTTCCAAGAAAAGTAATTATTTCTGGGTAATGGTTGGTGATGAAACAATAGAAAACAATAACTTCAAATTTACTTTGAATGTGAGATCTGAGGAGGTTTGAAGTGATTTGATTATTTTTATTACCATCAAACTGATGGTAGTTTATTAATAATGATGTGCACCTGATCTACTTTTGTAGCACAGTTTTGGCTAGATCTAACTGTAATTAAAAATGTGACTTTCTTGGTTACATATACAAAGATGGAGAATCAAACAATGGCAACCAGGGTGAGGGGTGGAGGCAGTGGATATGGTTGTAGGTCAAAGGATACAAAGTAGCAAATATGTGGAAAATGAACAAGTACTAAGATCTGAAGTACAATATGAGGACTATAGTTAAAGAAAGAAAATGTATTGTATATTTAGGATTCTTGCTAAATGAGTAAATTATAGCTGCTTTTGACACAAGGGGGAAAATAGTAACTGTGTGAGTAAATGGATGTGTTATTTTGTTCTACTACAGTGACCATTTTACCATACAACATGTGCATAATATGACATCTTGTTTTTATCCTTAAATGTATACAAACAGTTTAGTTTTTAAAAAATTAAAATATACCTTTCTTGTCATTTGTGGTTTTATTTTTGAAAGCTGCAAAATAACAAAGTTTGTTGTTTCAATATCATGGATCAATAAGTGAGTGAGAATCAAGTAGAATATAATTTATTGTGAATCTTCCTTAAACCTTCCCCATTTCATTTTTGGTCCAAGGGATTGACCCAGGGCTACTGTACCACTGAGATACATCCCAGCCCTTTGTTGAGACAGTCTCCTTAATTTGCCCAGGCTGCTCTCAAATTTGTGATCCTCTTGCCTCAGTCTCCCAAATATCTGGGATTACAGGCCTGTGCCACCCACCCCTGGCATTTTTTCTGATTTGGAAAACTAATGGTGAGGTTAAGATTGGACTGCCCAGCTTGACACTACAGAAGGCATATAACTTACACTGCACATTTTGGAATACAAATATATATAATTTGGCACTTTTATTAAATGGTTGACTGAACTCCCTAAAAATTTAAGTGCTTTGTTATTAGTAATAAATACTGCTACTTTTCTCTGTCCTCATATTGTTCACTTAACATTCATTGTACACAAGATATGTGCCTAGTAAATATAAACTGAAATGTCTGAGATATTTTCTATACCTTTGTCCCATTATTGCTGTTTCCTCTCTTCCTGAATGAACTAAGTTAAAGAGTACCATTTTTTTTTTTCTTATTCCCAACTGTCTGGGTAATTTATTATACAGAATTTGAAGTATCAGTATTTCATGTTTCATGTAAATTATTCTCATATAGAGGATCCTTTGACAACTTAATTGGAATAAAATTTAGGAATGATTCAAAAGAGCAGAACCCCAAAGCCCCAAATGACAACACATATTATGTGGGCCATTTTCACATGAGCTGACATCTGGACAAGAGGCTCTTTCCTAGGATAGGCAGCCTCCCAGGCAGTAAGCATGCCATCTCTGTGATCTGTAAAAATAACCATTTCTTGCTAAGTGCCATGCCCAGCAGTTTGTGCATGCTCAGGCAAACAATCCTCACATTGAACTGAAGAAATGAAAAGGGAGAAGGAAAAGCATTGGGACCAGATGGATCTCTTGAAATTAGACACTCAGGTAGAATAAGGAGCTTGTTTACTCAAATTTGAAAAGCTGTGTGTTGTTTGAATCTCTACTTAATCAAGTTTGCTCTACCGATAGCACAGTACAACTTCAAGTTTAATTTTGATGTTCTTTTCCTCTTTGTCATGACCTTTCCAAAATTCAGTCTTTTGAGAAAATACTACGTGCTTATAGTTCTTAGTTTTGCTTTGCATGTTTTATTCCTTTCCACACAGGTAATAGATAAATATTCTCATTCATTTATTCATCCATTTACTCTTTATTTGACAGACATTTTGCATGAAATAGTCACTCAAATATTTGCTGAATGATTTAATAAGCTTATGCCTATTCTGTCAAAGCCCCTTTTCTCTGAATTTTGTCATTTTCTCCTCTTCTGTTCACACACACACATACACATGCACAAAATAGCATTTTTAAATTAATTGAAATTTTCAAGACCTGACCATAAGCCCCCAATTGTTTTACATAAACTTGCATGTATTTGTGTTCAGGTTCCCAAAGTACAATATATGCCACTTATAATCTCAATGAATATTTTTCAGATAAATTAATGGAAGGGTGAATAGATGAGTAGATGAATTTGTAAATGAATACTTGAAAATTCTACAAATTCAAATTATGGTAATATTTAAAAGAAATATATATGACTGTCATACATGAAGTTACATGACACAGAGTGCCCACACTGATGAGTGCGGCATAAGAAGGTAAGTCATAAAATTTAAAATGGGTGCCTTATTTTCCTCTTTAATAGCAACCTATACATCAATTAAAACATGGTTATTCATCATAAAGTATTCCATATATATCTACTTCAACAATTACCACAAGAAACAAAAAGAGTGAAGAAAGCTATTTTTCAAATGTTTGGGAGTATTATAGGGCAAAAATGTGTGTGACATGTAAAATGTACTTTATAGTTGAGGAACAGTGGAAAATAATGAAAAGGAAAAGAAACGTAATTTTATTTCAATTTTTGTTGGTGAATGTTATAATACAGAACAGTGGAATTCACTGTGGCATATGCTTATAACATAGTTGATCCAATTAATTCCCCATTACCTCCTTTTATACTTCTGTCCCTCTTCCACCGGAACCCCTTCTTGTACAATAATATTTTCCCTTTTACATTCACAGCATCCCTCTGGTTTTTCCTTTCTCCAGATTCCACATATGAGAGAATATGTGTGGTACTTGTCTTTCTGAACCTGGCTTATTTCACTTAACATGATACTTTCCAGGTCCATCCATTCCTTTTAAATGAAAGAATTTTGCTTTTCTCTATGACTGAATAAAACCCCATTGTGTATTTATGCAACATTTTCTTTTTTCATTCATCTGTTAAAGAAAACATATTCTGAATCTTAGCTAATATGAATAGTACTGCATTAAATATGGGTAAGCACACATAATTAAAGTATGCTGACTTAAATTCTTTTGGGTAAATAACAAGGAGTGGTAACACTGGATCATATGGTAATTTTATTTTATTTTAGTTTTTTGAGGAACATTCATGCTGATTTCCATACTGGCTCTACTAATTTACATTCCCACCAACAGGGCATAAGATCTTCTTTTTCTCTTCCTCCTTGCCAGAAATTGTTATTTTATTTTTGATGATTCACATTCCAATTGAAGTGAGATGAAATCTTATTGTAATTCTGATTTTCATTTCCCTGATGGCTAATCATGTTGAAATTTTTTAAAAAAATACAATTGCTAGCCATGAGTTCATTTTTGAGAAATGTTTGTTCATGACACTTTTCAATTTATTGAATGGATTATTTAATTTTAGTGGAGTTTTTTAAATACTTTATATATTCTGGATATTAATCCTCTGTCAGAAAAATAGTCAGCAAAAATTTTGTCCCATTCTGTCGGCGGTCACTTCACACTGTCAATTGTTTCCTTGACTGTTCAGAAGATTTTTACTTTGATATCATCCAATGTACTGATAATTATTATTCCTAAGCTACAGAATTCTTATTTAGAAAGGCATTGCCTGTGTAAATATGTTTTTTCTAACAGTTACGAAGTTTCCGGGTCTGATACCTAGGTCGTTGATCACTGTTGGGTTGCTTTTTGTACACAGTGAGAAATGGCAATCTATGTTCATTCTTCCTCATATAGTTATCCAGTTTTTTCCAACACCACTTACCACAGAGACTTTTTCCAGCATATGATTATGGTACCTTTCTCAAGAATTGTGTGACTGAAGCTTTGTAGGTTTACTACTGTGTCTTCTATTTCATTGGTCACTGTGGTTTTATGCCAGTAGCATGCTATGTCTTATTTTTTCAGGAAAACAATCCCATCCTCAATGACTTCAAAATATGAAAATACCTAGGAATAAAGGAGATGATAGAACTCTACAAGGAAAATCATACAATACTGAAAAAATTGAAGACATTAGAATCTGGAAAGATGTCTCATGTTCAAGGATAAGCAAAATTAATATTGTTGAATGACCATATTACCAAAGACAATCTGCAGATTTAATTCAATCATCAACAAAATACCAATGACATTCTTTACCCAACTAGAAATATACAGTCATAAAATTCATCTGTGGAAGAACAAAAAAATCCATAATAGCCAAAGCAATCTTGAGCAATAAAAAGCAGTACCGAAGGCATTATCATAACTGATCTCAATTTTATCACAGAACCATAGTAATGAGATATGTAATGTTGAATATGGACTATGTTGGAAGTATTTATTTTGTGACTATGAGATAATTTTGGCAGTTTATTCACCTAGTGTAAAACACTGCTAATTGCTTATCCAATATCCACTTCTTATTTATTAAAAGATAATCAAAAATGCTTATATGCTCCATTTCTCATCTCTCTTTGGATCTAGAAAAGTCTGGGTGAAAAAATTGTGATTTGTGTTAGTCAGTTACATTTCTGTGATCAAATTAGAGGAGGATAATTTTTATTTTGGATCATGGTTTCATAGGTTCTTTCCGTGGTCAGCCAGTTTCATTGCTTTGGGCCCAAGGTGAGGAGGAGCATCATGGCTGATGGATGAGCTTTAGGAAAGGTAATCAGCTCATGGAGGCTGGGACGCAAGAGAGCAAGAGGAATGGACTGCATGGAAGATACACCATTACAGAAAACAACCCCAGTGACTCACCTCCCCAGCTACACACCTCCTGTCTACAGTTCCTATCTACTTAGTCCATTCAAAGTAGGATGGACTGATTGGGGTTACAGCTCTCATAATGTAATCATTTTAGTTGTGAATATTCTTGCATAAATTCAGGAGTTCTTTTGGAGATACCTCATATCCAAACTATAGTATGATATTTATCACTTATATATTCTTCCTAGAAGGAATATAAATGCTATGACTGGAAGTACAGACACCACTTTGCTATTTCAGTATAACAGGCTCATGCCAATGATAATTCAGTGGAAAGAAGGAGGCTGGGCACATTAGGAGCATCTTAAAGATGCTGTAGAACATGTAGAATGTGAATGGAATTCAACCACTGAACTTGATATTTAAAATATAAACCCTTATTGGGTAAACCAAGGTAATCAGGCTCCCTTTTATTATCTTAATGAATTCTGTTTGCTACTTCTATCAACTATATAAATCTTGATATTTTTGTAGTTAAGAAAGTGTAATGAATTACATCATGTAATTACAGTGCATAAATCTGAATATTCATCTGTATGAAATTTCTAAAGTTTAACACACAAAAAAGTACCAACATATCAGAAACATAAACAATAGCACAACATATTGCTCCATATTTCCTTATACTACTCCCTACCTAGCCATTGCTGTAACCTGATATTTTTCTATTTTTACTTTTATATGAATAAAAGAATAAATCACATTCATGTGTCTTAAACTTCTTATGTACAACAGTATGTTTCTGAAGTTAACTGATGCTCTTGCCTGTTGAAGTAACTCTTTATGTTCATTATCCTTAACAGTAGTCTCAGAGTGTAGTCCCTAAACCTGGAGAATCAGCATCTCATAATTTTTACAATTCTGGTAAATGTGTAGTTGTATTATTGTGATTTAATTTATGATTATCTGAAAACCTTTTGGTCACTTGAAAGCCTTCCATTTGTGAATTGGCTGTATAGCTCCTTTGCCCAATATTCTATTCAGTTGGATAATTGTTTATAAATATGTAATGAAGATTTTAAAAAAAATGAACTCTGAGGTTAGAAATGTAGTTCAGTAATACAGCACATGTGTATGACCTGGGTTTGATCTATTTTTGATCTATCTCTCTAAATGGTATGAACATATTTACATGTACACATATTATGTACATATATACCATATGTAAATTACAAATATATAAATATACATTTGTGACCTTTTCCAATGTATAAGTATCATCTTTTTCTCTTAAACATTTAATAGTATGCATTAATCTGTCTCTACACTCTATTATTGGAACTATTTGTTTCACTATATATAGTTATACTATTTTAACAAATATTAGTTTATAATATATATGATATCTGGTAGTTTATGTCCTCTGTTTTATTCCTCAGTGTCTGACTTGTTATTCTTGACCTTTATACTTCCATGTAACTATTAAAAAAATCTCTCAATTTCCAAACAAGTGTGCTGGTATTTTTTGTGAATCTTGGATCCTAAATCTGTAGTACAATTTGACCTTCATATCTTTATGATTTTGAATTTTTCATTATTGAATAAATTGTTTTTTCCCCATTTATTTATATTTTCTTTAATTTCTCTGAAAAACACTTATTGTTTCCAATATAAAGATATACACAATTGCCTTAGATTTAAACCTGTGGATATGTGATGTTTTGCGTATTAATTAGCATCACTTTTAGAAATCATTTTCACTATTTTTTGTTTGGTATATGTAAATATTCATTTTATATTTATCTTATGTAGAAAAGATATGAAGTATCCTTGTATGCTGCTAACATGTTGTCAGTGGATTCTTTCAAAATACATATAATTGATGGATTTTTCTTTTAATTTTTAATACTTATCCTATTGTTTCTTATTACAATATTTCACTGCTTGTGAATTCCCATACAACACTGAATAGAAGTAGACTGCCAGCTCCATTCCCATTCCAAATCTCAGTTTCAATGATTAAATATGATATTAGCTGGAGTATTTTTGTAGACATCTCTATGGCATGGAAGATTTCTTTTCTCTCACTGTTTTCTAGGGACTTTTAATTAGTTAAGAGAGTTAAACTTTATCAAACATCTTTTTGGATTACTGAAAATAGTCATAGTTTCCTCTTTTTTTTCTGCTATAGAATAAATTAATAGAAGTTCTCCATTGAAAGTGTTTTCAATTTTTAATCAGCCTTCCTGAAATAATTATATATTCACAGGAAATTGCATAAAGAATAGAGAGTCTGTCATAGCTTTCACCCAGTTTCTCCCAATAATTACAGGTTGTACAGTATCAAAACCAGGAATTTGACATTGATATAAGATATGTAGGGGTTTCAAGATGGCGGACTAGGGGGCGGCTGCATTCACGTTGCTCCAGGATGCAAGATTCAAGAGGAGATAGTGAGAGACTTGGGACCAACTCAAAGCTGCTGGGTGAGTCTCTCCCATTGGGGAGGCGTCCCGGATGGGGCGATAGCCCCAGAACGCAGGGAATTTTGTGAGTAGAGTTGCTCAGCAAGACGCCCCTCCCCCCACTGGAGAGGAAAACATGGATAACTGGGATCATCGTAGAGGAGGTGGCTCAGCACAGCGCTTGGACTCGGAGCAACCACTGGGGCTCCGGGCGGCTGCCTGAGGAGGAGCTGCGTGGCGAGCTGTTTGGACTCAGAACCACCGCGTCTGAACACCGGGGGGTTGCCTGGAGGAGGAGTGCGGCGGGTCACTTGGTCTAGGAGTGACTGCATCAGAGCCACGGGCAGTTGCCAGAGGAGGAGCTGCGTGGCGAGCTGTTTGAACTCAGAACGATCGCTCCTGAACACCAGTGGCCTGCCTGGAGGAGGAGCGCAGCGGGTCACTTGGTCTAGGAGTGACTGCATCAGAGCCACGGCAGTTGCCAGAGGAGGAGTTGCGTGGCAAGCTGTTTGAACTCAGAACGACCGCTCCTGAACACCGGGGGGGTCGCCCGGAGGAAGAGGAGACGTGCGGCGGGTCGCTTGGTCTAGGAGTGACTACATCAGAGCCACAGGCGGTTGCCAGAGGAGGAGGCGAGTGGTGAGTTTGTTGGACTAAAAGCGACCACCGCTCCCTGAAACACTGGTGGCCTGCCTGGAGGAGGAGCGTGGTGGGTCACTTGGTCTTGGAGTCACCACTCCTGAACACCCGGGGGCTACCCTGAGGAGGAGAAGGAGGAACAGGGCGGGTCACTTGGACTTGGAGTGACTGCCTAGGGCTAACGGGCGGTTGGCGGAGGAGGACACGCGAAGTGAGTTGCTTGGACTCCTAGTGACTGCGTCGGAAACCGGGCGGCTGTCCGGAGGAGGAGGTGTGTGGCGGGTCTCTGGGTATCAGAGCTATTGTACGGGGCTCCAGGTGGCAGCTCAGAGGAGGGGCCGCATAGCCAGGCGATTAGGTGCAGAGCAGGGTCCCAGGACCTAGGTGACTTCTTGCTGGAAGAGCCGCACAGAGACACGCATAGGGGCGGAGTGAAGTTTCCAGGACTGCGGGCAGAGTCTCTGGGAGAGGCAGCCTAAGGAGACTCGCCTGCGAAGGGTGAGGCTCCCAGGCCCAGGAGGTAGGTCTGGGCCCGTGGGAACATTGCAGAGGAAGACAGCCCAGCCCAGGCGGTAGTTGTAGATTGAGGGGAACCTCTAGGAGGGGAACTGATCAGCAAGATGTCCCCACCGAGTGAGTCTTCCCTGCCGGGTGAGGTTTTCCCACAGGGACGGTAAAACCAGAGACACAGGCACAAACAGGACTTGCCTCAGACCGCAGCCTAGTTCCCCGTTGGATGACCACTGGTCAACAAGTGGAGGCACCTCTGCACACTAGCAGGGAATATACGCCACCTGAGGGTCACCACCCCTAGAGAGGCAGCTTCTTCGTGGAGCACCGCATTATCAACTTCCTCCAAGACGTCAGGCTACTGAAGGATAAGAGGGGATATATTAGCAATCTTCAAGGACATTATAAGTCGATAGAGGAAATCTGCAATATCTTAATGACCCACTGATTCCTGAACAATATGAGAAAACAAGGGAAGAAAATGCCCCCCAAAAATCTAGATGATACATCAATAAAATCCAACTACAGCATGGCAGAAGAAATGACAGAAAGGGAGTTCAGAATGTACATAATTAAAATGATTAGGGAGGCAAACGATGAGATGAAAGAGCAAATGCAGACATTGAATGATGAGATGAAAGAGCAAATGCAAGCATTGAATGATGAGAGGAAAGAGCAAATGCAGGCATTGAATGATAGCACCAATCAACAGTGTAAAAGAGCAATACAGGAAGCAAAGATCATTTCAATAAAGATTAGAGATATTGAAAAAAAACCAAACAGAAATCCTTGAAAGGAAGGAAACATAAACCAAATTAAGAACTCCATAGAAAGCATAACCAATAGATAGAACACCTGAAGACAGAACTTCAGATATTGAAGACAAAATATTTAACCTCGAAAGCAAAGTTGAACAAACAGAGAAGATGGTAAGAAATCATGAAGCAGAATCTGCAAGAACTATGGATATCATGAAAAGGCCAAATTTGAGAATTATTGGGATTGAGGAAGGCTTAGAGAAACAAACCAAAGGAATGAGTAATCTATTCAATGAAATAATATCAGAAAATTTCCCAAATCTGAAGAATGAAATGGAAAATCAAGTCCAAGAGGCTTATAGGACTCCAAATACACAAAATTACAACAGACCCACACCAAGGCACATTATAATGAAAATACCTAACATACAAATAAAGACAGAATTTAAAGGCTGTAAGAGAAAAAGAACCAAATTACATTCAGGGGGAAACCAATACGGATATCAGCAGATATTTCAATCCAGACCCTAAAAGCTAGACGGGCCTGGAACAAAATTTTTCAAGCTCTGAAAGAAAATGGATGCCAACCAAGAATCTTATACCCAGCAAAACTTACCTTCAAATTTGACGATGAAATAAAACCATTCCATGATAAACAAACGCTAAAAAGAATTTACAAAAAGAAAGCCAGCATTACAGAACATTCTCAGCAAATATTCCATGAAGAGAGATAAAAACCAAGGAAGCATATAAGCAAGGGAGAATTACCATAAAGGAACTGTCAAATAAAGGAGGAACCAAGATGTGTCAAAAAATAATAAATAAATAAAATTTAAATATGAACCAAATGACCGGGAATACAAACCATATCTCAATAATAACCCTGAATGTTAATGGCCTGAATTCATCAATCAAAAGACATAGAATGGCAGATTGGATTAAAAAGAAAGATCCAACAGTATGTTGCCTGCAAGAGACTCACCTCATAGAAAGAGATACCCATAGACTAAAGGTGAAAGGATGGGGAAAAACATACCATGCACATGGACTCAGCAAAAAAGCTGGAGTATCCATCCTCATTCAGATAATGTGGACTTCAAGCCAATGTTAGTCAAAAGGGATGAGGAAGGACATTTTATACTGCTTAAGGGAAGCATAAATCAGCAAGATATAACAATCATAAACATCTATGCCCCAAACAGTGGCTCATCCATGTATGTTAAACAAATCCTTCTCAACTGTAGAAAACCAAATAGACCATAATACAATAATACTAGGTGATTTTAACACACCTCTCTCACCACTGACAGATCTTCCAAACAAAAATTGAACAAAGAAACCATAGATCTCAATAACCACATCAATAATGTAGACTTAACAGACATTTATAGAATATACCATCCAACCAAGAGCGAATACACTTCTTCTCAGCAGCACATGGATCCTTCTCTAAATAGACCATATATTATGCCACAAAACTAATGTCAGCAAATACAAGAAGATAGAGGCACTACCTTGTATTCTATCAGATCATAATGGATTGAGTTAGAAATAAATGAAGAGTAAAAAACAGAAACTACTCCAACACCTGAGATTAAAACAATAGGCTATTATATGATGAATGATAACAGAAGATATTAGGAAGGAATTTAAAAATTCTTAGAGGTAAATAGAACAAAGAAACATCATATCAAATCTCTGGGACACTATGAAAGCAGTACTTAGAGGAAGATTTATTTCATGGAGCGCATTTAATAAAAGAAGTAAAACTCCAAAAATAAACGACCTAACACTACAGCTCAAAGCCCTAGAAAAAGAAGAACAGACCAACACCAAAAGTAGTAGAAGACAGGAAATAGTCAAACTCAGAGCTGAAATCAATGAAATTGAAACAAAAGAAACAATACAAAAAATTGACAAAATAAATAGTTGGTTCTTCGAAAAAATAAACAAAATTGATCAACCTTTAGCCACACTAACAAAGAGCAGACGAGAGAAAACCCAAATCACTAAAATTCGGAATGAACAAGGAAATATCACAACAGACACGACTGAAATACAAAACATAATTAGAAGCTATTTTGAAAATCTATACTCCAACAAAATAGAAAATTTGAAGACATCACAGGTTTCTAGAGACCTATGAATTGCCTAAACTGAACGAGGAGGACATACACAATTTAAATAGACCAATTTCAAGTAATGAAATAGAAGAAGTCATCAATAGCCTACCAACAAAGAAAAGTCCAGGACCAGATGGGTTCTCTGCCGAGTTCTACAAAACCTTTAAAGAAGAGCTCATTCCAATACTTCTCAAAGTATTCCATAAAATAGAAGAGGAGGGAACCCCCCCAAACTCATTCTACGAAGCTAATATTACCCTGATACCCAAACCAGACAGAGAAACATCGAGGAAAGAAAATTTCAGACCAATATCCTTAATGAACATCCACGCAAAAATTCTCAACAAAATTTTAGCAAATCACATACAAAACATATTAAAAATATAGTGCACCATGATCAAGTGGGTTTCATCCCAGGGATGCAAGGTTGGTTCAACATCCAGAAATCAATAAATGTCATTCACCATATCAATAGACGTAAAGTCAAGAATCACATGATTATTTCGATAGAAGCAGAAAAAGCATTTGATAAAATACAGCACCCCTTCATGCTCAAAACACTAGAAAAAATAGGGATAGTGGGAACATTCCTTAACATTGTAAAGGCCATCTATGCTAAGCCCATGGGCTAATATCATTCTAAATGTTGAAAAACTGAAAGCATTCCCTCTAAAAACTGGAACAAGGGCAGGGATGCCCTCTTTCACCACTTCTATTCAATATCGTCCTTGAAACTCTAGCCAGAGCAATTAGACAGACCAAAGAAATTAAAGGGATACGAATAGGAAAAGAAGAACTCAAACTATCCCTATTTACTGATGATATGATTGAATACTTAGAGGAACCAGGAAATTCCACCAGAAAACTTTTAGATCCTCATAAGTGAATTCAGTAAAGTAGCGGGATATAAGATCAAAGCACATAAATCTAAGGCAATTTTTATACATAAGCGATGAATCTTCAGAAAGAAAAATCAGGAAAAACTACCCCATTCACAATAGCTTCGAAAAAAATAAAATACTTGGGAATCAATCTACAAAAAGAGTGAAAGACCTCTACAATGAGAACTACAGAACACTAAAGAAAGACATTAAAGAAAACCTTAGAAGATGGAAAGATCTCCCATGTTCTTGGATAGGAAGAATTAATATTGTCAAAATGACCATACACCAAAAGTGCTATACAGATTCAATGCAATTCCAATTAAAATCCCAATGATGTACCTTACAGAAATGAGCAAGCAATTATGAAAGTCATCCTGGAAGAATAAAAAACCTATAATAGCTAAAGCAATCCTTGGCAGAAAGAGTGAATGCAGGGGTTATCACAATACCAGATCTTCAACTCTACTACAAAGCAATAGTAACAAAAACGGCATGGTATTGGTACCAAAATAGAAAGGTGGATCAATGGTACAGAATAGAGGACACGGACACAAACCCAAATAAATACAATTTTCTCATACTAGACAAAGGGGCCAAAAATATGCAATGGAGAAAAGATAGCCTCTTCAACAAATTGGTGCTGGGAGAATTGGAAAACCATATGCAACAGAATGAAACTAAACCCATATCTCTCACCATGCACGAAACTAAACTCACAATGGATTAAGGACCCTCGGAATCAGAACCAGAGACAGTGCATCTTATAGAAGAAAAAAGTAGGTCCAGAGCTTCAACATGTCGGCTTAGGACCAGACTTCCTCAACAGGACTTCCCATAGCACAAGAAATAAAAGCAAGAATTAATAACTGGGATAGATTTCAAACTAAAAAGCTTTCTCTCAGCAAAGGAAACTATCAGCAATGCAAAGAAAGAGCCTACAGAGTGGGAGAAAATCTTTGGCCTCATACTTCATATAGAGCGCTAATCTCCAGAATCTATAAGAACTCAAAAAACTCTACACCAAGAATGCAAATAATCCAATTGACAAAATGGGCTAAGGAATGAATAGACACTTCACAGAAGAAGATCTACAAGCAATTCAACAAACATATGGAAAAATGTTCAACATCTCCAGTAATAAGAGAAATGCAAATCAAAACCACCCCAAGATTCCATCTCACCCCAATTAGAATGGCGATTATGAAGAATACAAGCAACAACAGGTGTTGGGGAGGATGTGGGGAGAAAGGTACACTCATACATTGCTGGGTGGCTGCAAATTAGTGCAGCCACTTGGAAAGCAGTGTGGAGACCTCCTTAGAAAACTTGGAATGGAACCACCATTTGATAAAAGCTATCCTACTCCTTGCCTATACCCAAAGGACTTAAAATCAGCATATTACAGAGATACAGCCACATCAATGTTCATAGCTGCTCAGTTCACATAGCCAGATTGTGGAACCAACCTAGATGTCCTTCAATTGATGAATGGATAAGAAACGGTGTATATATATGCAATGGAATATTACTCAGCCATAAAGAATGATAAAATTATGGCATTTGCAGCAAATGGATGAAACTGGAGAATATCATGCTAAGTGAGATTAAGCCAATCTCAAAAAACCAAGGGAAGAATGATCTCGCTGATAAGTGGATGATGACACCTAATGGGGGTGGAGGGGTTAGAGTTAGGGTTAGGGAGGGGGGCAAGAATGGAGGAAGGAAGGACTGTATAGAGGGAAAAGAGGGGTGGGAGGGGTGGGGGGGAAGGGGAAAAAATAACAGAATGAATCAAAACTATTACCCTAGGTAAATGTATGATTACACAAATGGTATGCCTTTACGCCATGTACAAACAGAGAAACAACATGTATCCCATTTGTTTACAATAATAAAAAAAAGATATGTATAATTCTTTGTCTTTTTACCATATTTATCTGCATGTAACCAAATATACAGGACTATTCCATCACCACACATATACCTTATTTTACCCTTTCGTCGTCACAAGAAGTTGTCCTTTCCCTAAAGAAATATTTATCTCCTCTTCTCATCTCCATAATTTTGTCATTTTGAGTATCTTATATAAATAGAACTAACATATGACTTTTACAGATTGACCTTTTTCACTCAGTTTAATTAACTCTTGAGATGCATCAAAGCTTTTGCACTATATGAAATGAGTTTCTTACCTTTGTGTGTCTACTTGTATTGATGTGATGAATGTATCACATTGTGGGACACATTATTTCCAGTTTGAGTAATAAAAATAAAACCAAACTACACAATCATGCATAGATTTTGCAATAATAGAAATTTTATTTCCTTAAGATAAAGGATAAGAATATGAGTAATATTGTATGCATAGGACTAGGTTTTTATAAGAAATAGAAAGACTGTCTTCCATGGTATCTCTGTAGTTTACATCCTCACTAACAATACATGAGAGAGTGTCTTCATTCACTTCAACTTTTGCTGTGATCACAATTATTCATTTTAGCTTTTCAGTAGGTACATAGTGATATTGCATTATGTTATTGATTTGCATTTTCCTGCCTTTAGCAATAGTGAAGGTTCTATGTGTTTATTTGAAACATGTATAACATCCTCTGTGAAATGTGTTTTGAAGTATTCTGCCATTTTCTAATTGGATTATTTCCACTTTCAAAAAAATTAACTATTGAGGTTTAGAATACTTTCTATACTCTAGGTATGATTACTTGTCAGATATGTACAAATATTATTTTCCATTCCATAAGTCATCTTTAATCTCTTAAAGGATTTTTTTTACAAAGCAATTTTTCTTAATTTTGGTGTATTAGAATTTGTGGAATATATTTTTTAATATATTTTTTGATTCATTGTACACATGGGGTACAACGATTTTTTTCTCTGGTTGTACACAAAGTAGATTTGCACCATTTGCATAATCATACATGTATATAGGTAATGATGTTTGTCTCACTCTATTATTTAAAAGAAAACATATTGGTGTTATATCTAGAAGGTCTTCAATATGCTCTGTGCTAGAGGTTTATTTCTCCACATACTATTTTAAAATTTTTATATTTCACATTTAAAGCCCTGATTCATTTTTGGTTAATTTTTGCTTAAGGTATGATATTTAAGTTGAGGTTCATTTATTGCTGCAACTATCCAATTGCTTAGCATTTGTTGAAAATGCTATTCTAATATAGCATTAATTATGGTAACTATTTACAGAATACTAAAGTGTAGAAGGAGATTGACCACTAATATTAAATTTAACCATGTCTCCCAGCATCTTTCACTCTGACAGTTTAAAACACAAGAGTCCATCTTTAGAATCAGTTTTAGTTCCCAGTTAGGTCAATAATTGAATCTAGTTATTCTTATAGCACAAATTGCCTGAGGGCAGTCAATTGAGTCTTATATATTTATGCCATATCACCAGTCAGATGTCATTCACTAATTTTCATGTAATAAATAAGTGATAGGTAAGGGAATAATGATAGGAATATACTGGAGTTGTTAACATGTGTTATGCTCTGGGGATGTAGAAATTGGAACCATTCCCTGCTGTTTCTGAAGTATGTATGGTAAGCCTAAGGGTAATGTTGACCAAATTTGGTCAGAAAAGTCCGGACAGAGAAAGCAGGCAACGTCAAATTTATGGTTGTTAGGATTTGGATCTTAAATTCTCCCAAAATGCTCATGTGTTAGGCAATGCAGGAATGTTCAGAACAAGATGATTCGATTATGAGGATATAACCTAATAAGCGATTAGGTCCATTCGATGGTTTAAAATTTAAATGAAACTAGGGTGTGTTAACTAAGTTTGATACAGCATGGCTTGGAAGAAAGTAGTTCACTGGGGATGTGACCTGGACTAAACCAGTTCATGGCCTCTTCCTTTCCTCTGTGCTTCCTGGCTGCCCTGAAACTGAGCAGTTTTAGTCCCACCATGCTTTTCCACCATGGTGTTCTGCCTCACCTCAGGCCTAGAGCTGTGGAGTAGCTGAGCATGAACTGAGAGCTCTGAAACTTGTGAAGAACAAACAGAAATTTCCTTCTCTAAGTTATTCTTGTCAGATATTTGGTCACAGCATAAAAGTCAGCAATGAAAATCTGACTAACACAGTGATGCTTTAAACAATTTGGAAGAGCCAAGCAGGTCATTTTTATTTATGTCGTGGAAATTCAAACCCTAAATATTATTAGCCTTTTTTTTTTAACCTCTGTTACTTCAGGAGTCAAGGGGTTTCCTTTCCAGGTGTAGGGGCTCTACACTGGCTTTCTAATCATCTCATAATCATAGTTAGAATATTAGTCAAAAAAAGTAGATGTAACAAAGACAAGGTCACTTTATAAGTTTTAAAGGCCATCATAAACTCCCTGCTGTGCTCATATAGACTACTGTAGAAGACTCATGGAACAGTACCCTCAACATATACTCTTTATTATTATGCCTTGGATTGCCAACAAGGAAATAGAGTTGATTGAACAAGAATTAATTTTTAATCTGCTGTACTTCTTTTTTGCCACATTGACCCATGGAGATTTTACCAACCAGCATGAGTTCAGAGTGGAAGCACAATGGGCACCTCCAACCATGGTCCTATGTGGTCCCACACCATCCTGGGCTGTGAGTGTCCCCATACCCATGTGGCATAAGAGACAATGGTGCGCTTCAACCCTGTGGCACGACATACTGTACCCAAAGGACTTTAAACACAAAGGAGATATAAGGAAACTGCATAATAGTATCAAGAAAAAACTGGATATCAAAAATATAACAAAAGAAACATCTTCAGGAAGGACATTCATGGAATCTCCACCCTCATGACTTAACCACCTTCCAAAATCCCCAACTCCTAATATAATCATATTGGTGATTGAGATTTAACATATAAATGGGGGGACACAATAATTCAGGCTAAATTATCTGATTTTACTTAAAATTGTAGAAATTCAACTTAATATTTATTATTTGTATATAATATAATTGTTGTAATATTTTTATGGTTGGTAGTTCATTCTGTTTGCTTTTTTTTTTTTTTAATTTTTAATAGCACTTATTATTCTCTCACAGTTTTAAAAGTCAGAAGTAAAAAAAATCAAGGTGTTGTCAGGGTCAAGCTCCCTAAAGGCTTTGGAGGAGGATCCTTTCTTGTCTCTCCTAGCTTCTGGTGCTTGCTTGGTAGATCCATCATTCTAATGTTTGTGTCTCGTTTGTGTTTTGCCTTCTCTGTATCTGACTCCAAATATCCCTCCTGTAAGGACATCAGTCATTAGATTGGGGCCTACCTAATCCAATATGGCCTCATTTTAGCTTGATGATTTCCGCAGAGATCCTATTCCCAAGATCTTATTCTCCTGTCACATTCACAGGTTCTGGGTGGAGATGAGATTTAAGAATCACTATTCAATTCAGTGTACTCAGTTTCTTCACCACAAAAGGAAAGGATTATATTATACTTTCGCTTCAGTTTCCTTGTCTGTAAAATGAGAAAGATAATAGATTCAACACTGAAGCTTATTTTGAAATGTTTGTCATTCTTTGGTGACTTCCCATTGATTTTGTTTGCAATATCCTGATTTCCTTTGGAGGAATCATTGCTTCCTCAGTGGATTGAATTCAGTAGCTTGGTAAGTCTGGGCCCACCTTCCTTAGATAATGGGTGTATATGTGACTCCATGAATGACAACTGCTGGGCTCAGTGGAAATCTAATCTTATCAAGGAATAAAGACTAAAAGTAGATGGAATCTGTAGTAAGAAAAAAGAGGGATGAAATGGTGGTTAACAGCACAGATACTAAAGATGGGCCAACTTAACCTTGTCAACTGTGTGACTTTGGCAATCTTTTTTTTTTATATGTACGTAATGCTGTATTTTTTTATTGTAAACAAATGGGATACATGTTGTTTCTCTGTTTGTACATGGCATAAAGGCATACCATTTGTGTAATCATAAATTTACACAGGGTAATGTTGTTTGATTCATTCTGTTATTTTTCCCTTCCCCTGCCCCTCCCAACCCTCTTTTCCCTCTATACAGTCCTTCATTCCTCCATTCTTGCCCCTCTCCCTAACCCTAACTCTAACCCTAAAACTAACCCCTCCCACCCCCATTATTTGTCATCATCCACTTATCAGCGAGATCATTCTTCCCTTGGTTTTTTGAGATTGGCTTATCTCACTTAGGATGATATTCTCCAATTTCATCCATTTGCCTGCAAATGCCATAATTTTATCATTCTTTATGCGGAGTAATATTCCCATTGTATATATATACCACAGGTTCTTTATCCATTCATCAATTGAAGGGCATCTAGGTTGGATCCACACTCTGGTCTATTGTGAATTGAGCAGCTATGAACATTGATGTGGCTGTATCTCTGTACTATGCTGATTTTAAGTCCTTTGGGTATAGCCAAGAGTGGGATAGCTGGATCAAATGGTGGTTCCATTCCAAGTTTTCTAAGGAGGTCTCCACACTGTTTCCAGAGTGGCTGCACTAATTTGCAGCCCCACCAGCAATGTATGAGTGTACCTTTTTCCCCACATCTTCGCCAACACCTGTTGTTGCTTGTATTCTTGATAATCGCCATTCTAATTGGAGTGAGATGGAATCTTAGGGTGGTTTTGATTTGCATTTCTCTTATTACTAGAGATGTTGAACATTTTTCCATATGTTTGTTGATTGCTTGTAGATCATCAGTGAAGTGTCTGTTCATTTCCTTAGCCCATTTGTTGATTGGATTATTTGTATTCTTGGTGTTGAGATTTATGAGTTCTTTATAGATTCTGGAGATTAGTGCTCTATCTGAAGTATGATTGGCAAAGATTTTCTCCCACTCTGTAGGCTCTTTCTTTGCATTGCTGATAGTTTCCTTTGCTGAGAGAAAGCTTTTTCAGTTTTGAATCTATGCCAGTTATTGGTCCTTGCTTTTATTTCTTATGCTATGGGAGGTCCTGTTTGAGGAAGTCTAGTCCTAAGCCGACATGTTGAAGATCGGGACCTACTTTTTCTTTTATAATCTGTAGGCTCTCTGGTCTGATTCCGAGGTCCTTAATCCATTTTGAGTTTAGTTTCATGCACGGTGAGAGATATGGGTTTAGTTTCATACTGTAGCATATGAATTTCCAATTTTCCCAGCACCACTTGTTGAAGAGGCTATCTTTTCCCATTGCATATTTTTGGCCCCTTTGTCTAGTATGAGAAAATTGTATTTATTGGGTTTGTGTCTGTGTCCTCTATTCTGTACCATTGATCTAACTTTCTATTTTGGTGCCAATACCATGACGTTTTTGTTACTATTACTTTGTAGTACTGTTTAAATTCTGGTATTGTGATAACCCCTGCTTCACTCTTCCTGCTAAGGATTGCTTTAGCTATTCTGGGTTTCTTATTCTTCCAGATGAAATTCATGATTGCTTGTTCTATTTCTGTAAGGTACGTCATTGGTATTTTAATTGGAATTGCATTGAATCTGTATAGCACTTTTGGTAGTATGGCCATTTTGAAAATATTAATTCTGCCTATCCAGGAACATGGGAGATCTTTCCATCTTGTAAGGTTTTCTTTAATTTCTTTCTTTAGTGTTCTGTAGTTCTCATTGTAGAGGTCTTTCACCTCTTTTTTCGAAGCTATTGTGAATGGGGTAGTTTTCCTAACTTCTCTTTCTAAAGATTCATCACTTATGTATAAAATGCATTAGATTTATGAGCATTGATCTTATATCCTGCTACTTTACTGAATTCACTTATGAGTTCTAAAAGTTTTCTGGTGGAATTTCCTGGTTCCTCTAAGTATATGATCATATCATCAGCAAATAGGGATAGTTTGAGTTCTTCTTTTCCTATTCGTATTCCTTTAATTTCTTTGGTCTGTTTAATTGCTCTGGCTAGAGTTTCAAGGACGATGTTGAATAGAAGTGGTGAAAGAGGGAATCCCTGCCTTATTCCAGTTATTAGGGGGAATGCTTTCAGTTTTTCACTATTTAGAATGATATTAGCCTTGGGCTTAGCGTAGATGGCCTTTACAATGTTAAGGAATGTTCCCACTATCCCTATTTTTTCTAGTGTTTTGAGCATGAAGGGGTGCTGTATTTTATCAAATGCTTTTTCTGCATATATTGAAATAATCATGTGATTCTTCACTTTAAGTCTCTTGATACGGTGAATTACATTTATTGATTTCCTGATGTTGAATCAACCTGCATCCCTGGGATGAAACCCACTTGATCATGGTGCACTATATTTTTAATATGTTTTTGTATGTGATTTGCTAAAATATTGTTGAGAATTTTTGCGTCAATGTTCATTAAGGATATTGGTCTGAAATTTTCCTTCCTCGATGTTTCTCTGTCTGGTTTAGGTATCAGGGTAATATTGGCTTCATAGAATGAGTTTGGGAGGGTTCCCTCCTCTTCTATTTTATGGAATACTTTGAAAAGTATTGGAATGAGCTCTTCTTTAAAAGTTTTGTAGAACTCGGCTGAGAACCCATCTTGTCCTGGACTTTTCTTTGTCGGTAGGCTTTTGATGACTTCTTCTATTTCATTACTTGAAATTGGTCTATTTAAATTGTGTATGTCCTCCTCGTTCAGTTCAGGCAATTCATATGTCTCTAGAAATCTGTTGATGTCTTCAAAATTTCCTTTTTGTTGGAGTATAGATTTTCAAAATACCTTCTAATTATGTTTTGTATTTCAATCGTGTCTGTTGTGATATTTCCTTGTTCATTCCGAATTTTAGTGACTTGGATTTTCTCTTGTCTTCTCTTTGTTAGTGTGGCTAAAGGTTGATCAATTTTGTTTATTTTTTCGAAGAACCAACTATTTATTTTGTCAATTTTTTGTATTGTTTCTTTTGTTTCAATTTCGTTGATTTCAGCTCTGAGTTTAACTATTTCCTGTCTTCTACTACTTTTGGTGTTGGTCTGTTCTTTTCTAGGGCTTTGAGCTGTAGTGTTAGGTCGTTTATTTGTTGAGTTTTACTTCTTTTATTGAATGCACTCCATGAAATAAATTTTCCTCTAAGTACTGCTTTCATAGTGTCCCAGAGATTTTGATATGATGTTTCTTTGTTCTCATTTACCTCTAAGAATTTTTAAATTTCCTTCCTAATATCTTATGTTATCCATTCATCATATAATAGCATATTGTTTAATCTCCAGGTGTTGGAGTAATTTCTGTTTTTGACTCTTTCATTTATTTCTAATTTCAATCCATATGATCTGATAGAATACAAGGTAGTGTCTCTATCTTCTTGTATTTGCTGACATTAGCTTTGTGGCATAATATATGGTCTATTTTAGAGAAGGATCATGTGCTGCTGAGAAGAAAGTGTATTCACTCTTGGTTGGATGGTATATTCTATAAATATCCATTAAGTCTAAATTACTGATTCTGTTATTGAGTTCTATGGTTTCTTTGTTCAATTTTTGTTTGGAAGATCTGTCCAGTGGTGAGAGAGATATGTTAAAATTACCTAGTATTATTGTATTATGGTCTATTTGGTTTCTGAGATTGAGAAGGATTTGTTTGACATACATGGATGAGCCACTGTTTGGAGCATAGATGTTTATGATTGTTATATCTTGCTGATTTATGGTTCCCTTAAGCAGTATGAAATGTCCTTCTTATCCCTTCTGACTAACTTTGGCTTGAAGTCCACATTATCTGAAATGAGGATGGATGCCCCAGTTTTTTGTTGCGTCCATGTGCATGGTATGTTTTTTCCCATCCTTTCACCTTTAGTCTATGGGTATCTCTTTCGATGAGGTGAGTTTCTTGTAGGCAACATATTGTTGGATCTTTCTTTTTGATCCAATTTGCCACTCTATGTCTTTTGATTGATTAGTTCAGGCCATTAACATTCAGGGTTATTATTGAGATATGATTTGTATTCCCGGTCATTTGACTCATTTTATTTATTTATTTATTTATTTTTGACACGACTTGGTTCCTCCTTTATTTGACAGTTTCTTTATCCTTTAGGTTAGCTCATCCCTTTGCCGATTTGCTTCTTTGTTTTTCATCTCTTCCTCATGGAATATTTTGCTGAGTATGTTCTGTAATGCTGGCTTTCTTTTTGTAAATTCATTTAGCTTTTGTTTATCATGGAAGGATTTTATTTCATCGTCAAATCTGAAGGGAAGTTTTGCTGGGTATAAGATTCTTGGTTGGCATCCATTTTCTTTCAGGGCTTGAAAAATGTTGTTCCAGCCCTTCTAGTTTTTAAGGTCTGGATTGAAAAATCTGCTGATATCCGTATTGGTTTCCCCCTGAATGTAATTTGTTTCTTTTCTCTCATAGCTTTTAAAATTCTGTCTTTATTTTGTATGTTAGGTATTTTCATTATAATGTGCCTTGGTGTGGGTCTGTTGTAATTTTGTGTATTTGGAGTCCTATAAGCCTCTTGAACTTGATTTTCCATTTCATTCTTCAGATTTGGGAAAATTTTCTGAATTATTTCATTGAATAGATGTTCATTCCTTTGGTTTGTTTCTCTAAGCCTTCCTCAATCCCAATAATTCTCAAATTTGGCCTTTTCATGATATCCCATAGTTCTTGCAGATTCTGTTCATGATTTCTTACCATCTTCTCTGTTTGGTCACCTTTATTTTCAAGGTTAAATATTTTTCTTCAATATCTGAGGTTCTGTCTTTCAGCTGTTCTATCCTATTGGTTGTGCTTTCTATGGAGTTCTTAATTTGGTTTATTGTTTCCTCCATTTCCAGGATTTTTGTTTGGTTTTTTTTCAATATCTCTAACTCTTTATTGAAATGATCTTTGCTTCCTGTATTTGCTCTTTTAACTGTCGATTGGTGCGATCATTCAATGCCTGCATTTGCTCTTTCATTTCATTGTTTGCTTCCCTTATCATGTTAATTATGTACATTCTGAACTCCCTTTCTGTCATTTCTTCTGCCATGCTGTCATTGGATTTTATTGATGTAACATCTAGATTTGTTTGAGGCATTCTCTTCCCTTGTTTTCTCATATTGTTCAGGTATCAGTGGACTGCTGAGATGTTGCAGATTTTTTCTATTGACTTACAATGTGCCTGAAGATTTCTAGTGTATCCCCTCTTAGCCTTCAGTAGCCTGACATCTTGGAGGAAGTTGATAATGCGGTGCTCCGCAAGGAAGCTGCCTCTCTAGGGGTGGTGGCCTTCAGCTGGGGTATATTCCCTGCTAGTGGGCAGAGGTGCCTCCACTTGTTGACCAATGGTCTTCCAAAGGGGAACTAGGCTGCGGGCTGAGGCAAGGCCTGTTTGGGCCTGTGTCTCTGGTTTTACCATACTTGTGGGAAAACCTTACCTGGCAGGGAAGACTCACCCAGTGGGGTGGTCTCTGGTCAGCTCCCCTCCTGGCGGTTCCCCTCAATCCACAACTACCGCCTGGGCAGGGCAGCCTTCCTAGGTAATGTTCCCATGGGCCCGGACCTACCTCCTGGGCCTGGGAGCCTCACTCTTCACAGACGAGTCTCCTTAGGCTGCCTCTCCTCAGAGATGCTGCCCACAGTCCTGGAACCTTCGCTCCGCCTCTCAGCTTGTCTCTGTGCAGCCCTTCCACCAAGAAGCTGCCTAGGTCCCGGGACCGTGCTTTGCACCTAATCACCTGGCTATGCGGCCGCTCCTCTGAGCAGCCACCTGGAGCCCCATACAGACGCTCTGATCCCCAGCGACCCGCCGCCCACCTCTTTCTCCAGGCAGTCACCCGGTGTTCTGTGTGGTAGCTTTGAGACCAAACAACTCACTGTGCACCTCCTCCTCCTCCGGGCAGCTTCAGGAGCAGTTGCTCTGAGTCCAAACATTTCGCCGAGCAGTTCCTCCTCTGGGCAGCCGCTGGAGCCCTGGCGGATTGCTCTGAAACCAAGTGTTGTGCTGAGCGGCCTCCTCTACAAAGCTCCCAGTTGTCTGTGTTCACTGCTCTAGTGGGGGGAGTGGTATCTTGCCGCCTGTACTGGGCAGTCTTCTTCTGCAATGTTCCCAGGGGCTGGACCTACCTCCTGGGCCTGGGATCCTTGCCCTTCTCAGACGAGTCTCCTTAGGTTGCCCCTCCTCAGAGAAGCTGCCCGCAGTCCTGGAAACTTTGCTCTGTCCTTCAGCTTGTCTCTGCATCTCTTCCAAGGAGAAGCCACCTAGGTCCTGGGACCCTGCTCTGCACCTAAACGCCTGGCTAAGCGGTCCCTCCTCTGGGCAGCTGCCGGAGCCCTGGCGGGTTTCTCTGAAACCAAGTGCTGTGCTGGGTGGCCTCCTCTACAAAGCTCCCAGTTGTCCGTGTTCACCGCTCCAGCAGGGGAAGGGATTTCTCGCCGGGTTATTCTACTTCACAAAATTCCCTGCGTTCCAGTACTACCACCCTATCTGGGACTTCTCCCCAACAAGAGAGACTCACCCGGTGGCTTTGAGTTGGTCCCAAGTCTCTCAATATCTCCTTTTTTGTATCCTGAGTCCTGGAGCAACATGAAATACAGCTACCCTCTAGTCCGCCATCTTGAAAACCCTCTGTTTTCTTTTCTCTGAGTATCATGGATGTCTGGTTTTCCTAGATCTTGTGGTTTGTAATTTATTATTGAAAAATCTCAACAATAATTATTCAAACATTTCTTCCTTTCTTCTTTCTCTCTCCTTTATTCTTCTTACGGTACTTCCATTAGAGATATGTTACACCTTTTAAATTGTCCCATAGTTTCTGGATATTGTGTTCTACTTACATTTTCCAGTATTTTTTCTTCCTGCATTTTAATTTGAGAAGATTCTATTGACATACCTGTGATCCACTGATTCATTTCTGGGCTGTGTCCTAGTTAGTGGTAAGCTTATGAAAGACAGTCTTCATTTTGTTGGGATTTCTAGCAATTTTTTGGTTCTAACAATTTTTTGTAGTATCATATAGTTTCAATTCTCTCAACTTTCATTACCCATCTACTCTTGCATGCTGTGTACCATCTCAACTAGGTCCTTTAGTATATTAATTTTAATTAATTTGATTTCTCTATCAGATAATCAAAAAATCACTGTCAGATTTGGTTCTGTTCTGATGCTTCCTTTATGTCTTCAATTTTCCTATTTTATTGTCTTTAGTTTGTCTTGTAATCATTTGTTGAAGGTCAGATATTATGTATTGGGTAATAGGAATGGAGGGAAATATTATTTTAGTGTGGAGTTTTATATTTATTCTGTTTATGAATTTAGCAATGTTTTTGTTTGTTTTCTTCAACTATAGGTTTCTGGGGCAATAATTACATCTTGTTTATTTTTGTCTCCTTTTGTTCTGTCAGTTTCCTTACAAATTCTTTCCCGAACAAAGTATCAGAACCTCATACTTCTTTCTACTGTATTGCACTATTATTATGTAGGAACCCATTTGAAGTGGTGGTACAGTGTGGAATGAGAGAAAACACTCTGTAATCCTATGATTAGTTCTTGATGTTTTATAAGGCCATGTTCTTGGTCATGTTTTGACCTTCAAAAGTGCTTTTCAGCTTTTTTATTCCTCTTTAGGTGAGATAAATAGTCACTCACCATGTATTAGTTTCCTTGTTAATGAAAATTTGTCTAAATTTGAACATCATTAGTTCTGTAAATAAATCAAGATAATTTGTCTTCATTTTGATCAATCTCAAACACATCACCCAATCCGCAAACACATCATAATTACAGTTATCTCTTGGCATCAATGATTGATTGATTAAAGGACCCCTCCTCCCAGGATCCCAAAGTGTGAAGATTCTCAAGTCCCTTAAACAAAATGTCATAGTATTTTCATACACCTATGCACATTCTCCCACACACTTCAAATCATGTCTAGATTACTATTAATACATAATTCAGTGCAAATGGATATGAAAAATTTTTATACTGTTATTATTTAGAGAATGATGTCAAGAACAATATCTTATGCTCAGTACAGAGGCAATTGTTTTCAAACATTTTCCACTTATGACTGCTTAAATCAGGCCATTGAAGTGGAGGACCTGCAGATGTACACATAGAAGGGTCTGGCTATATATGATCAAATATAGGTAATAAAGAATGATATTGACTAACATGATCATTTATTGCATGCTTTCTATCTTATAGGAATTATCATATATTGTGTGCTTTACATGAATCATCATATTTTCTCTTCACAAAACCCTATGAAGAATATTATATTAATTCCATATTACATAGAAATATATATGTTAGAGAGTTCAAGCACCTGATATATTTGTCATTGTTACTTCATTTCAGACCAGTATTTTAATAACTATTCTATGAGTTGATGCACAGCCTCTAATCCCACGTACTCAGGAAGCTGAGGCAGGAGGATTGCAAGCTCAAAGCCAGCTTTGGCAACCTAGTGAAAATCTGTCTCAAATGTTAAAAAAAATAGTACTGGCATGTAGCTCAGTTGTATAGTACCTCTGAGTTCAATCCTAAGTTTTGCAAAATAGCAATAAGAGCAATACTAATAATAATTTTAATTGAAATTTAAAAATTTCATTCTCCAGGCACATTATTTTGATGTTTTTATAGTGATTCAATGGTGAATTTATTTCTAAGTATATTGTTTTAGCAAGTAATAAATTTAATCATTAAATTATTCCAAATAAGCAATCAAGTTTCTTTGATGATTAAGACACATTATCTTCTAACATTAGGTTTCAGACAACTAGTACTAAAACATAAATATGTTTCTTTGCAAAAACTTGAAAACTTCCATGAGGATAAAAAATGTGTTTACTGATTGTTATCACTTTAGGACTAGTATAATATTTGACTCATACTGAATAATTGTTTAACAACAACAACAAAAATAAATTAATGCATTGTAAGCCAATAAAATTACTTAGACTCAGTGAGTACAATATAATAAAAAATTTGTTACTGAAAAACAGTGTATCAAGTTTTCAAAATTTAATTTCTCAAAATAGTAAGATGGCAGTTAGAAGAGGACAGTGAATGCCTATACTAAAGAAAAACAAACAGAAACATTCCAAATGAATAATCAATCCTGCCCTTCAAGACTTGAGAAAAGAAGGAGCAAAGTAAATTCAAAATCAGTAGAAAACAGTAAATAATTAAGATCAGAGCAGAAATTAAATAGAATAAAATATTACAGAGGCTCAATGAAACAAGGAATTGGTTCTTTTCAAAGATAAACATGATTGATACTTTCTGATCAAAATGAATAAAGGGAACAAGAGAGAAGTCCCAAATCAAAAAAAAGGTAGAGGTGAAAAAGGAGATATCAACACAGACACTTCTGAAATCCAGAGGATAATTAGAAAATATTTGAAAATGAATACTCCAATAAACTGGGAAACCAAGACAATATTGACAAATTTTTGGACACACATGACCTGCATAGATTGAGCAGAATGATATAGAAAACCTAAACAGACAAATTTTGAGAAAAGATATTGAAGTAACAATTAAAAGTTTTCCAAAAACAAATGCAAGATCAGATGTATCTTCAGCTTTTTCTACCAGACTATAAAGAAGAACTAGCATTGGTCTTCTTCACAATATTCTATGAAATAGAAATGGAAGAAACACTCCAAAATACATGCTGTGAAGCCAGTAGAACTGTGAGGTCATGCCAGAAAAAGAGACACCAAGGAAAGAAACTACTGACCAATATCCCTCAAGGGATATTGCCAAAAACCTTATAAAATATGAGCAAACGTCATTCAAAAACACGTCAAAAAGATAGTTCACCATGATCAAGTCATTTATCTTAGTGATGCAAGGTTGGTTCATATTATGCAAGTCAATAAATGTAATTCACCACATAAACAGAATTAAGGACAATAATCACATGATTGTCTTAAAACAGGCAGAGGAAGAATTTGACAAAATTCAGCACCCTTTCATTTTAAAAATACTAGGGAAACTAGGGATAGAAGGAACTTCCCTCAACATTACAAACAACAAACCCAAAGCCAATATCATACTGAATAGAGGAAAATGGAAAACTTTCCTCTAAAATCTGGAAAAAGTCAAGAATGTCCATTCTCATCACTCTTATTCAATATAGTTCCTGTGCTAGAACAATAAGTAAGAAAAGTAAAAGTATACAAATTAGGAAAGAAACCAAATTATGTCTATTTGTTGTTTACATGATCCTATAACTAGAAGACCCCAAATCTCCACCACAAGACTTCTTGAACAGATAAATTAATTTAGTGAAGTAGCAGGATACAAGATTGTCATTCAAAAATCAGTAACTTTCCTTCACTCCAATAGTGAATATTCTGAGAAAAGAATCAGGAAAATGATACCATTCACAATATACACACACAAATAAAACACTGGGCATGTGACCAAAGAGCTGAAAGACATTAGAAGATGGAAAGACTTCCCATGTTCTTGAACAGACAGAATTAACATTGTCAAAATGGCCATATTACCAAAAGCATTGTACAGATTGAATGCAATTCCCATCAAAATATGAATGACATTTTTCTTTTTTTTTGGATGATACATCATTATTATTGTATAGCTCATCTTTTGTGTGTGTAAATTTCATTTTTTAATTCATTTTTATTTTAAACAAATGGGATACATCTTGTTTGTCTGTTTGTACATGAAGTAGAGGCATACCGTTTTTGTAATCATACATTTACCTAGGGTAATAGTTTTGATTCATTCTTTTATTTATTTTTCTTACTCCCCACCCCTCCCACCCCTCTTTTCCCTCTATACAGTCCCTCCTTCCTCCATTCTTGTCCCCCTCCTACCCCCCATTATGTGTCATCATCCACTTATCAGAGAGATCATTCGTCCTTTAGTTTTTTGAGATTGGCTCACTTAGCATGATATTCTCCAATGTCATCCATTTGCCTGCAAATGCCATAATTTTATTCTTCTTTATGGGCTGAGTAATATTCCATTGTGTATATATACCACAGTTTCTTTATCCATTCATCAATTGAAGGGCATCTAGGTTGGTTCCACAATCTGGCTATTGTGAATTGAGAAGCTATGAACATTGATGTGGCTGTATCTCTGTAGTATGCTGATTTTAAGTCATTTGGGTATAGGCCGAGGAGCGGGATAGCTGCCTCAAATGGTGGATAGAGTTAGAAAAGTTGTCCTAAAATTCATTTGGAAGAATAAAAACCCAGAATAGCTAAAATAATCCTGAGCAAGAATAGAATTCACTGAGACAAATCCTCATAGATACTTGACAAAGGTGCCAAAAATATATGTTGGATAAAAGACAGCCCTTTAAGCAAATCATGCTGGGAACACTAGATATTCTCATGTGTAAGAATGAAACTAGATTGTTGTCTCTCACCCTATACAAAAGTCAAGTCAAAGTGTATCCAAGACTTCAAATTAGAACAAAACTTTGCAACTGCTAGAAGAAAACATGGGGTAAACAGATTGGTGCTGGCACCAACTTCCTTAAAGCTCAAGAATTAAAACCGAGAATCAATAAGCAGGACAACATCAAAATAAAAAAGCTTCTGCAGAGCAAAGGAAACAATTAAGAACACGAAAAAGGGAGTCAACAGAAAGGGAGAAAATATTTTGCAGCTATTCTTTGACAGAGGACTAATATCCAGAATATATAAAGAACTTCAAAAGTTTAATAAAAAATAAATCAACAAATGATAAAAAAGAACTTAACAGATATTTCTCAAAAGAATAAATACAAATGACCAATGAATTATATGAAACAAATGACCAAAAAAGTGTATGAAACAATGTCAGACAACTCTGGCAATCAGGAAAATAGAAGTCAAAACTACTTTGAAATTCCATTTTGCTCCAGTAAGAAAGCAAATCCTCAAGAATACAATTAATAATAAATGCTGGCTTTGATGTGGGGAAAAAGGTACACTCATACATTATTATTGGGAGCAAATTAGTACCACTTTGGAAAACAGTATGAAGAGTCCTCAAAAGATTAGGAATTGAGCTACCATATGACTCCTTATTCTATCCTTGGTATTAATCCAAAAGAACTTAAATCAGCATACTAAATATTATAGGCACACCAATATTTCCAGTAGCACAATTCACAATAACCAATATATGGTGCCCATCAACAGATAAATGGTGAAACTGGAGTGTATATAATTAAGAAACTGGAGTGTATATTTACAATGCAGTTTTACTTAGCCCTAAGGAAGAATGAAATTAAAGCATTTGCTGGTAAATGG